>NC_041336.1:11983174-12338174 GCF_004354835.1 Perca flavescens | reverse complement strand
ATTTAAATACATGATAAAAATTTGTTTTAAGCAAACATTTTTCTTTCAGTTTTTTATGTTTCATTGCCACCGTTATTCACTACTCAAACTGTTGACATCGGTCTTGACTTAAGTGTTTCTAGGTGTGATTCAAAGCTCTAAATTCAGGGTCACATCAGAAAAAAAGAGCAAAATACTTGAATGATTTAGGGATTTCAAAATAATGTGTTGAGTTTCAGAACCATGTTACATAGTTTCAAGAGTCAAAAAACGTTCCTTGGCACAACACTGGCCTCAGTTGACAAAACTTTGAGGAGTCTAAAACTCAACAGCCAGTTTCAGACAGGAAACAGCTGTACCGGCACAGGAAATGGGGAGTATGGGTCCTGCTCCTGGGACCCAATTCACAATCTTGTGGCGTCAGGGGTGACCTGAACAAAAGAAACATTGGGTCATCTTCAGACTTCCAAACTCTTATCTTCTTGGTCTCCATTTACTGACTTCCCTCCCACTATAGCCGAGCTGTCCCACTGTCCACTTCAAAGCCTTTTAATGCCACGCGCCAGTCAAAGTCTAGTCTCATCCTTGTTGTTTTTTGTGTTTTTGTGTGTGTGTGTGTGTGTGTGTGTGTGCGCGCAGAGAGCAGTTTTGATGAGATCAGCTGCAGGAACAGCTGGCCTGCAAACACCATGAGTGCAGTGCCAAAAGGTATGGACAACAAAAACGAGAAGGATATGAAACTAATGATCATGACACATTTTTTCCATGCATGAGCAACTACTGGTTTTACATAGAAATTGACTTTTAGCCACAGCTGATAATCAAAAGTATTTTACATAAATTACTGTATTTTGGATTTGTAGGTCCTTCCATGGAGCACCAACACACCTCAAGAGTTACAGAGCCTGCTCCGAGAATTGTACAAGGTATGAAAGCCCCAAATATTTTCAAATTCATTAAACAGGGACCTTTAAAGCAGGTCAATCCCTACAATCTCACACAGTGCTGGAAACAATTTCTCAAAGCTTAGGAGCTTTATTTGAGATTCCAGTCAAGCTCCCAATGTTTCCAAAGACTGGTTCAAATATAGGAGATATGTAAACAAGACTAGGTGTACACAGCCATGCTACCTGCTCTGTGAGGCAGATGGGAATGTCATTAGGTTTTGGGGTATTTCATCATAAACCAAGTGATAATTATGGTTTTAAATGAAAAGTTAAGGGACCACCAAAGTTGTTACAATTCATCCAGCAAACACAAATGCCCATAGTGTTGCTAGAGGAAAAGTCAGGGGATTACCAAAGCCAGCGAGATTCATCCTCTGGGGAAAATGTCATGGACTGACAAACTGACATTGCCATCCCTAGAGCCATGCTGCTAGCATTTTGCTTTGACCATCAGTAGAGTGACAAAACAGCCCCGCCTAAGTCCAGTAGCAATTGCTAGAAGCAGGTGATTTTATGTTTTCCCACAACAATCAAATACATTTTAGGAGGTTCACAGTTGATATCTCTGAGACACATTAAATTATGATACATGTGATGTCAAACAACATGGACATATATTTTATCTAATCTTGAAGGCACTTAAAATTAAATGAATGGTGGATTTGCCAACATTAATAAAGTAAAATCTACAAGAAAATGTAAAAATGATTTTTCTTCTTCTTTACAGATCCATATCAGACATTAGGGCCCATTAGCAGTCGACTAGCCAACCCAGGTAAGAATCTAAACCGCCAGATAAACCACCAAGGATGACACAAATGAGGCCTTTACACTGTCTGCTTTGGCAACATGAGAGAAACGCACGCAAGGGCTGGAACACATGCACTTACTTCCAAAATGGGTTAAACATCAAGCAACACCTGTTGTGTCAGCAGAATTGCATCACGCTTACACGGAGACGAAATCTGGCTTCCCTCTCACCAAAATGACTGTTTGCCCTGCTGTTTCCTCACAGAAGGCCAAGCCCTCAGCTCATCCAAGAACCGAACAGGCAAACAAAGTCCATACAAGCTCCCTGACCCCAGCGCTCACAGGCCTGTGGGTAGGTTTCTGCCCCGATGTCTGTCACTTCCTCCAAGCCACACAGTGAAAAGGTCACATTTGGTAGAAAAAAATAAGCTCACGAGATGTTAGATATGCGTCGCCAAAATACAAGTAGGAAAGAAACCCGCCCACAATAGAACTCCTAAGTACTTTGTTAAGAGAAAAACTGAGCTGTCCAAGGTTCTGGAATAACTGAATACATCAAATGGAGTTAAAATCTTTGTTTTTGTTGCTTTACTCAAAACTATTTGCTATTTTGTAAAGGCTACCAGGTGCTCGTGGCTTGATATCTACATACAGACGATTAGAGCCTCCAAAATGTTCAAATATTACCAGTGAAAGAATAAAGATGCTTAGACACAAACATTTCACACAGCTACTACTGGTAATTGTGTAAATTCGGTCTTCTTTGTGTAACCAACCAACTTAAGTCAGTAACCAATTCCTCATGTCTCCAGGTTCAGGGCAGATCCAGCTGTGGCAGTTTCTGCTGGAGCTGCTGTCCGACAGCAACAATGCCAGCATCATCACCTGGGAGGGTACCAACGGCGAGTTCAAGATGACCGACCCGGACGAGGTGGCCAAGCGCTGGGGCGAGCGCAAGAGCAAGCCCAACATGAACTACGACAAGCTGAGCCGCGCTCTGCGCTACTACTACGACAAGAACATCATGACTAAGGTGCACGGCAAGCGCTATGCCTACAAGTTTGACTTCCAAGGCATCTCGCAGGCACACCAGAATCACGCAGCGGAAGGGGGGATTGTTAAGTACCAGACTGAGATGTCTTACGTCCAGACGTACCACAGCCACCAGCCCAAAATGAACTTCATGGGTGGCCATCCTGCACCTATGCCCGTCTCCCCCGGCAACTTTTTCAGCCCACAGTCGACGTACTGGAACTCACCAAACAGCCCCATCTATCCTGGGTCAGCCATGACCAGACATCCCGCCACCCACTCCCACCTGAGCTCGTACTACTGAGGACGATGCATTTCACAGCTGGGACAACGGGATAGAGAGGAACCCAAGCGTGTAAGAACACACATTCACTCCATCCAGGATGCACCCGAGCTGAACCCTGTCTGAGTTGAAGGTTATATGACGCTTCGGTCTGTTTTAATAAGGGCATTATGATGTCTCCTTTGTCACATTCCTTCTTATAAAAAAAAAAAAAATGGACAAAACGTGAGGGGTAAATTAACTGAGAGGAATGGAAAGGATTTGTATTGTACTCTTGCCAAGATTTTTTTATGAATATACTGATGACACTGTATTAAAACAGTTATTCAGATGTTATGAAAACCAAGTTTATTTTGTAAGTACCTTGTTTGATTTGTACCTGTTGTAAAGACCAAAGTCATAACCTTTGCTGTGTAAGTAGCATACTGGTTTTGAAACTGATTTTTATTTTTAGCATTTTCAAAACTGCAGTTATCACATATAATGACCTGACATTTGTAAAAGAAATTGTACAGAATGATGGTTATGTAGCAATATAACATTTACTCATGATGTAAACTAATAAATACTTGCATCTGAAAATTGTCTCCTGAGTTTTATCGTTTACAAATGATGTATGGGATACTTATAATATATACCGTTTGTTGAGTCTTTTTACTAACTGACAAAACGCTTTTCAAGTTTGCACTTTTTAGCTGAGAGTTAGGCGAGAAGATTGATACCACTGTCATATTGGTCAATATTAGATATAGCCAGCAGCGGGTTAGCTTGGCACAACTGAAAACAGCTCACTCTGTCCAAGTTAATAAGCTTATTTCCCCAAAATATTAAACCATTTCTTTTAAAAAGGTGCTCTAAGTGATGGGGGACGGACACACACACACACACACACACACACACACACACACACACACACGCCACCCTGCCCCACGAACCATAACAAACGGTTCCAGCCAATAACAGTCAAGAAGGAGCTGGTTGAGCCATCGCTGCAGCGTTAGCACATAGGCTACTTCCACAATGTGTATTCATGACTCAACCAGCTCCTTCTTGTCGGTTATTCGCTGGAACACTTATGGTTTGTGGTGCAGGTTGCCGCAGTTTGTTTTTGTTGATGTTTGTGGAGCCTGGGCTGTCTACAGACACTGCGTTTTTTTACAGTGTGTTCAGGGGGATAAGCAGCTATATGTATGGGACAAAAAAAAAGCCAAAAAAAAAAAAAAAAAAAAAAAAAAAAAGCGTCACATCACTTAGAGTACCTTTAAAGAGAGGATTGATATAGGCTCAATGACAACTAAAGGACAGTTTCTAGTTCCACAGTAAGTCCCAACAACCACTGTCTCAAATGTGTAAGAATACAGACATAACTTACAATAAAAAATATTTCCATTGACCACTAGATCACGAGTTTGTTAGGAGTCGTGTAATGAGCCACCCTGACTTGAAACTTATCGTACAAACGTCAGCTTTATTTGTCAAATTCAAAGAGGTCTTCAAATATTGTGCGAGGTTGTGTGACCACCTCCTCTTTCTCCTCCACCACCACAACGGCAAAGCCCTTCACCTGCTGCTCCTCTTCCATCTCAACCCATGGCACTGCTTCTCCTCCAAATAGCCACTCCAACTCCTTCCCCGTGTTCTTCACCTTACCCATCAGAGTCACTGCTATCACTTCAGGCTGTGAACTCGCCCTCCATTGAGTCACCTCTCTGGTCGTCTCTGGTTGTTGTGGTGCTGCTGTTGTTGTTGTTGTTGTTGTTGTGGTGGGGACTGTCCTCGTCGGGGCTGTAGTGGCTTTCACTTTAGGCTGTATTGTCCATGGCCTGCTGCTGGTTATTTTGGTCACTGAAAAAAAATGTTGAATATGTTCCAAAATTACTGCAGAAATAACTATTGAAAATAAAAAATAAAAATAAAAAAAGATGTAAAAACATTCCAACATACTTAATCTCACAGTAACTTCCTGTAATGGCAGTTATATTTACACTCACTGACATCTCTCCATTAGTGCATGTATAGGTTCTGAGCATGTGTGTAATTCAGACCTGTGTGTAATAAGAGTGAAAACATTGGAATTTCCCCTTGCGGGATTAATAAAGTATAAATTATTATTATTGATAGTTAACATTTTGTATAATGTTTAAACAAAAAAAAAAAAAAAAAAGTTAAAAAGGTGTTGTACATAAACAAGAAAAATAAAAAAAGGACAACCATAGAGCATAAGAGACATGGGATTGACTCAAAATAAACCATGGTGCCTGTGTTCATGGTAATGAAGGAACATGTCCCCCTGTGCAACAGTTACGTGTTCATTTTAACAAAAATGGAGCGCTTTGGTACAATAAGCTATGTCAGGCTTTGACTACACAGACAACACTTGTTAGTAGGATCAAGTCAGTGTTTTTAAATCTTTCCATTTGTGGAGTATATCATTTCTGCAGCCGTATCCTTCAATTGTGATAAGACATGTTTTATTATGGAAAACGAGGGAAGCAATGACTCACCTTTGGGTGCAGCAGAGATACAGTTGGAGTCGCAGCAGGTGCACACAGAGTCTAGTCCATACAGCTCAACCCATCTGAGAAAAACAGTTATAAACCCTTGTGTGTCAATTGTACAAAAAGTTTAAACTTTGTATTTGTAATATTTTCTTTAAAAAAATAAAATAAAAAATAACCGCTTTGTTTTTGTGTCATAGTTGCAGGACTTCGCTGCAGGTGTGGGGACATAACTGCCAACAGACATGGAGCAGTGCATGTAGAACTGCTATAGGAGATCAGATCACAAGATTTGCCATCAGTTAAATGTTTTAGTCTTTTAGCACGGTATTCAAACCAAAACCAGACAATTTGTAGCAAACAAAACAATTTTTGCTCCGATAACTGAAAACATTACACACCTGCTCCATCATTCCTGTGAACAAGAAGGCATCCACAGAGAATCTCACAGCATTGTTTTTGTACGGGATGAATCTGGAGCGACTGTAGTTGCTTTCAACCATACACCTTTGAGTGAGTGAGTGAGAGTGAGTGAGTGAGTGAGTGAGTGAGTGAGTGAGTGAGAGAGAGAGAGAGAGACTGACCATTAGCCTACATATGCTGTTTTTTGTTTTAAAAACGTATACATATTTTTTTTAAATAAAATCTGAGTGACAATAAATCTCACGGTTTTTAGTTTCTGTGAGAGTGAGGCATAGGGATCGACTGATACTGGTTTTTGCAAGGCCGATAGATACTGATTATTAGTAGTTAATGAAACCTATAACTGATATTTGGAACCGATATGCATATACAGTGAAAAGGACAATCTTTAAGGCAAAATTAAGATTTGGGAATATTACAAAATCCAACACAAAACTTTGTTTTAATGCTTTAAGCAATTATGTAATAAAATTTGAAACTTTCCACATAAACCACAGTAAAAGACAGTCAGATAGTGTTGTGGGCGGGACATTAAGTCAGACTCAGTGGTGAGTGTAGCCGAAGCAGATGGACCAACACAAAGCTGTAGCAGAGCCAAAGTGGCGCACTTCATAATTAACTATCGGTTATCAGGCAGATAAAAAGCCAATACAAATAATCTGCAAACTGCCAAAAAACAGTCCCTAGTGAGGTGATCATTACCCAAAGTTTTTCACGACTGCAAACTGAGGCATGGAGGTGTGGGACTTCTCAGGAGTCACGTAACACAAGTGAACATACAATCTTTCGTCTTGGGACATGGACGGAGCATTGGCCTCAAAGTACATGGGGTTCCCGAGCATGTACTGATCTGACGGAGAAAGACTTTCCCACTGAGCTGAAAGACAGAAGGAAAGACCGGCAACAAGAACAACTTCCACATTCATCATCATGCAGTTTCAAGAAATCCAAGTTTCCTAAATTCAAATACAAGAACTAAGTGAGATTACTGTAAATGGGGTGTGTTTGATTGAATTCAAAAGGCAGAGAGGCTTGGGTTTTACTGGTTGGGGCCATTAAAGGGCTAAGGCCAACACTCCATGTTCCAAAAGTTCTAAATTAAGCTGCTTACACACTGACCAGACGGCCGACCCGTTGACAGAAAAGCCAGTCGAAATGATCAGTCTCCTTGTGTTGGTCCAAAAAGTGCTACAGAACACACCAAAGAGACGAGACGCAATACATCTCTACAACAGCAGGCGGCGCTAATCTGTATGGTTGCCCAAGAAATGAAAACCGGCAGCTGATTGGACGAACGCATCACATGGGTTCGTTTTCTCCAGAAATTCAAGCCAGACTGTCATGGCGGCCGTTCAGAATACGATCTCATATTCTACTAAAATAGTTCACTGAAACAGGTTTCTGAAAACATTTTAAGCGAGAAATAGGCCGTGCAGTTGCTGAATCGGTCTTCATTTTTGCTCAACAAAAGGTCAGTTTCAAAGATTTGTCAGATTTTGAGAGACTCTAGTCACCTCATTTTGCTCCCCATTTCCAGGTGAGTCCCGACTGCCCTGCCGCCGACTGAACTTGTTAGGTCGGCGAATATTAACGCCGACAACCCCCCAGACTGACAACGGCACGGGACACACTGAATAGATTTGAGTCACTGACCTTGCCAGACTGTCCAACAGACGATTTTCGGCCCTGTGAGTCCACACCATTAGAGCTGGGCAATATATCGATATCGTGATATGAGATTAGATATCGTCTTAGATTTTGGTTATGGTAATATGGCATATGTTGTCTTTTCCTGGTTTTAAAAGATCTGCATTACAGTAAAGTGATGTCATTTTCTGAACTTAACCGACTGGGACTGTAAATGTTCTATTATTTGCCTTTACGCACTTAGTCATTATATCCACATTACCGATGATTATTTATCAAAAATCTCATTGTGTAAATATTTTGTGAAAGCACCAATAGTCAACACTACAATATCGTTGCGGTATAGATAGAGGTATTTGGTCAAAAATATCGTTATATTTGGTTCTCCATATCGCCCAGCCCTATTCTAAATGCATTCTTCAATCTAACTGCAATGCTTTTCAAGACATTTGAGAGCCCATAGAAATCTGTTGGTAAGATAAGTTTTCTAGGTCTTACCATTTTGTGGAGTCAGAGAAAATCTAGCTCTGTTCTTCATTGGTATGAAGATCTTGCGCATCTGTATCTTTGGTGTGTAGCCAATTTTGGAGGAGTATTGGTACCTAAACAGTAGAAGACTAATTAGTGTGCATTGAAAGAACTTGGTGCAGAATGTTTTTTGGTCTGGATCCAGTCTTACCTGTTATAAGAACATGCAACACGCAGGGTGAAAGGCACAGCTCGCCTGATTGGTCCTTGGAGCCTTGGTGGGTCATAATGTAGTGTGTTTGAAAAGACCAGCTGATTATTAATTATCTGCAAGGAAAGAAATCAGCTAAATTATCGATATTTCTTTAAAACTAAGAGTCTACAGCTAGTGGCTCTGTAAAGCCATACATAGGCACAGCGGTGTTTTGAGCTAAATACTATAATCAGTTTGCTAACATACTGGCAATGACAATGCTGACATGCAGATGTTTAGCATGTACAGTATAGGTTTACTATGTTCATCAAGTTTAGAGTGATAGCATTCTGACATTTGCTCATTGGATAAGTACAGCTGAGGCTGACACTATATTTGGGGTTATTAAGTTACACTATTGACAAAATAAAATGTTGGCCTGATAACTTCTAAGTGAAAATTTAAGGGTTTACCAAAGTCATTTCTGTCAAAACCAAAATGACAATCCAATTGTTGTTAAGACTAGGACTGCATCTAATTATTAACAACAAAAATCTAATTATTGTCTTAATTACGCTTCTGTCTATTTTCTTGATGCTAAACTGTTGGTCTATAGATAAAACATAAAAAAGTGAAAAAAAGATCATGCAACTCAAGGTGAAATCATCATCGATTTGCGTGACTGTCAAAATGCTGATTAATTTTCTGACAATGCATTGGACTAATCATTGCAGCTAGTTGAGAGATTTCACACAAAAGTGAAAAATCAGTAGGATTCATCCCCTGAATGCATCTTTAAAAAATAAATAAAAAGATGCCAATATATGTTGGATGTTTAGGATAAGTGAAAACGTTGACCTGCTGGTGGTGGTGCTAGAGGAAAAAACCAAAGTGGTGGACCGACCAACAGATTGCAACCAGAGCCACAGCATGGCTAAAAACGGTAAATATCAAACTTAAGGCCTATTGTTAAATCTCACCGTGCGTCTGGTTCCACACATGCCAATGTCATATTCAAAATAAAGGTAATCCCTCGTGGAATTACTGGCTTGGCATGTCCCCAGTTTGAGTTGAGAGTCTGGTTCACCGGCGCCCATAATGCTCCTCTGCACCTGCACGAGCATCTTGTTAAACTTGCACATAGTCCTCACGGAAACACTCGAAACGCTGGGCGGACTGGTGCTAGGCCAAACCGGGAACAGGATCTCCCGGACGGGCTCGGGTAAAGGCTCCAGTCCTGTGCCTTTGGATGGAGAGATATGCTCCTTCTCCACCAGCGGCAACCTGGAGTCCACAAACGCGGGGAGGTGCAGGTATGGCGGCGGCAGAGTCGGCGTTTCTCTCCGGGAACCTTTTCTCATCACCTGGGTCGTTTGATTTAAAGCCTCAAACAGCGGCAGCATAAACAATAGGGACAGGTAAATCTTAACCGGATGTTTCATGTTTTATTTTAAAGTTTAGAAAAACAACCTTAACTTCAGAGTATTTCACCGATGATGATCCAAATCAACAGCACCTGGTGGCGGAAGAGAAAGCAAAACGGAAAAAAATGGCGCCACTCGCTCGTTGTTTAAAAAAACAACAACAACTTGATGGAAGAAGTTGCACGTCCTGTTTCTAGTCATATTTACCTACCTCAATTAGTGTTATAAGTGAAAAAACAAGTTGGTTGATTTTTATGTCATTGTATAGACCCGGTTTAACCCATTTCATGTCATAAGTGGAAATAGGGAGCCAATTTCCGGTGAGCTCAACGGGACATTCAAACGGAACACACTATAATTAATGTTATTAGTAACACCTGTGGTCAAAATACCGGCTGTGAAAAAAAAGGTAAATGATATAAATAAAACTATTTTATATAAAAAATGAATTGTCTTAAATCTGATTTAGGTATCCGCCTGTACAAAAAATATGCTTAGCCTACTTTAAAAAGTTTGTAGTTTCTAGTTAGGCATAGGCTATTATTTTTTCTGGTTTGTTGTATATGGCTTTTGACTAAAACATAACAATACAAAACAAATGTACAAAACGTGATTTTATCTGATCAAATGACTGAGTTGTGGTTGTGATGGAAAATTAACCCAAAAAAAAAACGACTACATTTTGCATTACACGTTTGCAGTAGCCTACTCATTGTGTTCATGTTAATATCAATCTACACATTTGTGAATATTTTTTCTGTGACTTCACATTTGGAATACAGGTGTGTGAACATTTTTTACAAGTGCAAATTTTTACATAGAAGTTCAGATTTTTTGTTCTGTAAGTTCTCACATCATATTCTACAAGGTCTCACATTTTGCACCATATTTACCTTCATTAATATTTCTCATACAATTCTGTCAACACACAAATAAAATTACTAATAATAAACAGCATAATGTTACAACGTTTTGTAGGCTACACAACCTGTGTGATGATAAGAAAAATGTAAATGTAATCTTGAAAAGTAAAGTAAAAGTTATCTGCAATATAAGTTCTGTTGTTCCTATACAGTGGGTGCACAATTAATTCAAGATTTATAGTTAACAATATTTCTCAAATTTCTTTCCCTCCTTCGCTTGTAGTTCATATGTACATCCTTTATAGGCCAGGCCAGGTTGGACGTGGAGGGCCTCCTCACTCCAAGCAAAGCTTCCACGGCCATGTACAGGATCTCAGTGATATACATTATCCACCAAACTTTGATTTGATAATTTTTGTTAAAATTGCTGAAATGTTGCTGTAATGCTGTTTCCTTACACTGAATTCTGCTACGACTTCCACTGCCTACTCTGTATGTGCACTAGGGGTGCAAGATGTATCGACTGAATATCGTCATCGCAATATATCGACAGTATATAAATATATATATTCTATAATATATTATTTTGTGGAGCGGTGCGTCCCGTCCGTTGGCTGTGTGGCTTAGTTGTGTTTGATTTAGAGGCGGCTCGAAACACTATAATGATAATGTTTCACTGGCCGGCTACCGTGCCACTTGCACATGTTAGTGCACGTCAGCAAAGGGGTCCACTACGTGACAAACCCTATAGAGCGTACCACGTGTTTGCATATTTCGACAGAGTGACAGTGTAAGTGAAGAAAATGATAGAGACAACAAAACGAAACAAATCAGAGAAGCAAAAGAAAAGTTGTGTCCTGTTCTCTTTATATACTGTACAACCAGTGAAACATGTCCTATTCTGTAGACATGGTCCTTATTTATTTATTTATTCATGTTGTACTAGTCCAATACGACCATCAGTTGAAATAAACCTTGTTTGTTATGAATCTATTTTGATGCATTGCCCTGTAACTTTTGTAATTTTACATACTGTATGTTTAAACATATCGAAATTAATATCTATCCACTCCAAAAATAGCTCTGCAACCTGAAAGGCATGTCTAAGATGTTAGCAATAATTAGGCAAACCTATTGTTTTTCCATCTCACAGACATGGGTAAGCAAACCTTAGTTTAGCACAGATTAGTGCACAGTTACTTAAAGGAAGTGGAGTACAATGTCATTTCATTTTAGAGGGCAGAAAAGGCATATTTGCTTCATATGTGTTAAACAAGTTCTCTTCCACGTTTATTTAAAAGTATCGATTCACCAAACGGAGTATGAAATAAGAAGCGTGACTATTGGGCCAGTCCAGTAGGGGGTAGCAGGTGTCACAGCTCCATTGCACAGGTGTGTGTTGCAGCATTCATTGGTGAAGGTGAAGTTGAGTCCCATGGTGTGTTTTTCACCCGTGACCCCACATAGGGAGGGCAGGATGCAGCTCTTCTCATACAACACCACACGGAAGTCTCCTAAAAAAAATCATGAGTTCATTAGACACGTCAGTTTGGGAGAGACTCACGGACACACACTCGGAATAAACCACACTGACACATCTCCCTCTGTGCTGCCTTTTTCAGTTCTTCTTCTCGGTTTTGATTCATTTACATTTTGTTCAGTGACTTGAGGCACCCTCTTCTCACCTTTCTTGCCCACAGCTCTGCTGGACAGACAGACCTGCCCGGGTGGACACTTGAGAGGGAATCTGATGCAGTCCAGAGGTGAGATGGTGGGGAATACACAGGTGTAACAAAAGAGGGGAACTGGAAGGACAGACATGTTCGTTAAAACCCCCAAAAAATCTGAAGAGCATTTAGTTGTGCAGAGGAGCTGGAGTGATATCATGATTATGTTCCAAAACATGATGAAAAGGACAGAAGCTGTACCATCCATTGCTTTGAATGTAATCCTCATACACATGAGCTAAAAAATTGCTGCTGTGATTGGATATTGTTACTATGGAAATAAATAAATTAACATATACTGTATATAATGACATGTATGTAACAGAGGCATTATTGTTGATATAAAATGTATATAAACTTAAGCTGTAACAGTTGATTAATTGGCTTAAACTATTTTGATAATCAATTTCAAATAATCAATTGCTTGCGTAATGTTTTAAAGGTAGGTAAAGGTACCTTATTGTCACATACATGTAGCAAAATTCATTCTCTGCACTTTAACCCATATCCCTGAAGGGAGCAGTGGGCAGCCACTTACAGCGCCTGGGGACCAACTCCAGATCTGAGCCTGTGCCTTGATCAAGGGCACTGACTGGAGAACCAAATCTTCATGTGGTTACACTTTACTTGAAGGTATCTACATAAGAGTGACATGACACTGTCATGAACGTGTCATAAACATAAACGAGTCATGTCAAGTCAAACGTTTATAACATAACGCTTCTTTTAGTAAGTGTCATTCGGTTTTTGGCATGACAAGTTATGGTTAGGGTTATGGTTCATATGTGTGTGTATGTGCTCATGACAGTGTCATGTCACTCTTATGTAGACACCTTCAAGTAAAGTGTTGCCCTACATGTTTTTGTTGTTGGAGGAAACCCACGCGGACCTGTGGAGAACATGCACACCCGGAACCTCCTTGCTGCTAAGCCAACATACCAAACATTTGCTGGTTTCAGCTTCTCAAATGTGACGATTTGCTGGTTTTCCTTTTCCTTGTCTTATATTATAGTGAGTTCAATGTCTATGGCTTTCTGTCTGTTAGTCGGAAAAAACAAGACGTTTGAAGACGTCTCCTTTGGCTATGGGAAACTGTAATGTGCAATTTTCATTATTTTTTTTTTCTTCAATGTTTTATAGAACACACTGTTAATCAGGAAAATAATTGACAGATTAATCAATAAAGTATATAATCGTAAACTATTTCTTTTGGCAATAGCATGCATGTTTTGTGCAAGCATGCATGTTTTGTGCATTCATACACACAAGCAAACACATAAACACAGACACTTGTGTGATGTTCACTTACCCACAGCTGGAAGTAAACAAAGGAGAAGCAGAAAGCAAACCAGCTTCGACATTACTGACTCTTTCTGTCTTACAGGGAGAAAATATGCTTGCAACTTGATTCTTCAGCTCTCTGTCTTTTTCTTGTTATTTTCTTGAACAAACCAGCTATCTTGATCTTTAAACACAAGAAACCGGTTGGAGTCTCCGTCTTTATGACTTAAAGTCAGTTTCCGATCAGCTTTATCCAGGCTTTTTCTGCTTCCTCAGTCGGCCCAGCTGCAGAGATCTGAACGTAAATCTCTTCTGGTTTCTCTTGATATTGTGTTCGTTAACTCCAAGCATCTCCACCCCAATACTTATGATTCAATTAGGCTGTTAGCTTCCCAGTGGTAGCCATGACTTTGCAGCGCCGCCCGGGTTCACTCTCAGGCAGCGAATAGCCCCATTCAGATTTAAGACCGTCAATAGGGCTTTGTGAAGAAACTACCCTCTAGTTTAGGAAAAAGCCTATAAGATTTAATTTTATCTTATGATGTGTTATGTCTATCTTTTATTCTAAAGGGTCATTTTATGTCCACTTTTTTAAGAGAATTACAAGACATGGAGTGTACTAAGGTAAAACAGGGCAAGTTTATTAAATCATGTCTTATTTCTTAATGAAAGCCGTTAAGTTTGGTAGAAGTGCTGTCAAGTGACCTGCAGTCCCATGACTAGAAATCTGAGCAGGATGTAGGAGCAGTGCCACAGTTTTTAACTTGATGGAAAATATGTTAAATTCACAGGTCTTTGAAGCATCTTTGTTTCACAAAAGTGGGCATTATCAGTTTAAATCTTAAAACAAACTAATACTTTAGTTTAATGAGTAAATAAATGGTTTTCAGTGATACATCTGATAATCTTGTTAGATAAGATGATCACATTAGACACTACTAAACTCTTTTTCTGTTTCTATTTTCAGTTGTATAAAAGGCCATTGTTCCTATCATGCTTATGTTTTATTGCAGTAAAGATCACCGAATTAGACCACAATGAAATGTTTACGGCAAATAAAATCTCTATTTTCTTTTAACTGAAATAGAGTTGGCTGACGTATGCTGCATCAGAAAGATATATCAGTCAAATGAAAATACAGGCCATCAAAAGTGATTTAAAAAAAAAAATTTATTAATACTTTACCACAGCGTTCTTAAGTTACCTGGGACAAACACTCAAAATTTGGTTGTGCTTCTTTCCGACCAAGAAGTGTAACGTCAACAGCAGAGTCTCACATGTTGTTTTGTAACTTGTAACACTTCAACTTCAATTACATTTCAGTGTTTGAAATGTTACTGCACAAAGGGAAATAAGAGAAAAGGTCCAACTCCATTTGTGTAGCTCAGTGCAGGAACATACACCATTTGGCCAAACATATGGGGACACCTGAGAATTACACCCAAATGTGGTGGTTGCAGATTGCATTCTAAAACCATGGTCATTTATCTATTGCTATAACAGCCTTCACACTTCTGGGAACGCTTTCCACTAGATTTTGGAACCTGGTTGCAGGGATTTTGCCCATTCGGCCACAAGAGCATAAGAAAGGTCCAACACAGGCCTATATCACAGTCGGCATTCCAACTCATTCCAAATGTGTTGGATGGGGTGGATTTCAGAGCTCTGTGCAGGCCATTTTTTTTATGGATTTGACCTTGTGCATGGGGGATTTTGATAACTGGAGGGCCTAGCCCAAAACTACACAAGGGTATGTGAACAGGGGTGTCCATATAGTCTTGGCCATATACTGTTGCTCTTATCCCATTTTACTAATCTGGAACTAGTACATCTTGCACACGACCCTAGTTCTTACAACAGTTATATCTCTCTCTCTCTCTCTCTCTCTACTTGCATGTTTGCTGCAGCCCTACTGAATAGAAGATAGGGGGATTTGGCTTCTCCACGCCCCCTGTTGGAGGACAGAAGGCATGGCTCGCTTGTCGACCTGCTGACGCCTCATGCGGATGACACCTGCGTCCACCTGAGCTGCCACTCTCTTGCCATGCTGGTCGTCCAGCAACCGCAGACAGGCGCGCTGCAGCCCAGCCAGCTCACCCTCTGAGGACATTAGACATCGCCTCAGCACTGCACTGCCCTGAGAGACATACAGGAAATGCATTTAGCCTGGGTTGGTTTGTTTGAAACACCCAGCAGGCAACGAAAGGGGAGGTTGGTGTTAAACCACTGAGTGCTTTTTTAAATATATGGTGTGAACTTCTGTCAGCAGTGGAAGGATGAACCTTGTTTGTTAGCTGTTCTTCCCTGTATTAAGGTCAGTGTATGTTTTTGTCACTGCAGCCCTTACTGTAATGCTTTTTATAATGTGTATAGCGGTATAGAGAGACAAATGCCAGTTTTGGTTTGGTTTAGATTAGTCATGCAGATTGTTGTCTGCAGAGGTGCGAGTGCAAGCTAACATTTCCTTTTTCCTCAGAAAGTTTGTCAACTGACCATTTTCAAATTTTGGTACCACTCTCTAATACAGCATACTTTATAATGTATAACTTGTTATTTATTAGCTTTTACAAATACTTAATAAATAACTAAATACCACTTTATAAATCATTAATAAATCGTTTGTATAAGGTTGTAGGTTGCCAGGTTGTGAAAATTAAAGCTGCACTAATCAATATTTTTATATTCTCACTGGTCACATAGCTATATGTAATGTGAAAGATGTCGCTCGTGGTTACAGTCCAGAAAACAATTACGTTAAAAGAAGGACGTTAAAATATCCCGGTTTACACCAACCACTATGAAATTGTCCTGGTTAAACGCTTAAAATGCTGACAGCTAAACGGTGTAAAAGTGTGACTGTATTGTAGAGGAACAGCGGGACGTACAACAGTCTGCCGCTAAAGCTATGAGCTAAAAGACACAAACTAGCTAGCACTTGGTCACTACTGTTGTCGAAAAACCAACACAGACGTGAATAAAGGTTTACTTAAAACTGGTAAAACATGTGGTGCATTCAGAGTTATTGCAAAATACCCTTTGTTACCATCTTTTTTTGTCGTTTAACAGCAATTTTCTGGTGAAAGAAGTTATTGTTAAAAGTGATTTTTATCACATTTTTATAAATCATTTAAATTCCTCCCTTTTTTTTGTGCTGATCTGAAAATTGATCCGATTTGTGACTCATAACCGTGATCCGATCCAACTGTGAGTTTTGTGATCTGTTGCACCCCTATACAAAACCATTCCAAATAATCAAAGCAAAACAGGTTATTCAACTCATGTCAATTCTTGATGATTCATAAGATATAAAGGAATGAAGTAATGCACAAATCATGAATTTATTCATGCCTAAAATCAGCCTACACCTGATAACTCACATAAACTCACAATACACTACCTGCTCAACAACAAGTGGCAGACGGACACAGCACAGTTAGGAAGCTGGTGAACATAGTTGCCAAAAGAAAAAATGAATACTGCTTTAAAGTTTTAGTGTGTAACTTTTTGATATTAATGAACGTCCGTTACATTCAAGACCATTGCCAAATGAGTTGCTACAAAGTTGATTAAGACTATCAGCTCCACGCAACTCTCTCTGTATTTCTCAGTATGGCTATGTTTAGAAGATTGTGTCATCCGGGGACTTTCCTGCGCAGAGACTAAAGTGAAGATTATTACCTCTTCTGAAGAGTCCATCATGTTTTTTTAATTCTCTGTGTCCTCCTTGCATACTAGCAACTGCATGGAGGAGAGGGGGGGTGGGGGTGGGGCTCGTGCGCGATCACAGATTGCTGTATCATGTGGACAGGCCGACAGTGTTGTTGTCATAACTTAGAATTCCTCATGGGGGAGACAGAAACTACGCACTATAGCTTTAATAGGTTATTTATTAATGAATTTAGGTCAGGATGCTTAGCAGCTTCTTATACCAGAGAATAACTTGTCAAACTATTGGAGGGTTCCTCCTAATGAATTAAAGAGCTAAAGGATTAAAAGACAAGTTACTCTGGTGTATTCAATGGTTTATTACTGATCTATTGTATAAAACATAATTGATCTAATAAGAATTAATAAAGCCATTAGTTACAACTCAGAACCCTTTCATGAAGTATGAAAAAGAAGGCGGTAGCCAAATTTCTGTCCCCATCATTTATGAGTGTGTTTGCATATATATGGATAGATATTTTGGAAGCAGTAAACACCTGTATGAGATGAGCAGCCTCAGGTAACTGTGTCCCTGGGTGTCTGTGGTAAACCTGCACCAGAGGCCTGTTGAGCTTCTCTCTGGACAGTATGTCACCGCTGTACTCTGGACCCTGTAAACAGAATAACACGGGTAAAACATCATCTTGTAAACATTGTCTCTGAATCTCCAAAATATTCACTGAATCTGTTCCACATACACACTAACTAACCTGCGCTCTGTCGTGGCTGTGACGAATACAGTTAATTTCCCTCTGCTTGCGAAACATTGCCTGCCTGGTGGCTGCAGACATCAAAGTCAGGTTTTGCTACAGAAGACAGAATTCATTTTTTTTTTTTATTATTCTGAAAACAAAATGATGTCAGGGCATTTCTGCATTGCATTGCATTCAAAGAAGTTTAGCATGTTGTTGTATTTTTGTTCTACCTGCAGACTGATTGTCTCTGCAATTTTCTTCACCAGGCCATCATTGACGGTGCGGTGAACATCTTTCTGCCTGGTGATGGCACTGTTTAGCATCTGTCTGATCTTTTCCCTCAGTAGCCGTGACTGGTTGACTGTCAAAGTGGACGACTCTAAAACCTGTTTACATTCTGCACAGAGACAAATGGGATCTAAAGATTACTTGTTTCATGGTGGACAAGAACAGAGAGTTTTTAGAGAGACCATCCTAAAATCACCCTTACTGCATATCCTGAACTTTTTGTTTTGTAAGTGTAAGCAGGGACAATGTTAAAAGGTACTGTAGGTTAGTGATGATCAGTATGTATTCAATGTTCAAGACATATATATGTGTATATTATATATATATGTGTGTGTGTGTGTGTGTGTATATATATGTGTGTGTGTGTGTGTATATATATATATATATATATATATATATATATATATATATTTGGATGTGTGTAAAAATTACACTATTTCTTTTGTGTTGCTTTGTGTAGTTTCTCCCTGAGAGCTGCTTTTCCTGCTGCAACAGCATGTTTGCCTGCAGGGATTGATTGAGTTGAACTTTGTGTCCTGAGTGTACCTGGTGTAAAGGGGCTGATGGGGTCTGCTTTGTTGAAGGTCTGAGCAGCGCTGCCGTGTCCTCCAGCGGAGCCGCTGTGAGGCATCAGCTCCAGGACACGAGCCCGCTCACCGGCACAGTCCAGCAGCTGCCTGCTGCTCTGACCCAGGGCCTGGAAGACACGGAGGGGGACTGAAAAAGGACACATATATATCCCTAAAGCCCAAGGTAACCTCTTTAAATGTCTTGTCCAAAACCCAAGCAGGTTAAAGTCACAATCACGCGAGTCAAAAAACGGAAACCGTTGGACGTCTTTTCCTTTAAAGAATTACTCAAACGATTAATAAATTATCACAACAGATGTAAATTAATTTTCTTTCACTCGACTATAATTGATTAATCAACTAATCGTTTCCGCTCTAGTACATGAGCTGATGAGATCATTGTTGGATTCTGATTGTTCAACCTATAGACATCTAATAATTTACCTACATTTCGAACTGAAGAAGGGTTTGGCTACCAGGTAGAAAATTTATTCCAAGTTCCTTTGTTTCTTTTAAGTAATGTTCAACTTATATTTTCTCTGTTTATTGAACTGTTTTCTCATAAAGAGGGCTTTATTGAAAGACTTAATAACACTGTCATAATAGGTCTTGGCAAGTATGTATTAGAACTAATGCTATGTGATTTTACTATGAATTTGCATAATTTGATCTCTGTTCAAAATTAGAAATGGTGTGGTGGTTATTGGTGCGTGAAGGCTTTGGCAGTGCTGTTTTTTTTCCATCACTCATGCCAGTAAATCACATGAAAGGTGAAGTGGAAAAGTGTGTGTGTGTGTGTGTGTGTGTGTGTCAACTGATGACTGAAAACAGAACAGTAACGTTGTAAATCACCTGAAGCTGGGTCAGTGTGTTCCTCAGCGCTCCCTCCAGATCGTGTTTCAACTCGGCCAGCTCTCTTTTCTCACACAACAACAAGTAATCAGCTCCATCTCTCTCCTGCAACAGGGCAGACCTCTCTTTGACAAATTAAATTCACAATACAAAACTTAATGAATTCATCTGGTGTATCACTTACACCACATCTGGTGTTGGATTACTATTGAAGGGATTTAAAAAAGATTTCATAATAGCAGTACTTTGAGTAAGATACGTTTATTAATAATGTGTGAGGTGCATGGGATTTTAACATTTTATGAAAGTTTGAGAACCAAAATCCCCTAAACATTTCCTGTGCAGAAAATAAACAAAAAAGATAAGCTACATTTTATTGTTCCTTCTGTCCTTAGAGAAACATAAAAAAGTCCAAATCTAAAAAATGGTTGACGGCAAAAGTCCAAGCATGATTAACGAGAATTAAAGTGCATATGTCAGACAGCACAAGTACAACACCACTGCTGATCTTTGTGGAGAAACTCATTTTGGGGTTCCTTCTCCACAGGCCAGAGGTCAGAACGCAACAAAACAGCAGCCCTGAAGCGATAAATGATTCAATGTTTTCCTTGTGTATCGTCTGGTTATATGACTGCATTTATCACACTATGGCCCAAAGAACAAAGCCGAGTGTAGGGAAGATAAGAGCAAAGAGACGAGAGTAACTTACCGTCTCAGCAATGGCTGGCCTCCTGGTCCTCCCCTCCGAGCTCCTCCTGTTGACAGTCAGGTCAGTCCTGAGGCTGCGCAGCATCCTCTCCAGGTGACCCCTCTCCCTCTCCAGCTTGATACCCTCCTGGGTCACCCTTCCGGCCTGCCTGCGCAGCTGGCTCTCCACCTCCCGCACCCTCCGCATGTACTCACCGGCCACGGCAACGCTGGCCCCGGCACACTGCTCACGCAAGCTGGTAGGCGGGAACGGGGCCACAGATGTCCTCTGGGAGCCACTCTGGAACTTTAAGAATTAAGATTGTGTTTACAAAACGTATGACCAGCCTCTAAATGAGGATTAGTTATGGACTACACTGCCCAACAGTAAGTAGGCCTAGTTCAAATTAACCACCTCTAACAATGACTACAGTTAAGTGTTGCCTACATGTTAATGCATCCATAAAAAATAACCCAATAATGTTATATATTCTACAAAATACTTCAATACTCATATATAATGACTACTTTTACTTTTGACACTTAAGTAGATAAATAGACCTTTCTTTGTAAATGTAAATTTATACTGTGGTAAAAAAATGTATTTAAGTAGCCTAAATAATATGAATACTGCTCCATTGAAAACATCTCACCTCATCCTAAATTGTTAAAAACTTAGATCATGATTTTAAACTTGCATATGACAGATGCTTTTGGGGCTGTTTTTATTAATCGGTGTGATGAAGAATAATCTGCAAATTTGTACTTGTACTAGGCTACATGTTGTTCCTTGTGATTGTCAGATCAGTGAAGTGATCCCTGTCATCAGTTTTCAGGTTTAGCCTAAAGTCAGCAAATAGCCTAGGCCTATATCATATCTGTCGGCACTCTGCACGCCTGTGTTTTCTCACCATCGCTCCTGCTGTTTGGGGCCTCCACATCTTATTTTTGCAGATTAAGTCACGACTCTCTCCGCATTCCTCCCCTGTGATCTTCTCTTCGGTTGTTTCCGCTGTGCCGTCTGTGCTCTTTGGGGTGAAACCGGCGGCTGCGCTGCAGCTCTGGGGCCGGCTGCAAGTCCCGGACCGCCCGGCCCGAGTCTGCCGTACCAGGCGCTCCGCCCGCCGGATCGAGCGGACCGTCCCATCGCGCCAAGACTGCGGTCCGATGGTGAGAGAGCCGAGGGGCACCGACTGGACCTGCATTCTTTCACATGCACTTTCCTCCTAAAACAAAGAAACAATACTTAACATCAGCTGTTACCTCTCTGAAGACGATAACCCCCCCCTTAATAAGGCTATGTGTCCACTGTGAAGCATCCAGGGCGAAAACTTTGTTGAAGTAGCCTATGAGGTCCATAGCAACAGTTCCTCAAGTAACTAGAAACTCAAAGCTATTTGATTGGACAGTGAGAAGAACGCAGGGGGCACTGTCATTCAACACTGGCTTTTAAACAACTGCCCGTTCATGTTCCCGTAGACAATCGACAGAGTTGAAGTAGGCCTAAATCTACAGGTTGTATCGACATGAAATTCTCCCGGTTGAATCAGTAGCCTACAAAAGATTAACAACTAACTTTATGTTCATGTTAGGTGGCCTATCCACATCCATCCTTAAGTAAGAAATCTATACCATAGTAGCCTATACATGTACCTACATACTTTTACCAGAGAAGTAAAAGTCCTGCATTGAAAAGTCTTATTCATAGCTATGCTGTATATATTCATTACATTATACATTAACATGTTCAAGCAATATTTTACTCTATTAATACTTGATTTATCTTGAGAATTGAAATTATTTTCTAAACCCCAATACAAGACAACCTTCAGTTCATCAGAAAAATTCTAAATCACCAAATTTGGAGATACATTATTTTCACTGGACATGAAGGGTAGTATATGAAAAAGTGACTAAAGTTGTCAGACAAATGAGAGATGTTGTGGAGTAGAAGTAAAAAATGTGCATAAAAGGGAAATGCACAATTTCCTCAGTAATAACCTTAGTTATATTCAAATACTGAGCCTGTGTAGGCTACATAAAAACTTTGAGGGAGAAGTTAACTACTACTCCCAATGTGCATTTCGGCAAGAAACATCCAATCACAGAGCTTAGAATTCCGTTACACTGGATGTACCTAAAAAAAACATTGATATCATTCAGGCACTAGATGTCGCACTCCCTCTCCCCCCCAATCCGTTGCTTTCACGTCAAAATAAGTGCAGGATTTCTTAGAAACAAAGTTGAAATAATTAGAAGCGGTGGTCATAACATAAACCTTTATGATCTTATATGTATATTATCTTATATATGATATTATCAGAGAGAGTGTTGTGTTTCTATGGCAAGTGAAATGTAATATATCATTTAAAGAAAATGGGAATACAGAAAGTAGAAAAACACTTCTGGAACCAGCGCCATCACCAAACATGCATAATAGTTAATGAAATAACAGCATCTGTAGACGTAAGTACTTTGGATCAGAGTGTTTAATTCTCTTGAGATAAAAGAAAATATCTTCAGTAATAAAGACCCTGACTAACACAAGATGTGTAAACATTGAAAAATTATTGAGAATAGGTCAAAAATGAAACACATAAAAAAGCAGAAAATTAAAGCTGTTTAAAATATATTTGGTCCTAATTCTATTCCTGTCCACAAGTACAAAAAAATGAGAGTTCTGTACCGAGAAAGTGAAAACAAACAAAATAAAGACAGCAAAAAAGTTAAATTCAGATTTAAAGCAATTTCATACCAGCTCGTGTCCTAAAGGACATAAATGTTACTCAGACCCACTAACAATCATACCATTTAGAAATATTTCCATCAACAATCCCACTGCATTAAATGGAATCTAATCACTGCCTGACCATTAGACCCATTACATTAAAAACTAAAATACAGTAATCTGGAGATTTTTAAATCAAGTATTGAACATCCAGCTATAAGAAGCTAGACTTGACATCTCTTCTTCCCTGCACAAAAAGTGACTCTCTTAAGTCTGAAATTACTGATTCACTCCAGAGAGTTAAGTAGTAATTCTGGAATATTACCAAAACAAGGCAGGTCTGCAAATGCAAACCTAAAAAATTGTAGAGATAAATACTATAAATATAAGTGATGTACACCACGATAAATATGCTGAAGAGGCAAAAAGGTGATGCAGAAAGTGCTAAAGTAATCTTCGGTCTCTGTGCAGTTAGTTTGCATCTTGTCAGTACAGTAGTCCTCTGTCACAGTGTGTGTTTGATGGCGGTCAGATGTTCACGTTTGTTCTGCAGGTTCTGCTGCAGCTCTCTGAACAGATGGTCCCGCTCCTCAGCATCCAACAGGATTTGCTACATTAAAAAAAATATATATAAGACCTCAGTCACCATCATAAGTATTCATAATGAAGCTCAGATTGTCATACACTTAACATATTTTTGAAAATGTGCCTTTTCTGATAATTATTGGAGTGACTTTAGGCAATAATTCTGTGGAGAGAGATATTTAGGGCTGCAACTGATGATCTTTGTCATTATGGATTTCTTTATCGTTTTGTCCGACCAACAGTCCAAACCCCAAATAGATTAAGTTTACAGGGAAATCAAATAGAGAAACAGAAGTTCCTCACATTTGAGATGTTTGAATCCTTTATTTTTGCATTCTTGAAGTAATAGTTACAAATCAATTTTCTGTCGATCAACTCATCTTAAATTGCCTAATCCTTGCAGCTCTGAAGATATTACATATCATTTTACAAATTTTATGTATATCAAATGTATTTTATTACACATTTTAAAGTGCTCATATTATGCTTTTTGGCTCTCTCCCTTTCCTTTATTGGAATATATTTTTTTTTTATATATATATATATATATATATATATATATATATATATATATATATATATATATATATATATATATATATATATATATATGTGCATGTTATAGGTTTACAAAGTGAAAAAGCCCAAAGTCCACCCCAAAGGGCCTTACCATCTCCAACAGAAAACACTGTTCACCAACTGCTCCAAACAGCTCTACTGTAGTCCAGTTTACTTCAGAGACAAACGTGTGTCACTTTGTAACACGTTATAATGCTCGCCTAGCTGCTAGCGTGGACCGCCCTCATACTCTGCTTCTGACTGGCTAGTAGTCTTTACCTAGCTACTGCGCATGTGCGACTCCCAACAAAGATGGAACAGAAGTGAGATTTCTCACTCTGTAGCAAAAACAGAGAGCTCAGGGTGAAAAAGGAGCTGCAGCAATGTGCAGTACAACAAAAACATGGTGTTTTTTGAAAATTAACCATATAAACCTATTCTGATATAACCTCTAAATACAATTATGAATCTGAAAATGAGCATAATGAGCACTTTAAGAAACTTTTTTTTTTCTTTTGGGGGGCTTGGAAGGAGGAGAAATAAACATGAAGGACTGAGGGGTGGAATATATACTGTAATACTGTACATACATTTTGGTGTGTTACAATACTGCTATTTGCCATTTTCAATGAAGATAATGTGAGTTAGTTTTACACTCAGAGTTGATATGGCTCTGGGGTCTACAGTATACAAACACTGGTGTTTAACTAACGCGCAGGATGTGTTCCTTGTCGACATGCTCGCACTGAATATTGAGACTCAGACTGTAGATTCCTGCACTCACCTCTATGAGTTTGTCTCTCTTCTCCAGACTCTCTCTCAGTTTCCTTTCCTCTCTCTCTCGGTCCTCTCTGTTGTTCTGCCAGGCTCTCTCAGCCTCCTTCTTCTCCTTCTCTTTCGCCTTCAGCTCCTGCCGAGTTTCTCTGAGTTGATCTGTCAGAGAGGACACTGTCTGACCGTGACTCTCCTTCTGATTCTGGTGAAAAAGAAGAAATAAAAAGAAATAGGTTGAGTGGTGCTGTTTTTGTGTGCCAGTTAGCTTAACCTAGCATAAAGACTGGAAACAGGGGGAGAAACTGCTAGCCTGGCTCGGTCTAAGGTAACAACCTGCCTACCAGCACATGTAAAGCTTATTAACATTTCTTTGATCTGCACAAAAACCAAAGTGTAAATGTTATTTTTGTTCTACCTTTGTTTTATGTTGTACTTTATTCCAGCCGAGGGCCATCGCGCCATTATGACTGTATTGTATATTTAGTTTGCTACTCCATATTAGGGCAGCAACTAACTTCGCAATCCTACCTACAGCATCTTTAAGTTTAAAAAAAAAAAATGTTTAAAAGTGTTTTGTTTTCAAGAAGTTGCAGATGAAAAAGGGAAAGTAGTTCTCAACTCAGAACATGTAGGCAGCTTTTTGTTTTACAAATTTTCTCTTTAAACTTTCATATCCTCCCCTCATGCTAATATAGCATTCCATTTGTACTCTGAGGTTGAATTTTCCAAGGTCAAAGTCGGAAACACACCTCTTGAACTCATATTTCCGAGTTGGGAATTTGGACAACCTCTCACTACCCCGAGCTCAAAATCCATCATCAACAGTAGTGAAAGCTGTAGTAACATACAGTTTATTAGCACTTCTGTCTTATTTGTGTCTCACTAAATTAATCATATACATAGTACTGTTCACCTTCTATCTGTGGACTATGCTGTTACGTTGTTGATATGCACAAAAATCAGCGTAATGCGTAGTAAGCAACTGGTATTTCTAACAATGGCTGACCTGGCTAGAGCTAATCCCACAATGAAAATCCGACTTGTTAAATGGAACGCATTCAACTCGGGTGGGACATCATTCCCAGCTCCAGCTTCCAAGGTAAATGGAACACAGTATAATATCTCACCTGCACCATGTCCTGGTATTCCTGCAGGGATGTGGTGAGTTTGGTGACCTCCTTGCACAAGGTGGCACTGTTTCTCTCTCTGTCCCCTGCCAACCCCTGAAGAAAATGACATGTGAGTAACAGTTTCCCTCATTTAATAAAACCGAGAGAAGGAAAGCCCTGCAACTTTAAAAGGTGGAAGGCTTTCACTTATGTCACTCTATAGCTCTTTGAAAAGTGAGGGAGCCATGCCACTACCAGCAGAAGTACCAGCTTTGTGTACATATATTACCTGCACATCTTTCTTTTTTTTTGTGCATTTATTTTTATCGTTTTACCTGCACATCTTTCTGACCGCTCTCCAGCTCCTGGATCAGAGCCTCCTTCTCCTGCAGGACAGCAGCGAGGGCCCGGTCCCTCTGTCTCCACATCTCCCTCTCTTTCTCCACCTCCCTCAGCAGTCGCTCCTTCTCCTCCAGAGCCACTCGCAGGTCCTGGAGTGGGGACAAAACGCAGGTCTAAATAAAACCTCCAAGTGCATAGGACAAAGTACAACTGTACACAATGTGTTAAGAATGTGTGCGTTTGTGTGTACATTGATAATATCCTGGTTGCACTGCAGTACGGTGTTGAGTGTGTTGAGGTCCCTCTCTCGGCCTCTTCCAGCCTTCCTCAGTGCCTCGATCTCTTTCTCCATGCTCTTCTCCTTCTCACTCACTTCGGATCTCAAAGTCTGCAGGACAGCCTACAGATCACAATACATCTCATGTGAGTCTAATTTAAATATATCTGTAGAGCTAAAACAGTTGATGAACCAACAGAAAACATAGTGTATGTAGTATTTTGATAATCATTTCAAGGACCAGTGTGTAGGACCTATTGGCAGAAATGGAATATAATATTCATAATTATGTTTTCATTAGTGTATAGTCCCCTGAAAATGATCCACAGAGCTGGAGGAAATTGCTGACATGCTACTGCTAGACTCGTTAAACTTCCTGCAGGCCTGATATAAAAAAAACAAAAACAAATAACCATCATCACAAGGCCTGCTCTGCTAATACAAAAGCCCTTAGGGACAGGGACAGCATTGAGCGTGAGGACTATCAGAAAACCGTCTGCTCATGCCGATAACTGCTATGCTTCAGTGAGTGGGTAATGTGTGTCATCATAAGCAGACCCAACATTTAGCATGTCAATAATCAGGATGGAAAGGACAGGGTCAGCTCTAACCTTGTTGACAGATTGAGTTTCCTTCAGATTCTCAGTCAGCTTGTTGGCCAGCTCGGTCCCTGCTCCCTCCTCCACACACAGTCTTCGGATTAGACCCATACACTCCTGGAAGAGAGAAAACATCCCGTCTGCTTAGTGCAAAATAGCAAACACACTCATATAATAGGGAAAACATTTTAACTGCAGTTTTTACTCGGGTTTAAAGATTCATGGCTCATTAAAGTGCAGATTGTTGTAAGATTTCAGCATAAATCAATATAAGGAAGCATAATAACTCCAGCCAAGTGTGCATGTACTGTAGAGGAAGAGCCAAGCTGATATGCATGCAAATAAGAACCACTGCAAAGATCAGGCAGTGCATTCATAAATCTACAGCTTCATCAAACAGACAGCCACATTCATTATTTATGTACTCAACCTAAAACTCAAATCTGTAAAAATCACAAGACTCAGACTTGTTCATCTGAAGACAATTAAAACCAAACTCTTGAAAATGTCGCGGACAATTTTGTTCTGGCAATATAAGGATTTAAGGGACATGGGTCTCTCTTCTTTTTTTTTTTTTTAAGCATACATTTGCCATCAACTCATCAATGTTCACTGCATATAAACAGCTTATATTTGATGTAAGCATACTGTATTTTTTGTCAGCCAGATTCATGCCTGTTTGAAGAAAAAAACACATCTGGAGGGTTTGCAAATTTTAATAGTAGGCTATTTGTTAGACATTTAGAGAAATATGAAGTTACATGCAGCAACTGGTTAGCTCAGCTTAGCATAAAGACAGGGGAAAACAGCTAGTCTGGCTGTGTGCAAAGACAAAGCCAGACTAGCTGTTTCCCCCCTGTTCCAGTCTTTGTGCTAAAATAAACTAAGCTAAGCCAACAAGCGGCCGTGGCTTCACATTTAACGTGGTATTGCTCTTCTCATCCAACTCTTGTCACAATAAGCGGGTAAGTGTATTTCACAAATAAAATAAGTTCTTAGTGTGGCACGATATAGAACCAACAAGTGAAAGTGAAACATTTTGATTTACAGTTACTCATTGATAATCTTTATTCCATTTGAGCACCCTTTGTTAAGATAGTCTCTCTGGTCAGCTTCCTGATAGGACAGTCCTGTTTGCTTTAGCCATATATAGCTACCCCGTTCATCCAGTGACTGACTTGCGATCGGATGAGTGCAACAATCCAATAAAAGTCCTGCTGTAAATCATTTACCTAACAAGTTGCTAAAAATAAAAGCAGTCATGATCCAAGCTTAAGAAAACATACTTCAGTGTCACTGGCACAAAGTGAATGTAGCTTTGGCACTGCCGCTTTAAGGGCGTACAGTGACTTCAAAAGACAAACAACATTCCTGGGAGCTTTGAGCCAGAGCTCTAGCAGCAGAAGATCCCACTGCTGTGTGCATGACCAAGTCCTGTCTCCCCTCATCACCTCACTCACCTGGATCACAAGCTCCCGGCTGTGCAGGGAGTGACCAAGGCTCTGCAGCAGGGAGCTGCCACCCTCTTTCTGGAGCAACTGGAGGAAAGAGGAAAACAAAGGATGATTTCATTTTGACAGTCGACCTGTGTTAATAAAAAGATTTTGGAGTACGGCGGAGTAAAATATAATTTACAATCACAGTATCGCCTTGTGTTGTCCAACAAACCCAAATTCATTACATGTATTACAACGTAAGACCCAAAATAAGCAACAAATATTCTTATTTGACAACCTGAAACCATGATTCGATTTAAAATCACTTTGTTCAGTTCAGATCGACTATGTATTTTGTTCAAATGCACTTCAGCAAGTACAGCACTGATTCAGATGGTCTTCAGTTCAGTAGTACGTTTGCGCCATTTATAGTCCCAGCTGTCACATTTGGTTCAGTACAAACTATCCAATATAAGTACTTCACGTGGTTAAGGTTAATAGCTTAGCAGGCTATAATTTACAACAAAGTTGTTTATGTGGCTTTCACAGTCTTTTAAATGAGGTAGTAATGTATTGTGAATTACAGCTAAACTGACAAATCTGTTGATGAAAGATTTGTTTGTAGATGTACTGAACACTTCTAATGTTTAAACCTGCTGCTAATCCCACATATTTCACAGTAATTCTTAGTAATATTAAACTCTGTCGCAACAAGGGGCGTTGTGTTTAGATGATGAGCAGAGATCAGGTCATGTGAGCTCTTCAAAGTAACTGAGATGCTTTTTAACGATATCCTCCATCATAAGACTACTAAGCCCAGGGCAAAATCCACCGGTCGGGGAGGATTCCAGAGACACACGATGTGTGCGTGGTGTGTGTGTGTTTGTCTTTATCTACACCTGTAAACGAGGAAATGCAGACACACCCTTCAACAGACACAAAAAACACAGTACACCCACCCTCCATTCCTTTCATTACGCTGTATTTGTGCTCAGTCAACATTCAGAGTGGTTTCTGGAGCTGTCGGGACATTTGACTCAGGAGCTGCTCTGCGATTTTGCACTGTCTATTAAACGTGTTTTTCTTATGTAAAAGAAAAAAAGGTTAGGAGGCAATCATATCTTATGACAGCTGGTAAAAAAAACAAAAAACAACCGGGTACATTTTGTGTTACATCATAACTTCACTGACATCTTTATTTTATTTCCATTTATATTTCTGTATTTTTTGATTAGATTTTAATTAAATAGATTTTTACATTTATTGGTTTTTTTACCCTTATTTGTTTTTTAACCCCATAGTTCGTATATTTATAAAAAATACATTTTGGGAAACACACTTAAACGCTGTCTTGCCTTAGTTAGATGAGAAGATTGAAACAAAGAAAAATAAGACTAGAGCCCCCAGCTGGTTACCTTAGCTTAGCATAAAGACATTGGGCAGCTAGCCTGACTCTGGCTGAAAGTTTTAAAAAGAAATTTAAATAAAACATTAAAAAAAACAAAGCGTTATATGATAACTACGATCAGGAGGATTGATTACAGCATGCAAAACCTATTTCAAATGTACAGGAACCTGACTAAATGTTTTAAGACAGAATTGAAAAATTGTGCACCTTAATTAGTGAGCTTTAAAAAAAAAGGTAGACAGGTTTTGTTACCTTTGGACAGAGCAAGGCTAACTGCTGCCCGCCATTTCCAGCCTATATGCTAACTAGCTGGCAAGAATGCAAAACATAAATCAATAAAAAAAAAAAAAAATACTTTCCGAACATATAATTGTCTCGATTGGAGGGAGAGAGAGAGAGAGAGAGAGAGAGAGAGAGAGAGAGAGAGAGAAAAACTGAATACATACAGGGGCCCAGTCTTCTGATCCGTTGACTTCAGTTGTTTTGCTCCTCCCATGTTTCAGCTCGGCCTCCAGGGTCCTGATATGGGACACAGCTTGGTCCAGCTGGCCACGCAGGTGCCTGACCGCGTGGTGAACCTGGCCAGTTGTGCTCTAAGATTACATAAATGTTGTATTATTTCGTGAAAAACAAAATGTGTAGTTCTAATCTTGTTGGACTGCTGGACTGACCTCCGTTGCTCCCGGATTACCTATTGCAGCACACTGTGTCAATATTTACAGCACACACAGCGTCTGTTCAGAGTTCTTCTATTAATACATACAGTACATTTTAACGGCCTCCTTCGACAGTAATAAAAACACTCGCCTGTTGATGAAGAGGCATGAACTCATCCCTCAGCTCTGATAGGACATCCCCGTCCTCTTCGTCCGTTCCCTCCACTCCGTTCTCCACCCTCCCAAAGTTCAGCACCCTGTTCACTGAGGGTGACGCCATCTCTCCAACTTTTCCTGAGTACTTCCTGTCCAGTACTGGGATTCTACTCCCCGATGGCGAACTGACCGGCTTGCCTTCAATATTTCTCAGCTCCTTAAGCACAAAGTTGGCCGACTGAACACCTGGTGAGTCAAATGGGTCATTGCCATCAAGCGAGTCCAGAGACTGAATGGACTCAGTGCGGGAAGATGCTTGTAAGGAGAGAGTGGACCCCGCCAGTGAGGACGGGCCGGAACTGAAGGATGGCATCCTGTGCCAGTGGAGGGGCATGCTCTGGGATTTGTCCCGCGACAACGCCAACGGGGAGAATGGCTGGAAAGGCAAGCGGCGAGGAACCCCACAAACAGACTCATAATCCGAGTCGGATACCCGTAAAGAATCACAGCCTTCACATCCTTTGCCCTTTTTGCATCTTTTACCGGTTCTTATAAAATACGGGCACGTGTCCCACTTCTCAGACCAGCACTCGTACTCTGAGAGTGCCATGTTCTCTTTGAGCATCTCCCTGTAGCCGTCCTTCCCCATCTCTCCATCCTCCTCGCTGGTGCTGCCCCTGCTATGAAAGTCCCGCGGGTGTCTCTGGTGGTAGCTTTGGCGCACCCACTGTCTGATCTTGTCCCTCTCTTGCGTCAGCTTCTGAAGCCTCTCGGACGAAAGCACCCTCACCCTGGCTATCACCGTGTCAAACTTGAATACCCGCTCGAGGATGCACACGCATTTGCCGCACACAAACTCCCCCTGCCCGCTGCCTCGTGGGACAGGCCGCCCCAGTATGTGAGTCAACACGGAGAGCAGATCCAGCCCTTTGGACGGGGAGTTAAGGGACAACTGGGACTTGGAGAGAGACACAGAGGAACCCAAAGATAATGTGCTGCCTGTGAAGAGTAAAAGTAAGTTAACTTCCGATTCTGTAATAAAGACTTTTTTTTAAATGTCTATATGCTCCAGACTCACCCCAGGGACTGCTCTGCGAGGACCGAGACAGGCTTCCTCCTCTCAGAGACTCTGTCGGGGTCTGAGGCTGACCAGTCTTCTTATTTTGGACGCCAAACAGCCAGCGCCGTTGGTTTCCCTGGAGAGCTCCGCCACACATTCTGCACAAGTCATTTTTACCTCTGGAGGACATCGCAAACAGAGGGCTGATGCTTTCCCCTTTGATGTCCAATAGATGTTAGAAACTCTCTGTGAATGAAAGCAGAAACAAATTAAAATAAGGAGACATTTACAGCAATCTGGGAGTCAGGAACCCACAAGGGTTCACAAGATGACATTCTGAGCATGTGAGCGCCTTACAGAGCTGCTAACTTGGTATAGTTTTTTTTTTATTTTTTATTTTTTTATTCTCTTTAGGTGGGTTAGTTTTTGCCTCCCAAAAGATTCAATTTAACAATCTGATAAGTTAAAATCATTCTTAAATTTAACCAATCGTGGTTCATGATGTCCTCAATATTGTTATGGGGAGTTTTAACAACCCAAGGTTTCAGTCTTCATGTACACAAATGATATGCGGTATATTTTAAAAGCTCAATATCTTGTTATCAGTGGGGGGAGCGTCTGACAAAGCATTTACAATAAATCATAATCTCTTCATGTTTTGTCAAACCAAGAGTCCAAATCAAAATTAAGAAGTTGAAAAATATTTCATTCGCTTTTACACATAAAAAGCAGGTCAGGAAAAGTGTGATTGAACCATTTATATCTACCCAGTTTGACATACTGTATTTTTAGTGTCTCCCTAGTGCTTTGACTTAGGATTTTGTTTGACGTCTTTCATGCAGGGATGTTTTTGTTTTTTTTTGCTCCCAGCTGCTGGCTGTTTACAGTAGTTTCCACCAGGGAGGGACACGTCGACCTTGAGCCACGCGGACAGTGAATTCAGTCAGACTGTCGATGAATGAAAGTCTCTCTTCCACAGTCCCACCAGTCTCTCCTATAGTCTGGCATTGCCAGATCTATCTCCACCGCGCTGGAGTAGCCCAGTCTCTCCATGAACCTTTCCCCTACTTATAAATGAGACACCCTTCAATCCTTTTAACCAGGTAACACCATTTTGACGAATGAATTCAACATGAAAGTATTCTTTCTGCATTCGGAAACCGTGAATTAAACCCATAAAAACGACAAGTATCCACGACATTTGACTGTTTAAATACAACAATTAAAAAGGTGTTTTTTTTTTTTCTTCCGGGAAAGAACACAAAACAGCTTGCGACATGTTTCCAAAGGGAAACTCTTCATCATCCAGTGGAAAACAGTTCAACTATCGTGTATCGGATTCTATTTTTAACGACTGAACTGCAGCGATTCAACGTGAAAGTAAAACGTCAGAGTGTAAAAGTGGAGCAGCAGCGTTTCATAAATATAACTGGGAGCATTCAGTCACCGCCCTCAGTTTGCTTCAGTATAGTTTTAACGCTTCACAAAACACACAGTTAGCTTTAATATAAACCATGTTTTTAAAGTCTTACGTTTGAGTCCCCCGGGCTTCAGGCGCTGACACAAGTTTAAAGTCCGACACGCGATGGAGAAATCTTCACTGTCTCCCCATAAATGCGGCGAAGTCTCTCGCACATAAGTGTAAAGTGTAACGTTAAAGGTAAAGTTTCTGACATAAAAACCTCCACCTGGAGCTGAGCTGGAGCCGCGTTGCACCACAGCGGAGAAGCAGAGGAAGAGAGGTGGGTGTCACCTTGCCTGCGTCATCGGTCATACCTGTTTGAGCGCGAGCACACGGAGGAGGTGTGCAAACACTGACTGGGAGGAGGGACACAGTCAGTGGTGGAGTGGAGACCCGGATCACGTTCACACACCTCACTGCACAGCAGAATATTTAACTATTAACCGCTTCTTAGTGTAAAACAATAATTAACACATTAGTGGTAACACTGTGGCTGGGGAGTTATCGAGTGCCAAAACAAATGGGTAAATAAAAATGATAAAAATATAAAGAGAAATAAATACAATTAGAAATGTGGAAATACAAAGTGAAATAACAAATCATAATATAATAATTATAAGAATGTTCATATATTCACATGTATTTTTTTTATTTATGTACTTGTATATTTCTATATATTTTTTAAATATTTATTTATTTATTGCATATAAGTCCTTCTAGTATTTCTGTATATTTTAATTTTTTGTATGTATTTATTTGTATCCCTTTATTTGTTCTGTTCAAATAAAAAGGGTTCTTTTTCCTATTCCTTATAGTTATTCCTTGAATGGCCAAGCTGTCAAATATGTGGATACTTAAAAATAAATAACAATAGTCAGCAATCAAATGTTTTTGTTTATCAGAGTTATAATTTAGTTTACTATTATTTCGTAATTATGATAAATTTAAGCCCCATTCAGAATGGGTTTAAAATTCCATCGATGCCCTTTTGAATTATTTTTTTTCAGGTGAAGAGCTTCTTGCTCTTCTAATTTTTCTTTCTTTTCTTTATCAGCTCAAGTGTGTTAATCTGATACAACATGCTGACACCAACATATGGCTTTGGAACCATTATAACCACAAAGTCTTAAAGCCACCTGGAACCCTAAAAAAGCTCCCCACATTGTCTGTTTAAATGTTTTCTTTCTCTTTTGAGTCTGTTGTTTTATAGCTTATATTTATTTACATTTTGGCAAATTCACACCATTAACAGTATGCCGAATTTGATACTTGCAGTTCCTGTTTGCAATGTACCATTGTGTAGACAACTATCACTGCATTACTTTGATACTGAAGAAAACTTTGAAATGTGATGATTCTCAGGCATTTTTTATGATTTGTAAGTGGATTTATGGACATGTTTGCGATATACGATGGGCATCACAGATAATTATATCCTTAGGAAGTCACACTGAATGATATCAATATGTGTTCCATGTTAAGATTTGAGTTATGACTCTGATTTTTGACTAAAGTTTACCTCACTTTGTAGCTCTGCCCCAAACCAATTTCATGATGGTAAAATGCAATCCAGAACGATGAGTTAAATTATAGGAGCACAGTGAATAATTCATTCCCCATCTCCTCCTGTAATGTTGTAATCCCTGTCCTACAGTAATGGGGCTTATAACAAATAAATAAACACTAATAATATTACAAATAATACGCCAAGATCAGAACTAAAAATGTCTCCTTTGTAAAACCATAAAATAGGCTATATTCTATTAAAATAGAATTTCTGATTTAGATGAATTCCCTTTTGTTCTATCACCTCACAATCCATAACTCAACCCCTATATGAATCAGTTCATTAAGGAAAAATCAATTGGTTTAATTGATTGATCACAGCCCCGACAGGCTGCTTTTATCCAATCATGTGTAAAGGGCGAAAGAGTCAACATCTAATCAGAGCCTAAAGAGGACAAGCTGCATAATCTCTCAACAATGAAACAGGGTAATTATTAAATGGAAGTGCTCAAAGATATCTTAAACAATCATTAAAAATGACTTACTTTATATCATTTAAATTTGTTTAGTTTGTATTGAGTACTTATATTTGTCTCTGTGTTGACTTAATTGTGAGCCGTACTTTGTGGAAATGTATTTATATTTAAATGTGCTTATTTTTTTGTGTTATGGTACTTAAATGAAGACACAGCATCCTTAAAGCTCCTATGACATGCTGCTTTTTGGATGCTTTTATATAGGCCTTAGTGGTCCCCTAATACTGTATCTGAAGTCTCTTTTATATAGTGGTCCCCTAATACTGTATCTGAAGTCTCTTTTATATAGACCTTAGTGGTCCCCTAATACTGTATCTGAAGTCTCTTTTATATAGGCCTTAGGGGTCCCCTAATACTGTATCTGAAGTCTCTTTTATATAGACCTTAGTGGTCCCCTAATACTGTATCTGAAGTCTCTTTCCCGAAATTCAGCCTTGGTGCAGAATTACAGCCACTAAAGCCAGTCCCACAATGAGCTTTCCTTAGGATGTGCCATTTCTGTGTCTGTAGCTTTAAATGCTATTGAGGAGGAGAGAAGCGGGGCAAGGTGGAGGGTGGGGGTGTGGCCTTGATCAGCTTGCCATGGGCAAAGCAGAGGAAGGAACCTTTCCCCTTATGACGACATATAGGGAAGATTCCAGATCGGCCCATCTGAGCTTTCATTTTCTCAAAGGCAGAGCAGGATACCCAGGGCTCAATTTACACCTATCGCCATTTCTAGCCACTGGGGGACCATAGGCAGGCTGGGGGAACGCATATTAATGTTAAAAAACCTCATAAAGTGAAATTTTCATGCCATGGGACCTTTAAAATATACAACATCAACATCTACAGTTTTAAAAGTTTTTTTTGTAATCAGCACCTCTGCAATGTAATTAATTAAAAATGCAAAGGGGATTACTGTATGTAGGCTACTGGACTACAATTCAATGAGGAGTTTTTATTCTTGTCAGTGTTTATAACTGAGGGTTAACATGCAGATGTGGATTGTTTCTTGCTTTTGGAGTGTGATTGTTACAACCCAACACCACATTTCACAGAATTGTAGTTAACATCATATCTCAGATGTATGCTGCAAAAAAATAAAATCCAAATTTTAGGAATACCTTTAGGAACAACTTCATTTTCTTTAATGTTAAAGGTGAAAATTAGATTTTATGTTTTATGTTTTTAAAAACAGAGCGATAATAATTTTTGAGATTAGTTCATACAAAATACTTTAATACAGAAGAACATTGCACATATTCTTTAAAGGATCAATTAACACCAAGCTACATGAGGCAGAAACATAGGCTATCATTAATCTCTGCGGGTTGAAACTCTCCATCATGCCTAAAAGTTTCACCCTAAAGAAAAGATGACAAATCAGTTTTCATTGCTGTGTGAATTCACCCTTTACGAGACACCGTCAGCCATAAACCACCATAAACATCCACCAGATGGCAGCAGTTGATTGGCCATTACACTGCAGACAACTAAAGGTCATTACTAATGGTTTATCACAAAGCATGGCTCAATGCAGACTATCACCCACAATATTAAGGACCATTTAAGGATGTTTCTATTGAGGGAATTTCAAAGCATTAAAAATGCAAGACCATATTTTTTTGATTGTCTATGGAAGCCTTTTGTTTTCGTTCAGAAGAGAAGCAAGAGGAAGCATTTGTGAATTATATTTGTATCTACATATTCATGTGAGCCACTTCTCTATGCAGGTCCTGAACACTGTGTAGTTGGAGTGCCATTGAATGTGCTTCACTCCAGAGTGAACGCACACTGACACGTCACCTCGAGCATCCAGCGTCTTCAGCCCAAACGTATCGTTCTTGTAAGACTTTCAAAGGGAGAGAAGAAGAGGACAGGTTATTACAAAATGTCTACCATTTTACAGAGAGCCTAAAGTAAATATGAACATGGGTAACTTTCCAGATACAATGGTGTGTATATACTGTATGTATTAGTTCTGCAACTTACCTCCTGGTTTCTCATTTCTACAATGTTTTCGTCGCTGTCATAGAATCCAAAGTGGCTGTTTTAAGAAAAGAGGAAACAGTCAGTTCAGGTAAAGAGGTCTCGAAACCTCTGCTGCAGTTCTGACCAGAAACTCAACACACATTTTGAAGACTAACTACTTCATTGTCTGGAACCTTAGTATTTATCTAAGCCAACGGTGTCATTTCCACTGGGAATGACATTTCAAAAATCCTCTTTCTGAACTCCTCACTTTTAAGGTTTCTGTCTGATGTAATCACTAAGATTTCTAAAGTACCTTCAGACTGTCAAGCTGCCAAAATCCAGAGCGGAGTTATTTGTAAAAATGTATTCATCTACGTTTTTAAGTTTTACTGTAGGCTTTTACAATCTGTCCTCTGATTAATAAAGGTTGTACCTGCAGACTGAGAGGTAGACCTGCAGGATGACTTAGTTGTAAAAATACTTCAAACTTCAAATTTATTGTATGTCATTTATAGACAGTGTTCTCCTACAAAAAAAAGCTATTGACCATCAATCAAAGATTAGGCCGTAAAGGACAGAAGCAAATACATATTTACCTTTAATATAAGTTTTAGGTCTCTATTAACAAAAACCCTGGCGTTAGTATATTGAATTTCTTCTTTTTTATTAGGCAACTATTAATTTGAAAGCCCCATATCTATGCCATTATAATGTTATTTGCTAGAATGATATGAATATACTGTATCTAAATGCAAAAATCATTCAATTGTTTAAATGTTATGTTTTTTAATTTTTTGGTGAAGGACCTCTGACTCCATGTGGATTGTGCATGTGTTTGGATTATTCAAAAGCCCTTTTTTTAAATCAAGTTGTTCTTAATGTGAACTTTTCTCATGATAAATTAATGTAATAACAATTATTTTGATGAATTTAGAAATGCTCAGGTTGTCATATTCATTCTGTTTGGCTGTTTATTAATAAAGGAAGTCAATTCAGAACAAATAATATACCTAGAAAGAAGTTGGTTAAAAAGGGGTTGTAAAAGGGCTAATTAATTCTTCTGTTAGGAGCACGAGTATATTATTTTTGTCAATGTAAGAGAAAGAAGGCTGTTATATATCCACCACTAATGAATTAGGCGTATTTATCACAGACACACTGATTGGTCGCCACTCAACCACAAGGTTTGCGGTTCAATCCCAGGCTCCTCCAGCCATATGTCAAAGTGTCCCTGAGGAAGACACTGAACCCCTCCCCGGATGCTGTATGCATAGCTGTTCACTGCTCCTACTACTTACAATTGGTAAAATGCAGTAATTCAATCTTACCACATTGTACTTTGAGTATGTGACAAATTAATAAAGTATAAAACTTTGATGAAACCTGGACTGCCACGGTGTGATGACGCCATCATCCGGTCCTCCAATCAGCACAAGCTTCTTGATACGCAGGAAGTTTTCTCTCCATGCTGAGCAGGTGAAACGGGGAAATGCATGAATTTCTTTTTTGCGATGCATAATTCTACTGCACGCCCACACACATACAGCACATAATGACAGTAATGCATTCCACTACCTTTCATGTCGCTGTGAGGTCTGTCACCATTAAGTAAAGCCAGAAAGCTGTTGCCCTGCAGGTAGCGGGGCCGATGGTGAGGGTCTGTGGAGAAAACATAAATAAATATCGGTTGTACCCTAGTATCTTTTCAAGAAGTGATGTAATAGGCTACCACATGCAAGTAAAGGTAAATATTTTCTGATTTTCAAATCATATTTCTCACCGTTCCAGTAGTTGCAGATAGACACTTTCTGTCCCACTCTGTTGTAGCAAAAATGAAACACTATCTTTTTTGTGCAGTCAGGAAATACCTTCTTCAGGTATTCGGTGTCTGTGGAGAAATCCAGTATTGTGAAATTTAGGATCTATTAGAAATACTGTCTGAAGTTCTGGTAAATTAACTAGGACTCCTTAAATGTCATGATTCGCTGCAGCACAAGGGTTATACTGTACAGATATGCTTAAAACATGAAATGAAGCTCTTTGACCTCCATACTGCCCGGCCTGTGGTGATGACAGCGAAACAAAGGTGTGCACGTTGTGGTCTGGAGCCAAGGAGAGAAGTGCTCGACAAATTAGACCACCTTAGAAAGAATAGGAGAAGACACAATATCAAGAGAGTTCCGACAAACCAGTATAGGCTACATGAGATGACAGATGCTAGCATTCTCATATTGAAAATGCTAACATGTTTAATGGGTATAATGTTTATCATGTTAATCTTTTGTCTGTCTTGGCTTTCTTTTTGTTTGTTAGCATGCAAAAAAGAATTAGTGTAATGTAGTGCTAATTTGTGTAAATGCATGTACGTCTGGGGCTGATGGGAATATCATTAGTTTTGCAGGTATATTTGGTTTTAGATAATTGGATAAACTGACAGAGTTTTTGCCCTGATGTTGGTTAGATGAAAAGTTAAGGGATGACTAGTCTATATTGACGACATTTCATTTCCAGGATTGTTCAGGTGCCACCCAAGATGATTGTGATTGGTTTAAAGAAATGCCAATAAATCAGAGCAGGTTTTTCTCCCATCCCGGAATGCTATGTTGTCTAGGTGATGGCGCGGTGGATATGACACATGCCTTTGGTGTGGGAGATCTCAGTTTGATTCCCACTGCGATACATCTACCAATGTGTCCCTGAGCAAGACACTTAACCCCTATTTGCTCCAGAGGCGTGCAACCTCTGACATAAGTGTATATAGCAATTGTAAGTCGCTTTGGATAAAAGCGTCAGCTAAATGACGTGTAATGTAATGTAATGGATGACCAAAGTGAATACAATGCTTCACCAGAGTCATTATCTGAGATACATGCCTTTAATACCTTTTGTGCCAATATGTCTAATAAATGTTGAGATAGGCTATTCCACAGGATAAGTGAAAACTTTGACCAGCTGGTACCGTGTCCTCTGAGAACTATGAATGTCCACACAATTTACAGTAATGACAATTTTTGTTCAAATTAGAAAAAAGCAGTGTTTTTCTTGACAAAACATGAATCTGCTGTGAAAAGGAGATTTATTTGAATGACATTTAGATGCATTTTAGCTGATGAAAATGTGAAAAGTGAAAATTAGTACATCCCTGCATGTCCAACTGGAGGATAAAAGTTAACCGTTTTCTGCTTCTAAACTTTTGAGTACATAAACTACACAAACGCAGGAACTGTGAACCACTTGGGTACGAAATGGCACTTCTCTCATTTTACTGGAAATGTGGAAGTGAAAGATGAATACCTGAGAAAATAAATACTGTTCGTCAACTGTAATGTGTGTAAAGCATTTGCAGATACTGTACTGCTGTGTGTGTGTGTGTGTGTGTGTGTGTGTGTGTGTGTGTGTGTGTGTGTGTGTGTGTGTATGTGTGTATGTGTATGTGTACAGTATATATATATATAGTGAGCAGGAGAGAACCTGACCTTCAGGAAAAAGATACTCTGCTCCCTTTCGCTCTGTGTAATCTTCTGCTGTCCTTGTCGTCGACACGTAAAGATTAAACAACATGCCCATTTGTCTAAAATGATCTCACAAAGCAAATTTCTCTTAGTCTCTGACAGACTGATTGACGCTTCTCTTCTCATTCACTCTCATCTTTGCTTTGATGTATGAATTGAGTGTTCACTCAGTTGTCAGTCTATCAGGTACACCAAGCTTAGTCTAATGCAATCAAATTCAACAGTGCTGCAGTAACTTCTCCCTTCATGAAGGTTATAATCATCAGTTTTTGTTTAAACTCTTTTAGAGAGATGGTAATTCAACTTCATTTTGGAAGATGTTTGTGATGCTGTTGAACTGTATTGCATTATACAAAGAGGTGTTTATATTATTTTGTCTACCTCATAATGAGCGTAGGCTAATCCACTGAGAGCAATCGGGGGTCAGTATCATGCCCAAGGACACCTTAGATCGGACCACCAACTCTGCAATCAGGGGACAATCTGTCCAACCTGCTGAGTGACAGCCAGATTTACATTTGTTTGATGTATTTTTACTTAACAATAAATTAAACAGGTTTTAAACATAATCCAATTGGAGTGAAAATAGAAATGCATGCCACACTCACATTCCATTTTTTTTTTTTTTTTTTTTTAGGGATTTTAAACTTGTAGTCTTCAGACCCAACCACTGCTGACTCAAATGACGTCACTTAAGGCAAAGGATTAGACTTGGCACAGCTCCCTCTGTATTCACTGGAAGCTTTATACAACTTTCCTTTCATTTTATCTTAGTCCTATGAGCCCATTTTTCTCTTCCAAGGTCTTCTGTCTTTTAGTGGCAGGACATTTTAACTCGGATGCTTACACCCATCATAAGTGTTTACTTTTAATTTGTAAGATTGGGTTCACACTGCTGCTTCATCGCAAATTGGCCCCAGATAAATGCTCACAGTTTTTGTTGCATGGCTAAAACATGGCAGTGGTGTGTGCTGCATACAGTGTGGTGAGTGTGTGAGTGGACCTTGTGAGAAGCACACAAGATGGACGCCATCAGTAGCTTTTTGCACAATGTCGTTGAAGTCTTTCCTGAAGCCTTGGACCTGCTTCCACATCGGCTCCAGACTGGCCCAGTTATCGTACAAGTCAATCACTGTCACCTCGGTGCCTGGATGCACCTGTGATTAAAAGAAAAAAGGAACAGAGTAACAGACACACAGTAATCGCTGATTAAATCAACTATCAGCCTGATTACAGATCATGTTATCATCCAACTCAGTCAGATGTGGGCTCATTTAAAAAATGTTCTTCCAAAACAAAACTGATCTTGAGGAATAGAAAAATGACAGGGGAACAGAAATCATGAACTTGAAAGCGCTTACTGATTTTCACTTCACTTGAAATCTGACTGCCTTTTAAAATAATCTGTAATGTACCTACTGTAGATATAAAGTCCAAAATTTGTTTAATTAATGCCTAGGCTGTAAGTGGGAGGTTTGACCGCTCACACAGTTGAAATCATCATCATGAAGTTTCTTGTGAATAAATATGAGAGGAATATAATATGGAAACGCAGGTTTATAAAGAGTTTCTTTTAACAAAACGCATAAACAGCTGGACCCAAACTTACATTGTTCTTTGCCAAATTACACTTTATTCAGTGGTATAAAGAAGTACATTTTACTCATGTACAAGTACAGCTTTTAGGTAGTTTGCTTCAGTTTACGCTACCTTATACTTTTACACTCTTACATTTATTTGAACTTTTGTCACTACTTTGCAGATTCAGATTGTTCATACACAATAAAATCAACTAATAAATGATGATGTATTATTATAAATTACTGTAAGATACCAAATAACCAGTAGAAGTCAGCCCCAACTTTACCAGCTGCAACATTAAAGTGATGTTTACACATTAATGCACATGCAGTTACATGATTCTGAAATGAGCCATTCTGCATTATGAGCTTTTACTTTTGATAAATAACATTTTGAATGCAGGACTTTTACTTGCAACAGAGTATTTTCACACTGTGGCAATATTACTTTCACTGAAGTAAAATAGCTTCTTCCACCACTGATATTCTAGAAAGAAATGACTTCTCAGAAGTCTCTCCCATAGTAAAAAAAAAACAACAACAACATTTGTCTTATTTGCACATGTTCGCTTTTGAGATGTAGGTACTACCTTTTTTATGTGAAAAGCGATCGTGTTGAACTGTTTTGGTCCATCCAAAATGCCATGCACGATGATGACAGGCTTGTACCCGTCAATGCAAACCCCTGTCAGCAGCAGCAGAAGCAGCGGCTGCAGCTGCAGAAGGAGTACCGGCGATTCTCGGATGATCTGCGGAGTCTTCATCTCTCTACCCGGTCGCAGGTCAACCCTCTGGCCGAGCAGACTGGAGGATCGAGAGAAGGGACCCCGGAGAGACTTTAGCTCCGGCGTGATTGGGTCTTAAATGAGCTGATGAGTAAATTATCTATCTCTTTTAACTTTTGTTTGAAGACTTGGAGGGCATGCGCGCGCTTCCTTCCTTATCACTCCTGTTAATAGCGTGTGTTTTTCATTTTGTTTTGAGATCACATCCGTTTTCGATTTTCAGTTAGACTACGTATAGGGCTGATGACTCACAGCTTTTCAATGTGTTTAATTGTTTATAGTGCTGGGAGGTAATTATGTACACTTACTCAAGTATTGTACAATTATGAGGTACTTATTTTTGTGTTTGCTGCTTTAATTTTACTCCACTGCATGTTAGTGGCAAATATTGTACTTTTTACTCCATAACATTTACTTGATAGTTACTAATTTGCAGATTCATATTATGACTAGGCTACAACATAGCCTAATCAACAAACAGATGATGATGTATTATTATAGGTAAGATCAGACTTTATTGATCCCTCCCTGGGAGGAAATTGACAAGCTTAAAATTAGCTTCACTTTTATCAGCTGCAACATTAAAGTGATGCACACATTAATGCGTCAATAATTATAATACAATATATACCGATATTATTCTGAAATCATCCATTCTGCGGAACAAGTATGCTACTTTTCCTTTTGTAGCCTATATTTTTATGCTAATGCTTTTGTATTTTCGCCTACAGAGTATTTCTATACAATGGTAGCTTATTTCTACTTTTAACTAAGTAAAACATTTGAGTAGGCTACTTCTTCCATCAGTGCTTGCTTATGTTGTGTGGAAATGTGCAAATTAATGAAGGCATTCATTTCAAAAAATGCTTTTTTGAATACCTTTATGATTTGTCAATACTTACGTGAAAAATAGAAAATTGAGTGGCATACATTGGGCATACAACCCCACTGTTGTTGTTTTCCAGATGGCCGCATGGCGGCAGTAAGAGTTGCAGCCTCTGATGCAGCTTTACTCTTCTTCGGTAAATCTTACATGACGTGTTTCCGCTTCCGCTCTCAGCGTGCATTAAGCTAAGTTAGCATACATGTATTGATTATTTTATTTATGTGGTGTTTTGTTTGTAGAAAAACCCCCCCCACAAATTAATAATTTTACATGGCTACGGAGGGATGTACATATCCATTAAGTGTCCTTACCGGGAACTCGTGAGCGACAACTAAACAACACCAGATTTGTCACGTTTGCTGGAGTTAGCTAGCTCGCAGCCTGCAGCTACTTCTGCCATAACAACAACGTTTGTTTGAGCTTTTTCAAAAGCGGTAAGTGAAGTTGATTCGGCACTTTTGTAGCAAAAGTAAGACTTAGATTGCAAAACATTGTAAAAGACTCGATATAGTCACACATCATGCAGGGAGACCGTTACAGGACGATTCAATGCAGCTACCCCCCCTCTCATGTATGTAAATTGGAAGGAAAATAAATTAGGACGACCTCACAATATAGCTAGTCCAGAAAAACACCTCTTTTATTCTACTGCTCCTACTACTATTTATTGCTATGACCCTCAATGGTAACTGGTTACTTTTTGGCATGTTCATATCTTGAATTACAACATATTGTTAACTAGTTATATTTATGACACGTACCGGTAACCTGTTTACATTTCTGGCATTCTGGCTACACTAGTGCGGTGCCCGTTGAAAATGTGCCTGTTTGAAACGGGCCGATTGCTTGGCCTGTGGTATTGCTGCTTGTAGAATTCTTCAAAACCAAATTGTACCCCAAAATTACTTACAGAAGGACACCAAACCCCTGCAACTCCACTGTAAAGCATATACTACTGACTTACAGTGTAGACTACGTCTACTTCAGAGGCAGACATTGTACTACTGTATTTACCTGACAGAGAACGCTGCAGATTTAAAATGTAATTAGAAAATATCACAATGACAATGTGGAGTAATCAGACATTAGCGTCATGGACTCATGGCAGTGTGCTACCCACTAGGGGTGGGGGGAAAAAATCGATACAGCATAGTATCACAATATTTTCCGTGGCAATACTGTATCGATACACAGATGCCGAGTATCGATTTATTATTATATATGTGTTGGTCAGTTTGTCTGCTTGACAATCACATTTTGCAGCAACAAAATTGAAGTGAGATGAACAAACAGAGAAATGTATCTTTTTAGATAAAACAGATGTTGACAAAATTTCCTTTTGGGGACATATTTTGAAATTGAGAAAAATTTGAGTAGAAGAATATTGCAATATGTTCAAAATCGCAATAATATCGTATTGTGACATAAGTATCATGGTGATATCGTATCGTGAGACCTCTGGAGATTCCCACCCCTACCCAGCCCGTTATGAGACCTAATCAGCACATCTGCGTTCATCAACCACCAGAACCGGACCATTTGTGTCACATCCTGAGAGAGTGCTACTTTGCACATTTTTGCACATCTGAGGTGTATGCATAGACAGTATATAAGAATGGACCAACAGATCCCGTTGCTCTGGACGGAGACCATTGAAGGCTATTAGAAGCACTTTTCCGGTGATCGCTAGCTTTACTGCGCAGCCTCCAACTGAGAGAGACAACGTAAATGTGACGTGAGCAACGTGTCTGAGAGCGTAGGTATATGTAAGGAGATAACATGGGCACAGGCTCATTATTGCTAACTAAAATGCTAGTTAATATCAGTAATTAAACCTAAACAGCTCATGTAAGTCAAAACTGCCTGCAAGCTTCTCCTGTACTATATGGTAATTCCTCTACTATGTGACACGATCTTTAGCCTATTTTTACAAAAATGTCTGCTACGGAGCCGTGACGTGCAAGGTAACTGAGCCTTTTATACATTGTCGTGTTTGGACGTCATTCCTTAATTTCAATTAATTTAATTTATTAATTTTTAATCTTTTAACTTGCTGGGTTGTAGATTTTGGAGTAATGTCTTGCACCAAGATAATGATGAATGAAAACACCTTTGGATGTTTGGTTGTAGCCAGAAGTTTCTGTAACAACACGGCTTACAGCTACACACATGCATTAAGGACATTTTGTTGTACTCCCTTAACAGGCACCATGGCTAATCTAGAGCAGTGGGTGAATGACCGTCTCCATGACATCCTCGGGTTGAGTGACAGATATGTGTCTCAATTCATGATCGGCACTGCACGGAAAGCGTCGAGTCCTCAAGACTTTGTGACTCGTCTCGAGCAGACGGGCACGATTGACATCGAACCGAGTGTGGTTGCCTTTGCGCAGGAGCTGTTTGACAAGGTAAATTCAATCGTGCTACCTTGTGTGGACTAAACATTAGACATGAACTTCAAATGAATTCAACAGTACAGTAGTTTCCTGCATTTTCAGTATGGGACATTTTGGTGGGTATGAAACCCCTGACAATCTTTTACCTCTGCGTGTTATAGATTCCTCGCAAGCAGGTTGTTGAGAAACCAGCCCGTGCAATGGAACGAGAAGCCATTGAAATGGACAGGAAGAATCGCACGTACACATTACTGGAGGACAGCGACAGTGATGGAGACACTGTGATAGAGAAGCAGAAAGGGAAAAAGAAAAGCAAGGACAAAGACAGAGGAAACCGGAGGAAGCACATCAGACAGAAGAAAGAGAGTGAGTCGTCAAGTGAGGACGAAGCATCTAAAAGGTAATCCAGATATTTTGTGCTGATTTTATTATGCTTGTTTGGTTTTCCTTTATAATTTGTTTCATATTGTTCCATGGAATAGCATGTGTTTTTGTATAGTGCTAGTAGTAGAACAGGAAAGGTGGTCTCGTAGCATTAACATAACAGTTAGTGCTTAATGATTAATATTTAGTTTCTAATATCAGGGGCAGTTCAGGCCAAGGGGAGCACAAGTCTCTCAATAAAGAAGATGAAGAGGAAGAGTGGGAGAAGGAAGAGCGAGAGCGGCAGCATGACATTGAAGAAAGAGATGCATTTGCCGAGCGAGTGAAGCAGAAAGACAAAGACAAGACCCGCAACATAACAGAGAGGACTGACAAAAAGGTGGGAAACAAAGATTACACACATTTGTTCAAAGATGATCCACTATGTCATGCTGGTAAATACCTTTGCCTTTTGTTTGTTGCTCCAGGCTTATGAGGAAGCTCAGAAGAGGCTGAAGATGGCTGAAGATGATCAGAAGAACATGGTATATATAGTTTTACGAGTGCCTGGATGCATATTGTTTATATATATATATATATATATATATATATATATATATATATGAACAGAATATCTATCACATGAAGACTTCCTAAATACTGTGCCCCTCGGCGATAAAAGAAATTGTGTTTTTGGGCAATAAAGACAGTAAATTCAGTTGCCAGAATTCTAACTTGTACTGAAGTTGCTGATCCCTCATCCTTCTCTAGTTGCCAGAGTTGAGGAAGCGCTCTCGTTGGGATTATCTAAAGAAGAGAGAGGCAGAGAAGCTGGAGGACCTGGAGGCAGAGATCAAAGACGATGAGTACCTTTTCCATACAGATGAGCTGACCGAGAAGGAGAGAAAGGAGTTGGAATACAAACGCACCCTTCGTGACCTGGCTAAAGATTACAAAAAGGCTGGTGCCAAGGAACAGGAGGAGAGGAAGAACAGATACTATATGCCAGAAGAGAAGAGAAGCAAGGTAGGAACGAGGGATGTCACATACTGACACAGTGTGCAGAAACGGTCACCCACTAACGTGTGCATTGGTTCAATTGTTGAACTCTTTCCATCCGTCCCTCTCCCCGGTGACCAGGAGATGCCGCAGAGGGACCTGGAGCTGGAGGAAACTCCCATGGAGCTGGGAGGAGAGCAAGGCCGCTGGGAGGAGGAGAGGCTGAAGACGGCCTCCCTCAGCTTCGGCGCCAAGAGGGAGCGAGAGCAAGGGATGAGGCAGGAGCAGGAGAAGTACCAGCTGATCCTAGAGGAGGAAGAGATGATCGACTTTGTCAGCACTGCCATGACCATGAAGGGAACTCGGACGGAAGAGGTGGGTTGATTTTGTACTTTCTACTTCTTCGTTATTATTTAGGTAACGATTTTCATTTCATTTTCCCAGTGATGAAAACTGATGAAAACACTTGGGCTGGTGTTTTGTCTTGTTCTTCTTGCCACAGTTTTCAGTCTGCAGTCGAACAGTATCTATCATTCAGAATGGAAATGCAGTTTTCTCTTGAGAACCTGAATCTACCTGCAATTGAGAATGAAGGTCTTGGGACGTACAACTGCTAAATATACGCTGCTCTTATACGGGAACTCAAGATGAGTCAGCGTTGATTGTAGTTGAAGACTACAAGTTTGAAAATTATGGTGGGGAGTTAGAAAGATGTCGGACCTCTGTAGCCCGCTCCTCATCTCTGCTTGAGGCTAGCGGCTACTTTAGCAGCTACTAGCATAGCAAACCCCAATCTCTAAAAAAAATTGTCTACCATGGAGTTGCATTGTGTGTAATGTAGGTGCCAGTTGGATTAGGCTGCATTGATTTTTATCATTTGTTTGTGCTAAATCGGTGGAGTACTGTTTTTCAAGGCTCTGCCCAGAAGTCTGTATTATTGCAGTGATGTGCAGGAGCAAAGGCAGCACCATGACAACAATATTTATGTAGCAATAACAAAAGGTGTAGCTTTGATGTGATTGAAATTTAGTGTAAAGATTTTTTTCAGCATTGAAGAAAATCCATATGACTGAGAGGGCAACTAGAAAAAGAAAGTATAGAAAAAGTATAATCCCTGCAACAGCCAGTGTGTCCATATGCCTTGTCAACGTCTCCTAGAGCATGGAAAAAAACTCCTTCTTGCTTACTTATTGCATATTATTGTGAAAAAGATAATGCCAGTGAACAGTAGCAATCCTTTTCCTCTGACCCTGTTGTGTTCAGGAGCAGGAGGCCCTGGCTGTGTCCCAGGCGGAGCTGAAGAAACAGTCCATGCAGGAGGTTCGACGCAGTCTGCCCATCTTCCCCTACAGAGAGGACCTGCTAGCTGCCATCCACGAGCACCAGATCCTGGTCATTGAGGGGGAGACGGGCTCGGGAAAGACCACCCAGATCCCGCAGTACCTCCTGGAAGACGTGAGCGAAGAAGCTAATAATAATAATAATAATAGTATCATATACTCGCATATTAAACATGTTACTTATAGAACAGTGACCAGTATACATAACAAAAGTCCACTCAAAGGCGACTGAATTTGCAGCAAGTCAGAGTGACTGCACAGTAAAGAGGATAGTCAAAGTCTGAAAACTCTCCCTCAGGGCTACACACAAGGAGGCATGAAGATCGGATGTACACAGCCTCGCAGAGTGGCAGCCATGTCGGTGGCAAGCAGAGTGGCACAGGAAATGAGCGTCAAGCTTGGGAATGAGGTGAGCGTGGCACATAATACTTGCTGATCCTATTTCTCTTTTACACACTTTTATTAATTCTAGACGAGCAAAAAGGATGACAGTTTAAATCTGTACAGCAATGAAGACTGTATTACACTATAATCAATGTTTTGTGTACTGCTGTTGTGTAATGTTTTATATCACATTTCTATTTTCTAGCATTGTTTATGCTAGTATTGTTGACTGTTTCTTGAATCCGTGTTTTCACATTAACTGTATTGCTTCATCCAGGTGGGTTATAGTATTCGTTTTGAGGACTGCACATCAGAGAGAACAGTGCTCAAGTACATGACAGACGGCATGCTGCTCCGAGAGTTTCTCACCGAGCCCGACCTGGCCAGCTACAGGTAATGCAACTAACTAGTCCTCACTGGGTTGCTCTTTAACCTGTACAGAAAATTAAGTTACTATGCTGTTAATTCACAGGTAAAAGATTGCTTTTGTTTACGTTTTCATCTGGGTGTTAAGTTTTGCAGACAGATATTCATTACATTTTCTTTTAAAATTTGTGGTTTTCGACATTTTTGTGTTCCTGATCACTTTCTTCTTTCAATTTGGGCCAAGTGTCTTGGAATTATCGGGCACTGTATTTATTTTATTAACACTTACCTTCCACTGCCTGACATCCCAATTTCCTCATGTTAGAGCTGGGCAATATATCGATATTATATCGATATCGTGATATGAGACTAGATATCGTCTTAGATTTTGGATATCGTAACATTGTAATATGGCATAAGTGTTGTCTTTTCCTGGTTTTAAAGGCTGCATTACAGTAAAGTGATGTCATTTTCTGAACTTACCAGACTGTTGTAGCTGTTCTATTATTTGCCTTTTCCCCACTTAGTCATTATATCCACATAACTGATGATTATTTATCTAAAATCAAAGTGTGAAAATATTTTGTTAAAGCACCAATAGTCAAAACTACAATATCGTTGCGGTATCGATATCGAGGTATTTGGTCAAAAATATCGTGATATTTGATTTTCTCCATATCGTCCAGCCATACCTCATGTCATTTGTTGCCCATAAACTTCCCACATTTCCTCTCTGCAGTTTTAGATTTTTTTAATGAACGTGTTCATATACATTTATTGAACACTTGTAGGTATTCATGTATGTGCTCAATCCTCCCATCTCCCTCTCTCTCCCTCCAGTGTGATCATCATAGATGAAGCCCACGAGCGAACACTCCACACAGACATCCTCTTTGGTCTGATCAAAGACATCGCCAGATTCAGATCAGACCTGAAGGTGCTGGTGGCCAGCGCCACTCTGGACACCGAGCGCTTCTCCTGCTTCTTTGACGACGCACCAGTCTTCAGGATCCCTGGCAGGAGGTTCCCCGTCGATATCTTCTACACTAAAGTAAGAACTAGCATAATGTTCAAATGCTGAATATAGTGCATATTACACTTTTTAAATAATTGGTGAATTCATGCTGCTTGATGGAACCGTGATATAAAAACACTGTCTGTGATGTCTGTTTTTTCCTGCCTACTTCAAAAGAAAACATTACTCCCAAACAATTTTTTGGGGCTTTTCCGCCTTTAATTTTGACAGAACAACTAGGTGAGAAAGGGGGGAGAGACAGGGGGAAGACATGCAGGAAATCGTCACAGGTCGCATTCGAACCCTGGACTTCTGTGTCGAGGCATAAACCTCTCAGTATATGTGCGCCTGCTCTACCCACTGGACCAACCCGGCCACCTCTCCCAATTTTTATGGAAATTCGTAGTTTTACAAAAAACAATGAACGATAAAGAAAAACAGGTTGTTGTGAGTAAAGACATCATCCTTGAGCCAGAGAAGGGTATACAGCCTTTTTGTGTGGGTCACCAAACCCATACAATTTTGAAGAGAAAGAAAGACCAAATGTTTAAAGTATTGTCAAGATTCTCAGTCAGTCGGTCAAATGATTCTAGACAACCTCTGCTGCCAAAAATCAAACTGTCCTGTTAATGTATGTTGTGTATTCAAGGCTCCAGAGGCCGACTACCTGGAAGCCTGCGTGGTGTCGGTGCTACAGATCCACGTCACCCAGTCTCCTGGAGACATTCTAGTCTTCCTCACTGGACAGGTATTGTTTATATCGAGCATGGGATTCTTCACGACTTTTGTCAAAGGTTTGGACACAATTGTAATAGGAGATTGGTCGTGGTGGTTTCCTTCACCTTATTTTGTTAGTAATATCTGCATATGTTCTGTCAACTTTGGACAAAATAATTGCAAGATATACTTATTCAGCTCACAATTTCTTAGCCTGTATGTTGGAGACAGATAAGAATCATTGTTTACCTCTTTATCACCTTAAAGAAGAAGTAGTTAACTACAACTACTACAAACTTGTAACTACAATGTTGTCTGAAGATGCTTTGACTCCAGACCTGTTTGGTTCAGTTCAGATTGTTCAGGCTGATGTGAAAGTTGCCATCAAGACTGAATAGGAAATGCAGTTACAATAGAGGTGATTTCCACTCGTGCCCTACTCTGTGTATTTAGTCCTCATTAAACGTAGTGTCTGTTACAGGGGAACAGAAATCATGAACTTGAAAGCGCTTACTGATTTTCACTTCACTTTAAATCTGACTGCCTTTTAAAATAATCTGTAATGTACCTACTGTAGATATAAAGTCCAAAATTTGTTTAATTAATGCCTAGGCTGTAAGTGGGAGGTTTGACCGCTCACACAGTTGAAATCATCATCATGAAGTTTCTTGTGAATAAATATGAGAGGAATATAATATGGAAACGCAGGTTTATAAAGAGTTTCTTTTAACAAAACGCATAAACAGCTGGACCCAAACTTACATTGTTCTTTGCCAAATTACACTTTATTCAGTGGTATAAAGAAGTACATTTTACTCAAGTACAGCTTTTAGGTAGTTTGCTTCAGTTTACGCTACCTTATACTTTTACACTCTTACATTTATTTGAACTTTTGTCACTACTTTGCAGATTCAGATTGTTCATACACAATAAAATCAACTAATAAATGATGATGTATTATTATAAATTACTGTAAGATACCAAATAACCAGTAGAAGTCAGCCCCACCTTTACCAGCTGCAACATTAAAGTGATGTTTACACATTAATGCACATGCAGTTAAATGATTCTGAAATGAGCCATTCTGCATTATGAGCTTTTACTTTTGATAAATAACATTTTGAATGCAGGACTTTTACTTGCAACAGAGTATTTTCACACTGTGGCAATATTACTTTCACTGAAGTAAAATAGCTTCTTCCACCACTGATATTCTAGAAAGAAATGACTTCTCAGAAGTCTCTCCCATAGTAAAAAAACAACAACAACATTTGACTTATTTGCACATGTTCGCTTTTGAGATGTAGGTACTACCTTTTTTATGTGAAAAGCGATCGTGTTGAACTGTTTTGGTCCATCCAAAATGCCATGCACGATGATGACAGGCTTGTACCCGTCAATGCAAACCCCTGTCAGCAGCAGCAGAAGCAGCGGCTGCAGCTGCAAAAGGAGTACCGGCGATTCTCGGATGATCTGCCGTTTCAGTAAAGTGCAACACCTGCTGTCAAGCGCTGAAATCCGGGGTCTATGTAGCACCAAAAGTATCCAATCAGTAGATCACCCGTCAGTCCTTTAGACTTGTTTACAGCTCTTGGTGGGTTTGTGAAAAGCCAGAGTGAACATGAGCTGCACCAGAACTAGAAGGTAACAGTGTATCATTGTTTTTCCTTGGTCCGGGCCAAATGAACCGAACTACAGGTGTGAAAGCAAACTAAGTTATCTTGTTTACTTCACCAGTATTCACTGAGGGGATGTCTCTACAAAGAGTACATACTTCTTATTATGTATCTCTGTGTGTCGGTGGACTCTTTAACTTCTTGTGTTTCTTGCAGGAGGAGATCGAAGCGTGTTGCGAACTGCTCCAGGAGAGATGCCGGCGGCTTGGATCTAAGATAGCAGAGCTGCTGGTTCTTCCCATCTACGCCAACCTTCCATCAGACATGCAGGCGAAGATCTTCAACCCTACTCCACCTGGAGCCCGTAAGGTGAGACGATGTCTTATTCCTGTGCAGAATACTTGGGGAAGCTGTTATTGTTTCCTAATACAATTGCCCTGGACGTATTAGGTCACTGTAGGATTATTATTTCAACTTGGCAGACACAAATGAAGACAATAGCTCTCTGCTATCTGTTGACTGTATCAGTTGTGTAAAAAGCCAGATTAAATGTCCATGGTTTTATTCACCAATAGAGGCTGCTGTCCTACAATGAGATTTGTTATAGAGACCCAGTTTTGATTGTTTTGATGTTTTATCCTTTTACCTTTGTTCCCATTGTTTAAAATCTGGAGTAAATCTTCCTTCTACTTTGTGTGAGCTGTGCTTACTTACTTTGTCTCTCCCTATCAACCGCAGGTGGTGGTCGCTACCAATATAGCAGAAACTTCACTGACCATAGATGGCATCATCTACGTCATTGACCCAGGTTTCTGCAAACAAAAGAGTTACAACGCTCGCACCGGCATGGAGTCACTCATTGTCACACCCTGTTCACGGGTAGCTACTCACTGTTTTTATTAGAGTTTAACAAGCAGGAGGTCAATGTTAAAGTGAGGGTGTAGTGTAGTGACACACATGTTTTTAAAAGTCACCCACTCAGGCTTGTATTCTATGTCTGCATTGTTCTCTGTATTATTGGTTTCTTACCATTTTGCCAACTCCTGCTGTGTTTCTGTTTCACTCTCAGGCTTCGGCCAATCAGAGAGCAGGCCGTGCAGGCAGAGTGGCTGCTGGGAAATGTTTCAGGCTTTACACAGCCTGGGCCTTTAAACATGAGATGGAAGAATCGACTGTACCCGAGATTCAGAGGACCAACTTGGGAAATGTAGTCCTGCTGCTAAAGAGTCTAGGTGCGGGGCCGAAGTGCTCTTGGATGGGATATAATGCCTAGTAAAATGATGGTGTGGTATAATTTTTTGGCTGTGCAATAAGCTAATACTTTTTGCTTGTAGGCATCAATGACCTCATTCACTTTGACTTCATGGACCCACCTCCTCATGAGACTCTGGTCTTGGCGCTGGAGCAGCTCTATGCTCTGGGAGCACTCAACCACCTGGGAGAGCTCACCAAGGTACAAATGCAGGGCCTGTGTTTAGCAAAGATCCAATTACACTTATTAGCAGCTATAATAAATATTTATATAATAACAATGTATCAAATGGTAATGTGAAAGGGTTTGCTTGCAAGGTTATTGTATTTAATTAAAACTAAAACTAGGTGTCAAACATTTTAGTTAACTGAAATAAACATAACTAGTCTGGGGGAAAAAATTAAAATACTGGAACAATACTATGTACTTAGAAAATAACTAAAATAGAATAAAAATATACAGGAAATGTCAACATTTTTGATAGTAAGTCACAAAGTGCTCTGTTGGTATTGTGATACCTATTATAAACTTCTTAAAGCGTGCTTCTGACAAATACCCCCATATTCTAAACAAAATAAAAAATGATACTGGAACTAACAAAAACTATACTAAACCTTTTTCGTTCACTCTCGCAGCTCTGTTATTCAGCTGCAGTAGGAAACTATTTACAGTGAAAAATCTCTAAAACCCCACGGTACACTTCCTGTTCAGCACTAAACGTCAGACAGACAAAGGTAGCGACTAGCGCACCTTTTGGAGCGTTTAGCAGCTAAAGAGCAAGATATTTCCGTCAGCCATTTTTTAGAGACAAAAATGGAGCTAAAAGAATGACTAAACACTAAATCCATTTTTTGAGTTAATAAATGATATGTCACTTTATTACGCTATCAGTTTATAGTTATTTTTTTTTATTTCTAACAACAGTTCCGTAAATTTGTCCTCTCGACCCCCAAATTCATTCAGTTGCCACAATTATTGCCCTATCAAGAATCTAGAACGTTTTTACATTCTTTACTTTAATCACATCTTTGACACGTGTAATCTATGTCCATCGTCACTCTCACTTGTCGTCTGCATATTTGCATGTCTTACTGTAAGTAGTATTTGATGCTGTTTCCGGGGCCTCCAGCACTCAAGAGTCACTTCCTTGATAAAAAAGTGCTGACACATGAGATGACTCACTCACAACCTAAAGCTTTTATTTCCAATCTCGTCTTGTTAATCAGTGATTATCAAGGATGTTTTTCATCATTGGTGTCTACTGTTTTACAGGTTATTGTAATAAATGAAGATGAAGCATTTCATTGGTTGAACGTCTTTAAGTGTTTGCTCTTGTTTGTCGGTTGTTCAGCTGGGTCGCAGGATGGCTGAGCTACCCGTGGACCCCATGTTGAGCAAGATGATCCTGGCCTCCGAGCAGTAAGTCTCCAGTCTGATAAAACCATAAGTCCCCACTACTGTAATATTAAGTACAAGATGTATTAAATCAATTACATACATTGGTTTTCTTACACATCTCTTCCAGGCTTGTTATTGTCCAGTTCTTGATTGGGCAGCAGGACTTTGGGGTTGTGGAAGTTACAACAAGAGTGAAGCTATTCATATGCTCCAAATTTTGCAATAAGATTTGTTTTGCTAGGTTATGGATGAGGTTATATATATATATGGACGATCACAGACAAGCCAAAATAATATTTAAATGGGATAGACAGAATAGCAATTCTTCAAGCAGGAGAAAATTGATAATGTATCTCCCAGGGGAGGATTTGATTTACAAGGTTAAACATGACATCTGAGATCTGGAGTCGATCCCAGCTTTGTACCTATTGTGAAATAAAAATGGAGCTCAGATTTTAACTGGTATACTTCCTCTTTATACTGACACGGGTTGGTACATTGCTTTGGAAGAAGAAATTTGAATATTATTTTGTTTGGTACAGCCCCTTGTATTGTTACCTTTGTGACCATTTGTTACATTATATAAAAAGATACAAGCCGGCTGCTGGAGTGGGTTGCTGGAAATGAACCTCGCACATCTTAAATACTGTAGTTTTTTGAAAAAGAGACTTGAGTGAATGCATGGGAGTTCAAGAAGGAAATGTTGTATAAGTAAGATGATAACTATTGTTTTTGCCTTCTCTGTATATACCTCTCTGCATTTTTATATACTTTTATTTCTATTTTTTGCTTCCTTCCAGGTACAAGTGTTCGGAGGAAGTGTTGACAATTGCGGCCATGCTGTCGGTGAACAACTCTATTTTCTACCGGCCCAAAGACAAAGTGGTGCACGCCGACAACGCCAGGATGAACTTTGTGGTGCCAGGGGGAGACCACCTGGTGCTGCTCAACGTGTACACACAGGTATAAACGCAGCTGGGGAACAGCAGTTGGAGCTGAAGATCAGTAACCAATTTAGTAGGCACAACTGTTCAGTATAATACCGTCCAAAAAAACCTGTGTATAATGTGTAACTGTCAGAGGTTTTCTTTCAGCTCTACATAAACCTCTGAGGCCAACGTTAGTGATGGTGTTAATTGCTGTGTTCCTGTTGTGAATTGCTGTAGTGTTCATGATTTGTGTCTGACAGCTTAACACTTTTTTTTTTAGGTTGTCTTACCTAATATGCAAATATTTGATGTATGCACAGTTGTTAGTTTTTAGACTTTAGAGTTTAGATGGCTCTATAGTAAACAACAACATTTAAACAATTGTAGGACATGCTAACATTTGTCAATTAGCACTTTACTCAAACTACACCCGAGGCAGATGGGAAAGTCATTAGTTTTGCAGGTATTAGGTCTTAAAAGTATTGGAAAAATTTCAATTTTGATCCGATGATTGCACTTGATGAAAAGTCAGGGAATTATCAAAGTCATTACCATTAATGGGGAATAGGAATCTAACAAATTTCGTGGTAATCCATCCAATAGTTGGCGAGACATTTCACACAAAACCACAAATGTCAACCTGCTGATGGCGCTAGAGGAAAAGTCAGCAGCTCTCCAAAGTCAGTAGGGTTAATCATCTAGGTAGGATGCAGGAATATGTTTTTTGCTCTTGTTATACATCTCGCAAACCCTCCGATTTATTTTGGGAACAATTGTTTCAGTCCTGAGCTATTCCTAACTAGAACCCAGATGTTGTGCTAACTGCAGTCATGATGTCTTTCTCGCTCAGTGGTTGGAGAGTGGTTACTCCACACAGTGGTGCTACGAGAACTTCATCCAGTTCCGCTCCATGAGAAGAGCCCGGGACGTCCGGGACCAGCTGGAGGGTCTGATGGATCGTATTGAGGTGGAGGTGGTCAGCTCCCAGGGAGACAGCTTACCCATTCGCAAGGTCAGTGATACTGAGAAGGTTCCTCAGTTTTAGCACATGTTCCCTAAAAAAAAATCGATATCAACGTTGGTTCCTGATATTAATAAAGGGTGATATTATACTCTGCTGTGGCTGTGTGTGAACATTGAATAAAAGCAACAAAGAGCAAACCTGTGGCACACAAACCTGTGGCACGCAAGACCCACTTAAAAATTCAAAAACATGGTGAAGATGATGCCTTTTCTAAAAAGACATTTGCTTCTTTTATGCCGCCACGCTGTGGTTAGCCACAGTCGGAGGCATTAAGTTTTTGGGTTGTCCAAGGAAAAGGGCCGCAGGTCAGAATCAGATCTGTGGCTGCTGCGGCAAGGACTGAGCCTCACATGGAGCCCAGGTGCCCCTCCCCCACCCATATTTATCCTGTCGATCACAAGCTCGCTTCTCTTACTTTTTAGGGTTAGCTCCGCTAACTAGAATGGGGATTAAATTATGTAATCGTACAACTTTCCAAATGTTATCGGACCAAATGGATTTAATTCTGAGAGGAAAACGAGTCATTTCGCAGGGGTTGTGATGCTACAATTTTTTTGTACAGAGTTTAGTTTAATCGCCCCTAGGAATCCCGTGACGGACACAGGAGTTGTAATTCCACTGTTTGGCTGCTGTGTCAAATTGGCTTCAAAGCCCAGCACACTTCCTGGGTGTCTGGTCTCTCCTCTGCTAATTTTGACAACATTCGATACAAATATCTCATAGGATAAATGACATTTTGTATCCCAAAGGTCAACTTCACTGTGACATAATGTTCTGCAAAAACACTTTCCTGGCCATTATTCAACGCCAAAACTCAGGAACAGAAGGGGGGACATTTGGTTGGATACTGAATTGGTGACTCTAACCTTGAAACTGTGGTTATTGTTTAGATCTTCTGAGCTGCCGGGTGAAGTGTGTGTGTGTGTGTGTGTGTGTGTGTGTGTGTGTGTGTGTGTGTGTGTGTGTGTGTGTGTGTGTGTGTGTGTGTGTGTGTGTGTGTGTGTGTGTGTGTGTGTGTGTGTGTGTGTGTGTGTGTGTGTGTGTGTGTGTGTGTGTGTGTGTGTGTGTGTGTGTGTGTTCTAGTTTGTTGTACTGTAGTAGACTCCACCTCAGGCTTAACACTGGCTCAAAACTTAAATAACTTAAGATGAGTGACAAGTGTTTAAAAGTTGACCCAGTGGAGGGAAGGACTATTAATACACAAAAGACCTAAAGCTGCTTACTTTAGCTTTAACCGGCTTCTGTCAGCATGATAATTTTTTTGGGGAATATTCTGTTCCCTCAAATTGAATAGCATCTTGTAATCTGCATGTCTCCATAACGACATGAATGGTCACCGTCAGCTATAGCCCCTGTTTTTGCTTAAGAACACTTTGCGGTCGGGTGATTCCCGTCACAAGAGAGTATACTAAGTATACTATGTAATGTGAAACAAAGTAGCATGTTAGAGTAAAACATCACTGAACAGATGCTGTGTTCTAGCCTTCTCATATCACGGTCTGCGTGTGTTGTGAACGCTCCCCTAAACCACTTGAGATAAGAAAGGGTGTTTGTTTTATTGGGTTACACCTTTTTCCAAGACATGCTGCCTTTGCCTGTGTCAAAAATCCTGCAGCCAAAAAGCCAAAAGCAAATTCTATAGTTATTTAGTAGCATTGTCCTTGTCTTAAGCAAGGGGGAGGTGACGTCTGAGTGCTTACATGTAAAATAAGGAAAGTGTATTAGTCATTTGACATGTTTATGGTATTTTAATGATGAGAAAGTTACTACTGGATTGAAAACTAAAACTAGTTCTTAGCTAGAAGTGAGTAAAAACAGGGAATTATAATAATTTAAATGGTAATATTTATAACAAATTTTACATTTTTTAAAATTTCATGTAATGCAGCATTTAATTGTCACACCAGCTATAAGAAAAGCACTGACTGATAACTGGTGACAGAAAAAAAAGTAATTTCTTTTTATTGTTGCTTGCCAATGAAAACCATGTAGCTCCGAATTTTGTGAAAAATGTGTTGCCACAAAGCTGAAAACAATTTTTTCTTCGTGCATGAAAAAAACAGACATGTTGGAGATGCATGGTTTTCACAGGACATCGACAATATGCTCTACCTAATCTCGCTTTGCCAGACCTTCCTCCACAGCGCTGTGAAGGAGGGTCTGGCTAGTCCACACAGCATTCTGGGGTGGGAGGATAACGAGCTCTGGTTTATTGGCATTTCTTTAAACCAATCACAATTGTCTTGGGCAAAATAGCCTCGGGAAGGAACTTATTTTGGTGGAACATGTGTATGTTTTAGTCATGCAACAGAAAACTCAGATTGGACAGATAGTCTAGCTAGCTGTCTGGATTTATCCTGCAGAGTTCTGAGGAGCAGTTAACCATAGTCCTCATAAATCCACTAGAGTTTAAAATTCCAACACATAGAAAGCGTAACGTAACGGAAATCTGGCCGAAAAGAGTCACCTCCAGCGGAATTTTTGCCGGCAACGGAGCAATCCCGGAAGTGGAACGTCATGGATATAGACTATGCTGTACCTAATAGACTAAAGAAGCGAATTTCAGCATGTTTGCATTTATGCATTGCTTTTTGATTGTTAAATATCTCAAAACTGACCTGTGCTATTGTGTTATTACATATAAACCATGCATTTACAATTAGACTGTAGGAATCAGCTGTTGATAAACCCCTTTCTTGTCCCTCTCCAAGGCGGTGACGGCAGGATATTTCTATCACACGGCGCGACTGAGCAAAGGCGGCTACAAGACAGTGAAGCACCAGCAGACGGTCTACGTCCACCCCAACAGCTCTCTGTTCGAGGAGCAGCCCCGCTGGCTCATCTACCACGAGCTGGTCTTCACCACCAAGGAGTTCATGAGACAGGTCTGTTTGCTCAGGTTGTCATACTGAAATACTCGCCTAAATCGTCCCCAAATATTTGCAGTTTCGAGATGATAAGGTAGTAGTTGTAGTCTGATTTCCAGAAGCTTATCTGCCAATGTGAAAGACAATCATTAAACACAGAAAAGACTATTATTTAAAATGTCAACAACATAGTCACACCTTTCATTGATTTCCTTATAAAGGCTCCACAGAATAACTGCTTGTGGGAATGAGACAGCACATTCATGAGGAAGTGTGAGAAGAGTTCCCATACGATATCCAACTGCTTTTATATCCACATGTTGATTAATATCTCTCCCTCCTGCATGCAGGTTATTGAGATAGACAGCGGCTGGCTGCTTGAAGTGGCTCCTCACTACTACAAGAGCAAAGAGCTGGAGGACAGCAGCAGCAAGAAGATGCCCCGCAAGCAAGGAAAAACAAAAGAGGAGCTGGGCTGAAGAAAAGACCGTTGCTCAGGGGACAGATGGTGAAAATAAAAAGTGCTGGGGAACACTCCCTTCCTCTCTCAGGGCAGGTTAAAAGTAGAAAAATGCCTTTTGATTGTATAAAAATAAAGAGGAAAAGTGTGGAAAATGTAGTTGCAGCTACATGGTTCTAGCCTGTCTTCACATGTTTGTCTTCAATTGTTTTCTGCTGTAGCCTGATATGACATTTTGGATCAAATTCATCTGCATAGCCTGAACACAGACTCGAAAGACGGGACCAGTGAGAAGTGGGTGAAAAACTCACTGACTGGTTTAATCTTGAACCAGCCACTTCAACTTCAACAACGAAACATTAATGCACTTGGAGTTTCCTGCATTACAACAGCAGTACTGACTCACTGGGTGTGTTCTTTAACTCCTTAAAGAACAAGACTGTTGATTTGTTTTCTAGGTGCTACGGAACTACCACCAGACTCTTTGTTGACATTTTTTTTTTTTTTTTGTGTATTTGTGAAAGCAGCACACTGTTAAAGTGTGCACATTACTGAGGAGCCTCTATGAAGCTGAAAAGACAAATTTCTACAGCAATAAAGTTTTACATCCACTTGTTTTTGTCAGTTGGTTTGCAGCTAAGTAATTAGCCATCACAACAGTATTTACAACCTTTCAAGATTCAACCCTTTATTTCATTAGGCCCCTATCATCTTCTTGTCATGCTGGTAAAGTTGTACAACAAAGGGACTGGGTTTGTTATTTAAAGATATTTTACTAAATCAATGGGGGTACATAAAAAGCATCAAATTCTCTTTAAACATATTTATAAGTCTGGAATACCACCAGTGTGTTAATTCTAAACTTTAAAGCCAATCCAAAGTGTTACTCCATATGTATCCTTCTTAAGAATTCAGGGTCCCTCGTACAGCAGCATCTTTTTGTTCCAGTAAGAGTGACGCAGCAGTCCGTTTGAGGAAGAGCTGCTTTTCAACAAAGCAAACAACACCGTTCTGTTTTCTTTTTTTTAATGCCGTTCATATTGAAATCAGCTCTGACCTTAACATGCATTCTATTGTCATGAGATGTTCTCTCAGTCGGTGTCATCCCCGTCATTCAAAAAACTCAGATTAAAAGGGAGTAACTGGGACCGTGCAGTGGTGACAGTTAATGTTAGGCAGCTGTTCTTGTTAGGGTGTTAACCCCACTAAGTGTTAAAAGAGCAGTGGAGGTACGACAGGTATGATGATGAGTGTTGACAGTACTGAATCCTTGCTATGCAGTGATATTTTCCCCACAGTCACTGCAGTTGTTTTCTAGATTCATATCACACATAAAGCCCGTAGGGCAAAATAAATATGCATGTGGCTCTCTTACATATCTGATATTGAATGCTTGGTTAAACTAATGGCTGAGAAATATTTGTTTGATCATAAGTTTGAATCTTAAGTTGAATTGACTAATAAGAAAATGCAGCTGTAATCACATGCAGAGCTGCCTTAAAGGAACGCTGGAATATCAGTAGTATATGGGTTCTGATGTGTGTGGTTATCTAGGCTTTGACCTGCTTATGCACATGCAACACACTGAGACAATAAAAAAAACACTGGCTCACTACAGCTGGTCCAACTGGTCTGACGAGAAAAGAAAAAGGAGGAGGAAGCGACGAGGAGGAGGGTTCACAGGAGGAAATGCTGTGGTACAGTTAGAAAACAAGAAATGACAGGAAAGCTACAAACCGAAGAGGAGAACAGAGAGACCAGAGTTAAATTGTTAAGTTTGTTGATGCTTATTTTTACTATACTGACACACCAAACATTTATTTCACTTGTGAGATCATCTCTGACGACGTTATCCGACATTCAATCTACCTCAGCAGGTCAGTGTGTGTGTGTGCATAGAAATAATGTCAAGTTAATTCATTTCTTGTACTTTGTCATAGGAGAGTTTTTCTCTGCTGCTCCTAACCGGCAATCTTACTTTGTTTGAAAGCTTCTCAATCCTTTATGAACAGAAAATGGTACACTTGTCACTAAACCTAAACTTGTTGCAAATATCAAAATGCTTTTCTACAATGTGAAGGACATCGGCTGCTAAAATGTCAATTGTGTGCCTCCTTCAGGGTAAAAGCTCTGAGTTAATGACTGACTTTGTAAGATGAGCGGGTATGAGGGAATGTTTGCTATGACATTTCAAAACAATAAAGCCACGTCACAGACCATTTGCTTAGTTTTATTTTACAGGTTTCAACCCACTAAGGCCGCAGGATCATAAAGATCCCCATTTACTTAAATCTATTTAAAACACTCCCAATTTAGCAGTTCTCATGTTTTCTGATGGTTTCTGTGCAGGAAAGCCTTTTAAACAAATACAGCAACTCATTATCAGGGCAAAAGCCCTGCATGCATGTTGAATAAATGAAATGAAAAAAATCAACAGGTAGCATTTCAATGCAATAGAGATTGATAGCAAAAGATTGGGCATTAATGCTTCATCATCATGAAACAGCAATGGTGACTGTTTATGTAAATGCAGTCTGTTTCCTGTTCTGCTGATTTCTGTGAGCCAGTAAACTTATCTCAGCTTTAATTTTCCACAGCTCCAGTTGGGAAACAGAATTAGATTCCAGCCGGCACTCTACCTCTAACATCATCCCTCCAACATGAGCGATGACGAGGAGAGACACAGCCATGGAGCCAGGCAGGCCCCCAACGTCAAACCCACACTCAACCAGACAGAGAGCAACAGCAAGGGCGACACGTGGAAGACGGTTAGGCCTACTAAAGTGAGGAGGTCGAGGAGTACCGACTCGGAGAGGGGGGAAAGAGGCAGGAGGAGAGAACGAGACAGCAGGTACCAGGGTGAGGGGAGGCAGCGGGGGAGGAGTGAGGAGGCCCGGAGGAAGGTGAAACCCCCTGAAGATGATGTGCAGGACACTGAGTGCGCTGTGTGTTTCTGCACATACGATAACATCTTCAAGACCCCAAAGCTGCTGGCGTGCGGGCACACTTTCTGTCTGGAGTGCCTCGCTCGCATCAACGTGACCTCTCCTGAGCTCAAGACCCTGTGCTGCCCCGTATGCCGTGAGCTGACCGAGCTCCCCCACGGCCAGGACCTGCCCCGGCTGGGCAACAATGAGTACATCATAAGCAAACTCCCAGCAGACATGCAGAGGGCACTGTCCATCCGCTTCCAGCGTGGCAAGGGCAAACTGTTCCTAAAGAACCCTCCTCCCAGCAGCCTGATCAGGTCTCACATCCTCACCCTGCCTAAAAAGAGACACGGTGGCCCGGTGACAGCAGGTGGTGACCTCCACTTGAACACCATGGAGCAGGGAATAGCCCCGACCACTGTGGTGAACGTAGGCAGGCCTCCAAACAGGGTCAGAGGTCGCATGCGCAGGTTGTTCCGCTCGGACCGGTGCTACTACATCGTGGTGGGGTCCATCATCACCGTCACTGTGGCACTCATGCTGGTGGGGATTCTGGCCTTTGTGATCATACCGAATGTGATTGGACGAAGTCCACCAACAACAACATCACCACAGGGTTCAGGATTAAGACCCTGAAGGGGTCACGGGTGGACAGGCTGTAAAGATGAGATTTAAGGGGAGAAAGAGAATATGACTCCTTCTGATTCTCAGTGATCATTTTGCCTGCTTTTGTTCTACTGGTGAAGGAAAACTTAAGCACTGGAACACATTCAGGCCAGGCCAATTCAGTGAAGCGAAGGAATGAAGGAAAACAAGGGCACCGACATTTCTTTTAAACGGACACACCAACTCAAAGTTGCACGTGGGAAATAAACAGGGAGAACAGGGCAAACCTGCACGTTTTTTTTTTTTTTTTTTTTTGCTCTTTTCTGAAAATTATTTGTAATTAATGTGAAAGCCAAATATAGCCTACTATATATATTTTTTTTAAAGTGTCCATAACGATCGATAAGCTGTAAATGTTGAATTGCACTAAACATTGAATTGTAAAGACTTGAGTATGGTTTAATTGCAACAGGCTGATTTCCATAAGCAGTTTAAGGTTTCTAGCTCCTACAACTTTTCTTCATAGAACAATTCATGAATAGCCAAAGATGAGTTACAGGCTATATACAGTAAGTATTTTCTTTTTCCACTTAAAGAAGGGATTTTATTCCTCATAAGTAAAGCATTTTCTTGAGACTGAAAGCATATGGTTCAGTATTTCCAAAATATATGGTAACAACTTTATTCCTATAAACATTTTTTTTTGTTCTTCTTCTCTGTGTGTACAGTATAGTGGAGGGTTTTCTGTCCATTTTCATGACACTTGTCCCAAGTAAAAACAGATTTGTTAGCGAATTTCAGCATCCAAGTAAAAACAGATTTGTTACATGTCTTCTTCTACACACTTGTGGTGTAAACAGACTAGTTAACAGTGTGGTTCGAATTCTTAATGTATACTCAGCTGCTGTTCTTGGTTGCTTAGGCTGACAAACCTGTTTGACAGCATGAGTGTCTTTATCTTCATGGCATTGTTTCTGACTTACTCAGTGGTGTTAGCTGTTTACAGTTTTGACAATGAGATGAGTGAAGTATGTAATATGCCATCCAACTCTTTGGTGTGGAGCTTACAAAACATGTGACAAACAAATCAGTCAACAACAAACTGCAGGAATGACATAAGCAAAAATTTGTTTGTCAAATTTAAGTCTGTTTTTCCTGCAGTCCTTTAGCTATTGGCTACACCTGAGTGACACTTTTAAAAGCAAGTTATAAATAAATAGCAGGATACATTTTGCATTGGCAAAGTGTATGGTAAAGTAATGTGCTTATATATTCCAATAACTGGTAAACAGTCTGTAAAACCGACAAAGACTGTAAACATATTACACTTGCATGCCTGCCCCAAAGACAGGCAACAATATTCAGGTACTTGCACTTTACTTCAGTGTTTCCATTTTATGCCACTTTACTTGTACTTTTTCCCACAGCATTTATCTGACAGTTGCTTTGGAAATTAAGATTTGACATAAAAAGCATATGATCAGCAACAATTTAGATCCTTTACTTAAGTAAACGTACCAATACCACGATATAAAAGTACTTCATTCAAAGTGCTGCATTCGTACAAGTATCATACGTTATTGTACTAAGTAAAAGTACTTGTTCCACAGAAAAATGGTGCCTGTGACTGATATATTATTATATGTTTCATTATTAGATTGTTAACGTTGATGCATCAATGCATAAGAAGCCTTTTACTGATGTAGCTGGTCCAGGTGCAGCTAGTTTTAATTACATACTTTTAGGTACAAACGGTTGGAACTGCTAACAACTCGTGCACATCTGAATCATAATTCACTTCTGATAACGTTTTAGGCGATAAATAAACTGTTTAGATTTCAAATATAGGCATTCTTGCGAAAATTGATGCCGAATTGACAATTTGCTTCAAAGTTTTCGAAGTTGAGAAGTGAGAGCCAAAGGCCCCAACCAGACACTGCTTTGTGTTGAAACCACTGGTTTAATTGTAATAATTATCATAATACAATATTTCCCATAGTATAAAATATTGTGGAAGACCTACAAGTAAAAGTACTGGATTCAGGTGCATCATATTTTATAAGCTGGAATGTTCCTACATTTACTCAAGTACACCTACTGTGTTTTGAGCCTACTTGTTGTACTTGACTTGTGTACCCCCCCCCCCCCGTTGCCTAAAGACACACCCACCTGAGACCCCCTCCCGGACTATCGAGGCAAATATGGTCGGGTTCACCACCAGAGCAGAAAGACCACCCTCCTCTAATCCACTCCTTACGCAAATAAACCTTCATTCGTTATGTGAGTGCTTGGATAGAGGTTTAACATTAGGAATCTAGAAAGAGAAAGTCCTGAAAAAGGAAGCTGCCTCTGCTGGATATTATCGACCACCATGGCTTCCACACCCTCCACCTCTGCCTTGTCTGCTGTTCTCCGGTGTCGGGGAAATATCTGGACCAGGAATCCGCCGACGAAGCGGCCTGCCACCTCGGCGTACAGCCTCGGTCTGACCGGCGGCTCGCCAGCTGAGCGCACCCGGTCAAACCAGGCGTCAGCGTGGGAGCCTTCTCTCCAAGGAGACCGTGCACTGGTGGGAAGAGTATATAAATCACCCCGGGTGGTTGTCAAAATGTTGAGAGAAAAAGATTCCAATGAAATGAATACATTGTGTCACCCAAAACGTTCGCAATCCGCAGGGGACATGCACTCATCTGGTGTCCAAAACGCGTTGGTGCGTCAGCAGGCAAGCAGACTGACTTCTAACCTGCCTGGATTAGACACGTCCATCCATCCATCCATCCATCTTCGTCCGCTTATCCGGGTTCCCGCTAGGGATAAAATCCAGCAGGGGACCCCAAACTTCCCCGAGCAACATTAACCAGCTCCGAATCCCGAGTAGGCCAGGTTGGAGATTAATCCCTCCACCTAGTCCTGGGTCTTCCCCAGGCCTCCTCCCAGCTATTTTAGGGAGGCTCCTTACCAGATGCCCGAACCACCTCAACTGGCTCCTTTCGACGCAAGCGGCTCTACTCCGAGCTCCTCACGGATGACTGAGCTTCTCACCCTATCTCTAAGGGAGACGCCAGCCACCCTCCTGAGGAAACCCATTTCGCCGCTTGTACCCCCCCAGCCTTCCCCCATAGGTGAGGGTAGGAACGAAAACTGACCGGTAGATCGAGAGCTTTGCCTTCTGGCTCAGACACACCCACAAAACCCCAAGGTACTTGAACTCCTTCACTTGGGGTAAGGACTCATTCCCTCCTGGAGAAGGCATTCCATCGGTTTCCTGCTGAGAACCATGGCCTCCGATATGATCCTCATCCCAACCGCTTCACACTCGGTTCATCCAGTGAGTGCTGAAGGTCGCAGGCAGATGCCAACCACATCATCTGCAAAGAGCAGCGATGAGATCCCCAGCCCACCAAACTGCAACCCCCCCCACCCGGACTACGCCTCGATATCCTGTCCATAAATATTACAAACAGGAATCCAGGCCAACCCTCACCTGAAACGAGTCCGACTTACTACCGAGAACCCGGACACAGCTCTCACTTTGGTCATACAGAGATTGGATGGCCCTGCTAGAGATAGCACCTCCCACAGTATCTCCCGGGGACCCGTTTAAAACACATGTAGACCGGTTGGGCAGGCTCCCTCCAGGATCCTAGAAGAAGAGAAAGTCCTGAAAATTGTTCCTCCTCAACCCGAGGTTCGACTATCGGCCGAACCTTTCTTGCTGGATATTATCGGTCCCCCTTTTTAAAAAGAGGAACCACCACCCCAGTCTGCCACCCTTTGGCCAGACTTCTGTTGAAGAGGCGTGTCAACCAGGACAACCCCTCCACACCCAGAGCCTTGAGCATTTCTGGACGGATCTCATCAATCCCCGGGCTTTGCCACTGTGTAGTTGTTTGACTACATCAGTGACTTCCGCCTGGGAAATCGACGACAATCCCCGTTATCCTCCAGCTCTGCCTCTAACATAGAGGGCGTATTAGTCGGATTCAGGAGTTCCTCAAAGTGCTCCCCTCCACCACCGCCCTATTACCTCCTCAGTGGAGGGGTGTCCCATCCTTATGTACTTGACAGTTTTCCAGAAACCTTTGGTGCCGACGAAAGTCCTTCCTGCTTCAAACCTCGGCCCGTGCAGCCTCTTTCACGGTCTGACCGGCGGAGTCCTCGCATATCCCGAAGGACTGAGCGCCCTGACCACTGGTGTCCACCACGGTCAAACCAGGCGTCAGCTTCAGCAATGGAAACTTTGAACATTGTCCACTTTCAATCCCCCAGCCCACAAGGGATGCACCGTGCACTGGTGGGAAGACGTTCCCAATTTATATAAGAGTCTTCCCCACCCCCTGACCCAACTCACCACCAGATGGTGATCGGTTGACAGCTCTGCCCCTCTCTTCACCCGAAAGTGTCCCATACGGCCTCAGATCAGATGAAACGAAATGAAATGATCATTGACCTGTTGAGGGTGCTCTGGTACCAGGTACAAAAAGATCCCTATCCAACATGGTGTTCAATCCAACAACAAACAACCACTCTGGTTTAATACATTGTGAACAATGGAGTCCCCCACTGAGCCCCATGCAGGACTCCAGTCAAGGTCTCCAAGAAGGCCGAAAAAAACAACAGTTCGCAATCCGCAGGGGGGCATATCCCTCATCCAACCCCTGGAGTGTGGTTCCAGAAAACGCGTTGGTGCCCCACCAGATCTAACCGGTGCGCCTCCACCTCCCGCACCAGTTCCGGCTCCTTCCAGAGAGGTGACGCCCCACGTCCCCAGAGCCAGCGCCTGCCGCCCGGGTCTGGTCCGTCGAGGCCCCTGACCTTCACTGCCACCCATGTGGCATCGCACCCGACCCCAACGGTTCCTCCCACAGCCCATGGGCTGGAGATGGGAGCCAACGGCTGTGCCCGGCCGAGACACGTGCTCTCAAATAATTCGAAAGATTAATTACAAAACATGTTATGCTACACACATCTGTAAAATAATATTTGTTCAGGAAATGAGTGAATTCCCAGTTTTGAACGTTCTCATAACGTCTCCATGTGTGATGGAGAATGCAAGACAAATACCGTCTTTCGTGTTAACTGGCTGGTCAACCCTGAAGAGTAGCTGCGTGTCTTTGACTGCTCTGGTGTCAGAATTTATGTTTTTGAAGCTGGCGGTGTTGTGGAGGTCCAGCAGCAGCCCTGATGATGCGCTACAGCATCAAAACATGAAAAGCAATGCCCTGCAGGTGAGCGCGGAGACTTTATGTAGTACTTTTAAAATAAGAACAAATCAATAATGCTACTATATTAGTTACTATATCATTGTATACGTGCTCTTTCAGGCCAATGGACAAATCCACAGTCCCACTGGCATCACCTCCTCCAAGGACAACTCCGGCTCTGGACAAATGATCCCAGAGGACAGACCTGACTGAGAGTCCAAAGCCTCAGCACCAAAAATACACACTGTGATCTAACCTTATTTATTGACTTTTACTTGGCTTTCAAAATGCCCCAAAGCACATTTGGACTTTGGACTTTTTAACCCAGTGATACAACAACTGGTTGTTTTTAGAGCAGTTTGTTTTTTGCTTTAAGGAAAAGTAAGACATTCTGTGACAAGAAATACCTGAGAAACATCACTCATATGCATTGTTTAGTACATTAGGCCTCCTGGTGGAGAGGTAAAATAATGGCAGTGCATTTTATTTTCGAGGTTACCCTGTAGCTGAACAAAATCTTATTTTGCAAACATGGACTGGAGTAAAAGTAGGCATATTACCTCTCAGAATATGGAAATATTGAAATTCAAGTTTAAGTAAAAACTAAATGTGGAGGAATAATTGAAAGATTTGTACTTATTATTTTCTCTTGTGTTTTGAAGATGTTTGCTTGATTTTTCACTCTGAAATATATATTTGGATAAAAAATATAGATCCCTACAAATGTCCAAGATCACTTCCAGCTGTTTTAACAATGTCCTGTAAAGTATGAAAGTCCTGTCAGAAGAAGTAATTCAGATCTTTTACTTTAGTAAAAATAGAAGTATAACAATGCCTTTTATTTCCACACAGCGTTATAACTACTTTTACTTAAACAATCTGAGTGCTTCTTCCACCACTAAATATCCTGCTATACTGGCCAGCCGTTAGCTTAGCTTAGCATAAAGACTGGAAACAAGGTCAAACAGCTATAGCTCATCTGGCTCTGTCCGAAGATAAGATCCACCTACCAGCACCTCTAAAGCTCATTAATTAACATGTTTTATTTAATTTGTTTACGTAATAGGCTATGTGTGCTACACAATTCTACAATTCACCATTTAAGGCCCAACTAGTTGGGACAAGTAACTCTGCTGGTTGCCTGGCAAGTGGCTCTATAGCCAAGAAATAGTTTGGCACGTAAACCCCCATGAAATGTCTTTACACTTCTTCTTTCAACAAATGAGGTATAATATGTTAATGAGTGAGTTTACAGTGATGGCATGCTTTGTCACATTTGGACAGAGCAAATAGTATTTTCCCCAAAATAGTGCTTTTCCTTTAAGTAGGCTACAGTATATGCCACTTGGTTACAGTCCCCCACTGCTGCTGAAATAACCTGGTGAAAGAAGTAGATCGAGGCTACTCAGAAATGTTACTCAAATCGAAGTAGCAATAGCCTACAACAGTTTAAAAATACTCTTTTACAAGTAAAAGTTATGCATTCCAAATCTTACTTAAGCAAAAGTACAAACGTATTGACACCAATCATTACTGGATTAATTAGCAATGCATTCTGTGTGCATCACTTTATTGGTGTGGGCTTACTTTTATACATGTAGGGTGGCTTAATAATAATAATATATCATAATTCATTAGCCTAGTTAATTCTGTATTAATTATCTGAATCTGCAATGTAGTAACTGCTATTAAATAGGCCGCCTATAAAGTACAATATTTCCCTGAAATGTAGTAGAGTAGAAGTATCATAAAATGGATATACTCAAATTAAGTAGGCTACAAGTAGTACCTGGAAATTGTACATAAGTAGGCCTGCAGTACATGAGTAAATGTAAGCCTATATTAGTTAGGTTACTTTACACCGCTGGAAACACTGATGACAATCTCCCAAACAGCATATGCTGTCTGGGAGACATCAGTGTAGATAATGAAAACCACATTTCTCCACTAAACCACACAATTTGACTTCTCTGCAGCTCAAGCAGAAGATGTATGCTGTTACATAAGATAGGACCTCTTCATTAACATATTCCGACGCCACAGTGTGTGAAAGCAGACAATAACTGTTTACAAAGACATCAAACGCTGCCGTTTCTTAATTAGCTCCACTGAGAGCCGCTCGGACGTCAAAGTGTTGCGTAATTTCTCAAGGTGACAGTTGGGGCGGGACTTCCCGTGACTGCTCGCTACCCAGGAAGTCGTCGTGTTACTTTTCCTCCTCCTCTTCCAGTCTTGTGAGAAACCAGATAAACTAAAGGGGTGTTAAGTTGCTTTTATAGGCGAGAAACTAACAAAAGAACAGTTTCACATCGGCTCCAAACCGTCCTCTCGGCCCCTGTTGTTTAACTTTGCTGCTTGTCATCGAAGAAATGGCCACAAAGAAACAGACACGCTCAAAAGGTAAGGGCTAATTTCTACACGCTCCTCCTCAAGCTACAGTATTTACAGTGTATCTGGTATAACCTGTCTGCTGAGCACTATGGAAGACAGCGAGGTAGAAAGTCGGTGTTCATGGTTGTGTTTCTTGTCTAAATGGCGTGTATTTAACGAGGCAGCCACAGGTGATAAAATAAAATCGATCAGGGATTGGCTGAATCATCACTCCAGTTCACATTAAGCAACTTCCTTCGAAGTAGACATTAGCATAAACTGATTTCTTGTTTGAATGTTTTAAACAATGTTGTTACACACGTGTTACTTCCATTTTGTTGTCAGTTTTATTGCAAACTGTATTATCTGAAAGTACATTGTGTTCCCTTCTATTGGAAATGTATGTCCTTATAGTGTTGCGGTACTTTGCTCTATTATTATATTGTTGTTTGTTTCATTTTCTATGTGTATTGTATGCACCAAACACCGCAAATTCCATGCAAGTGTAAACTTACTTTGGCAATAAATCCTATTCTTATTGTGTTCTTATTATTTCAGATTAAAGAGGATATTGAAAGTTGAGGATCTGTCAGAATCACAACTTTACTCCACGATGAGTCCTGTCCTTCATCATATTCCGTCGATCTTCACCGTCATTGACACTGTATTGTGTCCCTATAACTTTAGTAACTTCCCAGGGAGCCAACAAAGTGCGACTCCAGATCTCTGATTATGTGCTTGTGATGATACACAGGCCTTTTCCATATCCCATACCTATTGTCTGTAACAAGGACACATCTTTCAATTCAGACCCTGTCCTCCTGAACCCACCTTCCTGCCTTTTAATTTCTGGGCCATGTTTTGCAAGAGAGGCTCTCTCATTCTTTGTGGTACGTTCCTGTTTATCACCTGGAATGCCATACTGGTGCTTCTGCTGTGGGGCAGGCCATCACCCAGCCAGCCGGGCAGAGAGCACGGAGAAGTGGCTGAAAGGCCCACTAATGATATAATGGGAGATGTGCTCCGAATGGCAGACACATTTGAGGCAGAGCTTGAAATGCAGAAAGAAATCCTGATGCAGATCAAGAATCTGCAGTCACTGTGGGAGCCGTCAAACGGAAACGGACCGAAGGTTGTCGTGCCACGTCAGCCTGTCATTCCCGTGCTGGTAATCGCCTGTAACAGGGTCACCGTGAGGCGCTGCTTGGACAAACTCCTGGAGCTCCGTCCTTCAGCAGAGCTTTTCCCAATCATAGTGAGTCAGGACTGTGGAAACGCCGAAACTGCTGAGGTGATTCGTTCTTATGGAAATCAAGTAGTTCATCTGAAACAGCCGGACTTGTCGGATATAGCTGTGCGACCAGAACATAAGAAGTTTCAGGGTTACTACAAAATCTCCAGGCATTACCGCTGGGCTCTTAACCAAGTGTTCAAGACCCTTTCTCATTCCTCCGTTGTGATTGTAGAGGATGACCTTGAGGTAAACATATCATCAATAAGTGGCATCAAATTGGTCCAGTTCATGCTTTTTTAAGTCTTTAATGATATTCAAAAGCCCATGGTTACATTTAAATGTTCATTATTTTATATATATTATTTATATCAATATAAGACACTGCGTATGATGGATATTTTCACAGCTGTTATTTTATCCTTAAAATGGTTGATTTCACTTGTTGACAGGAGTTATGTTAAACTAAAATGACATTATGCATCTCCTACCCTAGGTGGCGCCAGACTTCTTTGAGTACTTTCAAGCGTTGCTGCCACTCCTGAAATCTGACCCCAGTCTGTGGTGCGTGTCGGCCTGGAATGACAATGGCAGGGATGGCTACGTGGATCCAGGAAAGGCTGAGCTGCTCTACAGGACAGATTTCTTTCCAGGTCTGGGGTGGATGCTCCTTAAGGAGCTGTGGGAGGAGCTGGAGCCCAAGTGGCCCGCTTCATTCTGGGATGACTGGATGCGTCAGCCAGAGCAGCGGCGCAACCGTGCCTGTATACGTCCAGAGATCTCACGAAGTTTAACCTTTGGCCGGAAAGGAGTGAGTCTGGGTCAGTTTTATGACAAGTACCTGCGATACATTAAACTGAATACCGAATTTGTGCCTTTCACCAAGTTAGACCTGAGTTACTTGAAGGAGGAGACGTACAGAGAACATTTTGAGAAGGAAGTTTACAGTGCTCCCGTGGTTACATATGAAGATGTTAAGCAGGGGCAGCTAAAAGGAACTGGGCCCTTCCGCCTTCAATACTCAAGTAAAGACAGTTTCAAAGTGCTGGCCAAAAACCTGGGAGTGATGGATGACTTGAAGTCTGGAGTCCCAAGGACAGGATACAGAGGAGTTGTCAGCTTCATCTCAAGAGGAAAGAGAATCTACTTGGCCCCTCCTCCAGGATGGACCCAGTATGATCCCACCTGGAGCTGATCATCCAGAGGAAAGTGTATGTGCATAAGCCTTTTTGTAATCTCTGATTGTCAGTTGGGGAAAACATTCCAGACCAAAGACCGATGTGCTTAAAGTTTCTCTTTGAGTGGATGATCTACAGTATAAGTCTTTAATAATGCTGAATGGATTGCCTCTCTTTCTGGTGTGCCAATGCTACTCAGGTCTTTTTCATTATTCCAAAACAATCTTATAGTGTAGGATACAGCCTGAACAGTTTGTTAGACAAGACTGCTGTAATTCACCAGATATCTATTTTTATATTCTGCTAATTGTGCACATGACATCCATTAATGTATTCAATGCAATTACCTAATTTGCCACTTTTGTTTAAATTATTTGCAATTAATGGTAGTCTATGTGAACTGTTTATGTCTGGTATAAATATGAAAATTATAATCTGTTGTATGGTTGCTTATGGTTGTGGTGACTGGTCATAACTGCAGTATAATCGGTCTTTTTTTTTTATCATTGCCTTCTATTAAAAAATCTGTTCTTCCAGCTTACATTTTAAATAATGTTGTTGAATGATTCTCCAATGTAGTACACCTTGCAGGTTTGTAACCTAGCTGAGTTTGTATATTTTTGGCATTAAAAAAAACGATTTGCTTTTTGATGAGTTGCTTAATTCATTTAGCTTTTACAGAGAGAATGCCATTCTCTCAGTTAATATTAAGACAAGATAAAACTTTATTTATCACAAAGGAAATTGTTGTGCAGCAATTGCAATACAAAGTGGCCAGTGTTGTCTACGGTAGCCGACGTGGCCCAAACGTTTCAGCGCATCCGTATCAGAACTAATGCTCCTCTGTTTACTTCATTTGTAATGATGCTGATGTGAGACAGAAACTGCTAGCTAGCTAGCCTGCCTAGCTAAAGTAATAAAGAACCGGTAAGAGATGGAGAAAAAAACACATGTGATGGGGGGACATACTAATGGGTCTCCTCTTACTTTTCATCTCAGTATAGCTATTTGTTATCACCTGTTTGCTGTTAAGTAACCGTCACATTCTTACTGACGGTGAGCCTGTTAGCTCGCTAGGGTGCAGGCTAGGCTAGCTTTGCAGTGGGTTCGTGTTTCGGTGTGATCTGGTATGGCAGATTGCAAACTCAACAACACTCGCCACCACCGGAAGCATTTTCTGATTTACCCCTTCTGAGTAACACAACCGTTGCTATCAGGACCCAGACTTTTAGGTTAATTAGCCACCACGTCTGCTAGCGAAGCAACCTTAGCTAACGCCGCTGCTAGCGAAACTGTGTGGCCTGGAATGGAACCAGGCGACTTGCGAGAGAGCCCCGCCGGCTCCGGGGAGTCAGACGTGGGGGATTGGAGGGAGGTTATTCCCGGTGGGGACGAGGAGGTGAAAGCTGCCGAAACTAATGGAACAACACTAGAGACGGCGCTCAGGGACACCTGCCAGGAAGTCGAAAATGAAAAACAAAAAGGAGTTGGTGAGCAATTACACAGCCCCTATGAGGAGGAACTGGACCCCAGAATTCAGGTATCAGAAACCTTTGTTCGTCTTGTTAGTGGTTATTTAACCTCCATCAAGCAATATTAACATATTAATCAGCCAGGATGTAGTTAACAGTACCTGGTTGGGTAACACTGGTATGATTTTGATTAAGCCTAACTGAGCGGTAACGTTAGCTTTGAGGGGCTGGGTATGGTTCGAAAATGTAAATTCGATACCGGTTCCTGAACAATACTGTTTTCGATACCAATTTTAATGAAACCCATTTAAACAAAAATAAATTACAGCATTACACTTTACTGTACAAACCTTCCCCCCCCTTTAAGCTCTTTTACACCTATATCCAGACTGTATGTGTTAAAAGAATATACAATATATTTTTTCTAGTTGTTAATAAGGGCCTAAATCAGCACTTTTTTCCCACAGGAAGAGTTGGAGCATCTTAATGAAGCCAGTGCAGAAATCAATAGACTAGAGCTGCAGTTGGATGTAAGTAAAAAATACACATTTCTTAGTATACAGAAATACACTTTCCACCTAATTAGTGCGTTTGTTCAGTCGTCCTACACGTCTGAAAAATATGGAGAACAGACAAAACAAAATTCATGAGAAATGTGAAAAGAACATTAACTACCATCCTATGAATAGCTTGAGAGTCTTTCTCTGTTGTTAAATATTTTGTTAGTCTACTCAGATGGTGCTCATCAATATGATACTCTTGTTTTCGATATCTTTAAGCATAAGGCTGGAAAAGTCAGAACCAGTTAAATGGAAAATGTTTTGGTGCTGATAGTTATACACTCAAGTGAATTGATTGTTCGCTTGCAGCCATACTCCTGTGTGGAATCTAATAAGTCATATCTAATCTTGTCATTTTCATGCATTAACCATCCAGGATGCCAGATCAGGGTACCGGAAAATCCTCACAGAGTCTGCCAGGAAGCTAAATGCTCAGAGCTCTCAACTTGGTGGCTGCATAGAGAAAGCAAGACCTTACTATGAAGCTCGTCGCCTTGCGAAAGAGGTACACACAAACATCATGTGTGTCTAAATATATTTAAATGTGTACCACGTGTTTAAAATGTTGTTGTTTAAAAGGCAAACTGGAGTATGTACTAGGGGTGTAAATCACAAGTTTTATCATGATACAATATTATATTTGCACAATATTACAATATTTGCTGATCAAATCAAAGTCTTCCATGTTACGATTAAAATTTTATTCAATTCAGGGGCCTGAGATTGAGACATCATATATCCATTTAACACAATCAGTTACATTTATATTAACTCACAAAAGTCAACTAACATGTGATTTGACAATTTTATTACTGAACTCTTCCAGACATTTATATAAAAAATGAACTATTATTTTTAATAAAAAAGAATAAATATTAATGGGAAGATAAATAATAAATAAATCCAGATTGAGGTATTGTTACACCCCTAGTATGTACGCCTTTAAATACAGTATACTAGAAATACAGCTAACTATATATATATATATATATATAGTTCACAATACTAAAATTCAGATTCAGATAACTTTATTAGTCCCCAAGGGGCAATTCAGTTTTACAGCCAGCCCATCCATTAAGGCTTAAATTAACTTAGAATGCATTAAAAGTCCGTAAATAAATATAGTGCCTAATAATGTTGCTTACCCTGGTACCTAAGTTTCTGTTGTACCTGTTTCTATATTTATTGTCTGGATGGACTATAATAAACTATAATTTACAAGTACAATTTCACAGAGATCTGACTGTAATTGGACTTACCATCATCATATTCCACTTCTGTAGGCTGTAAATATTTTGTCTGCTCTCTGTAGGCACAGCAAGAGACCCAGAAGGCAGCTTTGAGCTATGAGAGAGCCGTCTCTATGCACACAGCTGCCAGGGAGATGGTCTATGTGGCAGAGCAGGGCTTGATGGCTGATGGCAAGAACACCCTGGATCCCACCTGGCAGGAGATGCTCAACCATGCTACCTCCAAGGTAATAGAGAGGAGGAGGTACACATGCTATTAAACAATTACACCAGACCTGGGTTGAGTGGGCCGTGTACAGTAGGTCCAGGATGGCTTATAGTGTCTCCAATGGGATGATACATCCGGTAAGTTTTGGTTTCACACTGCAGTTATGCAAGTGCACTAAAGATCTATACGTGACAAAACTACGTCCTGCCGTCATCACATACGTGAGCTGCGTCTCCAGATACTTAAAATTGATCGGTTTGTTGACGGGCTTCCTCGTCCTCTCGTATCCTCTCTCTGTGTCGGAGTTTTTTCAACTGACTGCTGCTCTCCCCTACTGCTGCGGCTCTTTTTGTTTTGTTGTGATGTTGAGAAGCAAGACACGGGAACTTACGGAGAATTTATTCAGAGACAAACGGAAACCTATGCTGTACATTTACTCCCACTTAACAAATAAACTGCTGATGTATTCTCTGCTCTGATAGCCGACAGCTGTCTGCTCTGAGCGCATTCACCGTCACTCTCTCTCACTAAGCACCGAGCTATTCCTTAAAGGAGCTTCCCCTGTCTTGTAACACAAGGAGAGCCTGCCAGAGCTTCTTATTTGGTCCAAAAGTCCGAACCATCCAAAAAATGCTTTCACACTATAAACGAACCGAACCGAGACCACCTCTTTTTATCGGACCAAAATTTGGTATTTTGATCCGGACCGTAGTCCGGGGGAGGTTTCACACCTGTAATTTTGGTTCGGATCAAACTAAAAAGTCCGAAAGTCCGGACCAAATAAGGTATGTGTGAAAACGCCCTTAATCAGCGTAACTCCCTTACCTTTTATTTTATCTGAGCGTCTTTACATACTAAACGAAAGAGGAAGTCTTGTTAAAAGAGTAACCCACCGATTTAGCATTGCACTTCCAACAGTTGACTCATGTTTGACAGTTAAAGAGCCCCTATTATACTCCTTTTCAGCATCATATTTGTACTATTGGGGTCTACTACAATTTAGAGATGGCCCGATACCATTTTTTGCTTCCCGATTCCAATACCTGAAATTGCGTATCGGCCGATACCGAGTACCGATCCGATACCAGTGTGTCATATATATTTTATTATGTTTTAACAGCTGTATACTACTATCCCTGTATGGATGTGATATGATTTTTGTCTTTGTCAGTCTGGCTCAGGTTAAACTCTTTGTGAAACATGAACAAACACAAACAGCAAATGTCACATAACTTTGTTTTACTCTTTATTACGTGGTATCGGATCGGTGCATAAACTCCAGTACTTCCCGATATCGATACCAGCGTTTTAGGCAGTATCGGAGCCGATACTGGTATGTGAAATGTTTTTTTTATTTTGTATTTTATATCTATTGCAAACACAAAAAACTAAATAATACTAAAAGACGAGACAAATCCAAAAAAAACATAATAGGGGTAGCCTAGAAATCTAGACTCACCCTAGTGGCAGCAAATTTATTTTGCAGCCAGGGGGGGGACTAGGCACTCTCCGTTGGCTTGGGAGCTGGAAAAACCAAACTCGGGTCAGGCCAATCACATCGTGTATAGAGTCGGTGGGCGGGCTTATGGCTGCTGCTTCTGGAAGACTTGGAGTTAAGCTTTTCTTTGAGAAAAGATCAAAGAACAGCACAGAAATCATTCTTAAAAAAGGAAGCTGTGTTGATGAGTTTTGCCGACCGGCAAAAGTTTAATCTATCAACGAGCTTCGCTACCTTCTTCGTTGCTCTGCCTGGTTGTAGCGTTGTCCTATTACGTGCAGAGGGAATTTGAAAGACAACCGTTTATCCCGCCCCTCGGATTGAGTTCTGTCAATGGTGAGTTCCCAGACCCTACATCTTGATGTGGGTCTGGCTTGTCAGGCTATAATCGGGGCTTTTTAAATAAGGATCAAACTTCAGTGGGTTAGGGTTAGGGTTAGCAATTGAATGAAGATGGAGGTTGATGCCTTGTACCTATTAAGTGTGTGTGTGTGTGTGTGTGTGTGTGTGTGTGTGTGTGTGTGTGTGTGTGTGTGTCCTACTCCTGTGTGTCTCTCACAGGTGAATGAAGCTGAGGAAGAGCGACTCCGCAGTGAGAGGGAGCACATGCGGGTGACACACGCCTGTCAGGAGGCCGAGGCTCGGGTTCAGATGCTGCAAAAGTCCCTCAAAAGAGTCATTGTGAAATCCAAACCTTACTTTGAGCTCAAGGCCCAGTTCAACCACATACTGGAGGTAATGCAGACATACAGAGCCCAATAATCCCAATGTTTGTGAAACCTTAAGCACAGACAAGATAAAGAAAATCAGGTGTTCTGTTGCGTTGTAAATATGCTGCTGGGTTGGCAAAAAATGCTGTGACATATTCCGTATGTTATGGATTTAGTGGAGGTCACTGGTAGGTTATGGCATAAAATCAATCCGGGATGGGTATGGTTAGGATTTTATCGCTAATGTTGGGGCTAACCCCCATCACTTTAATCAGCGGGTGGAACTTGGCTTGGTCTTGACGGGTTGAAGCATTTATTCTTCGACAAATTAAACTTTACACAGACTGCACTGCTACCTTCACGGCTATAACCTTACTGTTTAATATTCACCACTGTTACACACACACACACACACACACACACACACACACACACACACACACACACACACAGCTAACTGCTAACTTCATACTCACTGTTACACACACACTCTCTGTCTCTTTTTCTTTCTCTTTGCCGCTTACTGCCTTACATTATACACACAAACACACTGAGTTATCCCTTAAAGGAGTTTGCTACTTGTTGTATAACACATTTTAGTTTAAAAAACATACCATACTCGGCAGCGTGACATGAAAACCAATACCGTTTGTCGCAGTACTCTTTGTCCAGGAGCTTATCGATATTGCGGTACTGACAAGTCCAGAACAGGTACCGGGTTAGTACCGGTTCTTGATACCCATCGCTAAAAATCATTGTTAAAATTGATGATAAAAGTGTCTGTACCCTCTGTGTGACTCCAGGAGAACAAGACCAAAGTGCTGCAGCTTGAACAGCACGTAGCCAAAGTAAAGACCCGCTACTCCATCGCCTTACGAAACTTGGAACAAATCAGCGAACAGATCCACGCTCAGAGGGGGAGGGACCAGGCCAAGGGAGGATGCACCAGTGTCTGCGGTGGGCGCAGTCCCCCCGTTGGAGCTGAGTCCGACATCAGAGTTAAGAAAGAAGGCGGAGCCTGCGGTGGTGGTGCGACGGGGAAGGATCGAGTGGATGCAGCCATCGACCTGGAGAAATACAAGGAGAAGGAGAATGAAAAGGAGAGGGAGCGGGCGGGGTCGGATTCCCTTTCGGTCTTCAGCCTGCAGACCATCGCTTCCGACTTAGAGAAATATGACTCCATTGAGCACCTCGGGGACCTCAGCGATGTAGGGAGCGTAACCGGGGATGAGGGGGAGAAAGAGAGGGGCGGAGTGATTGATAGAAGAGACAAGCTGGCGGAAGCGAGCGCCAAAGAGCGCCAGCAGCAGTTCTACAAGCAGCACCACCGAAGCTTCAGTTTGTGAGGCTGTCATAGATATAGCATATAAACACTTCAGAAGTAAAGTATATGAGTTATCAAAAAAAGTACAAATTAGGGTAAACATCCCTAACACATAGGTAACAACCAAAGTATAAGACGGTTAATTGGCTGCAAATGTAAAACTGGTGTGATGCAGTTATAGATGTATGATATATGATGGTGTAAATAAGCACATGTATGTTGACTGACAAAACATTATTCTAAAGCTGACACTGGTCAATAGTTAATATTGCAGCCTAGTTAGAACACTACTGAATCTAAAGAGCTTTCAACCCTCCAGGACAAGTATACAGTATATTCACTCCCTCTGAGGGATTCTGGGTAGAATTTGTTCCTTGAGCATGAAGGAACAGCGAAGAATGATCAGAAGCCCTGTCTGAACAGACTTGTTTCTAAAACATTTCTTACTTTCCCTAATCGTTGATCTTGTCCAGTTTCAAGGTAGAGGGGTCGCAGGGTCTCTCCATACACACTGGAATCCACACTCCTATCCACCCCTCATCAAGTTAGCGTGCAGGGAAAAATGACAAAAACGATTCACTGTCAGTGCAGAGTGAAAGCATGTTTGAATTCACATTTCATATATTTATTTCCAGCAACATGCTGCAAGCATTGCTTTATTTTTGGCACGAGTGAATGCGTTTTTTGAAAATTCGTGAAATGATGAATGGAGTCTGAAGGCTCCTTCCAGCATGCACTCCTAGTTAGCTATCTTAACAGACATTTATGACATGTATTCAGGGCTATATGCTGACACAAAAACTGACACCATTAAAGCTAAGATGATGAAGCTGTAGCCATGTTTTCTTTTTTGTTGCTATGCTGTAGTCTTATGGTGCAAAAGCCTTGTCCAAGTTTTTATTATTTGGATATTGTTTACATTTGTATGAGTGGATTTTTTGGCAGCAAATGCATTTCCTCTTGTTTGCTGTTTTCAAAATCAATTTGCCCTTGTAATTTGAAGTGTGCCTTGACACAGAACAAGTAACAAATTTAGCATGAATAGCGCTTAGCTGTAAACTCCTCTGTGGTTCTGTTTAGAACCATTAAAGAACAAGTGTGTGCCCTTTTATTATTCTTTTATTTTTTTTTACATTTTAATAAAATTTGTCAGCCGGCGCCATTTCTGATGAGACTTAAAGAGTTATGATTTATTTTTTGTTTAGATTTCTATATTTTCTTTTATATTGTACTTTGATTGTCAAAGTGTAAGATGCAAACTAAAGTCAAGAAAATGACTTGTAAATGTATGTAATTATTACAAAGCTGGAAAATATTGACATGTATAGTAACATGAATTAACTGATTTGAATGTTTGACACGTTTGTTGTACAGATGTCGTGGATATTCACAGTTTCTCATGTGTATTTAAATCATTGTTGCAGTTTGTCTGAAACACCCCACCTTCACTTCTGTCTTAATAATTAGTCTTCACCCTTTTAATGGCATTTGTTATTTAGTCAGAATGTCACTTTCCGACTTACGCATTGTCCTATCTATAACCAATAAACCAGATCATACTTCTTGGGCTTGTGTGATTCCCATATTTTCCTATATATTTCATATGTTGTAGGACTTGTAGAATTAAATGTCGAGAGGCAGGTTAGGATGTGAGTTCTTGTTTTACAGATGCAGGAAGAGGGATGGCGAGAGACAGAGGGAGAGGTTATGTCTTTCCCAGCCTGCCTTCAATTATTCAGGAGATATATAAATATGAAGCAGGATCTCAGAATAGATGGCAGAAGAGGAGCAGGGGCTGGTGGAAACAACAAAAGAGGAAGATAAAGGAGGCGATGAGTTTGATTTCAGAGATGACCAGTGTTGTAGAAATGACTGATTGCCGCTTCGTCGACTTAACTCCAAAGGGTTTAGAAAAAGGCTTAACAATATAGTCGCTGTTAATACCACAGGCAGCGCCATATCCGCACCTCCATCCATGTCTAGTCTCCTGCCGTGATATAATTATTAACGTTGGGATAAATCCACAAGCTTATCATAAACCCAAAGCCTCCTCGTAAGATTCATTGTGATATTTTAGTGTTGTGGGCCCAGACCTTAGCGCGTTTCATCTTGGGGTAGGAGGGAGATAAATGCGTGACAGAGGGACTGTTACGCACGGTGCGTCTCCATCATGACGTCGTGAATTAGCTCAAGATTGTAGGGGGAGAGAAAAAAAGGAGGGGAGTGTGGTGAATCGGTGTTTCGTCGTGTATGGGTATACGTTTGTATATAGTGCATGTATATTTTTTTGTATGGATTTTGACATTTGTTACCTTTGCCATGCGTAACTGCAATACATAGAAAAACGCCGAATAAGATACGTTTTGTTTTTGTAACATTCTGTTTACGAACGGAGCAGATTGCACATTTATAGCCATATTAATATAGCCATAAAATCGTTGTAAAGATGAATATTTTTACCAAATAACCCGACATTGGGCTTTCCTTGGCGGATCCACCCCGGAGGACGTACTGCTATCCTGACTGAGCGCATTGAAACTAATAGTAAGTACACATGCTACAGCTTTGCTTCAGGGGGCTAGATGCTACTATTACTGTAGGTCGCAATATTAGACTAGATTTATTCAGAAAATGCTCCATTTCCCATGCAGATAATCTAGACAAATGCAAAATTCATTCTTCATTTTGTATGCAAAGGCCATTCATTTTCGATGGGTACAGACCAGATTTGTTTATAGTTCCTTCTTGCAAGAATCCTGCTTGCGTTTTTATGCTTTAGAAAGAGAGGATAACACTATTTAAAATAACATACAGCCGGTTTTAACGAGATTATGTTATTCCAGACGCTACTTTTAAGAACCATTCATATGAGCACTCTACGGGCTTGTTAATATGGTCGGCCTTCCTCTACAGGCCATCACGGATTCCCTTGTCAACAGCCGACAAGTAACTACCGGCAGCATACGGTTGGTGGCACCCTTACTGTGACCCTCACGTCTCAATTATGCTCAGCCATGCACAAAATACAGCATCTGAGTCTATGTGCGTGTGCCCCGTGCGTGGACTTAACACAGAGCTTGAAAATAGCTTCTACATGCTCTACATGAAGCGGTCTTTGGTGCTGAAATGGAGCTGATCGTTCCTTTCCATGGCAGCTTCCGGCATTATAAACACACAAGGAAGTAGGCAGTGTCTGTGCAACATTGCAAGTGAATGTGAATAGGCTGTATGTGTTTTTGTAACAAGATGTTTCCACAAGGCTGCAGTGTTTTGGAGCTGAGAAGGCGCTGTCCGTGGTGCTGAAGCCTTAATTGCATTTAAAGCTTGAGGCTAGTCGACTGGCCCCCTTCCTCCTGTCTGCTCAGTGCCGCTGCAGCCTCAGCGCTGATGGAGTTAGCTGGCGTTATGCTGGATAGGCTGTTTCATCTGTGCTACACTCACTCACATAGTTTGCTTTTATCCGGCTCAGTGTGTGATCGCTGATATTAATGACTCCTGCTGGGCTGTCCTTTTTTTCTCCTCCCTTTCTCTATACTGCCTCCCCTTCATGCCTCACAGGACAAAAGCACAAACTAGGCTGCCAACACACAGCCCCCCTCACACACACACGATAAACACTCTGGTGGTGTCTACCTCTTGCATGCTTCTTGTCAGTGAACTCTAAAAATACACTGGATAATGCTAATGAAGTATCCAGCAGAGTTTGTCTGTCTTCCACAAGCAAGCTTTGCTGCCATCTGTCTCCCTCACTGTAGTGCTTAGCTTTGTTATGCCCCCCTTCCCTATACCACCCACCCACATCACTCCACACACACACACACACACACACACACACACACACACACACACACACACACCCTCCACTCCCTTACTGACTTGTTAAGCGTGAGTGTATATATACAGTATATGTGTTTGTTTGTGTGTGTATGACAGCCTCATAAAGCACCATTTATTATTCAAAACTGCAAATGAGCAGCTATATATAGTGTGTTTATCACTGATACAGTCAGTTGTGTTTGTGTGTTTCCCTGCCAGCACTCTAGGCGCTGTGGCTCACGGGACACAAGGGTCTTTTGACTTTTTGCTGATTAGCAAATCACACTCATTCTGGCAGTCATGAAATTTGCGTTAGGCGACCAAGTGGCCTGTCATTTCACCATCCTTGTAAAGCAAATGGAGTCTTTGTGCACATTAACTATAGTTAAGTTAATGTAATAGTTTGCCCATACATTGGGACAATATATCCTATTTGTTATTTGTTGATATTACAGATATTATTTATTGATTTCATTTTAAATTGATTTCATTTTAAATTCATTTTACATATCAAAGTTTACAGATCACGGGGAGTGCTACTGCATTATGTGAAAAAAAAGTTGTATAAAGCCTCTAATGGCTCCAGAGGGAGCTGTGTGAAGTCTGATACATTGCCTCAAGTGATGTCAACACCCAAGTTCTAATGTGGGTAATGTAGGCCCCATGTTTTGACAAGGAAGACGAATGCATGTACAGTAATTAAAAAGAAACATCATCTCTGGTTCTGCTGCATCAACCCTTTTTTAACTGTCCATTGTGAGTCTGACAATGTTGCATATAGGAGTGCAATGCTAAATCACTGGAGTATTGTCCCAAAGCTTCCTCCGCCAGTGAATAGGTGTGTTTGTGTATATAGGTGTATTGTGCCTTTAAAATCTGCCAACACACATAAAAGCCCCTTTCTGCCTTGCAATGGAGAGCTTTTTGATTCCACAGTCTAAAAAGTGGTTCCAAATACTTTTCTACCCTGACATTAAGAAAACTCTGAAATCTATTGAGTGTCCCTTGGCGTGAAATGTTTCCATGGGCAGCCTTGAAAATATCAGTACTAGCCATCAAAACCTGAGCTGAAACTCTATACAGGGCTTTTAAAATGAAGCCAAGCTGGCTACTGAACCTGGGCTGTCTACACTGTAAATACAAATAGAAGCAGGGAGAGAAAAGTGGACTCATCCTCTGTGCACAGTCAGGCACGTTGAAAAGGGAACGGTTTTGCCAAAAGGTTGATGCATCCTTTTTTAGAAAGACAAGCAGTGGACCGAAAATGACTGTATCTGAGGACTGAGTGTAGCAATAATACTGTAAGAATGTTTTCTCAGTAACACATTTCTCTTTGTCTCTTGTTTCCTCTTCTGTCTTTATCCAAAACCCTCAATTTCCCTGTCACACTTCCCTACTTTCTTTTTAAACCTCTGTCTTCCTTCTCTTTCAGATCCAGAGATGGCACAACTATTGTTTCTGATTATTCTCTATGCTCTTCCATCTCTCGTTGCGCCCATACATAATTCATCAAGTGGAGGTAATTTGTTTGTGTGTTTATGACTGAATACGTGCAGGAATCTTTGTGTGTGTTTATAATATGCCTTAATGGACTGAAGTAACTCCGCAGAAATTGCTAAGTGACCTGAATGAAATATAAATTCTGCAGCATCAGTCAAATTGACAATATGTCATGTTGCTGCAATATATCTACATTATCTGGAGACAGAGCTTTTCCATCTCTGCTCTTGTCATCCTTCATTCTTCTTCCTCTTGTCTTTTTTTTTTCAGGCTGCGCTATCATCCGGCCTCCCAGGGATGGGGGGATCCGCTACAGAGGCCTGACACAAGAACAGGTACAGAGAAATCTGTTACTGCTCTGGACCTAAATTACACAACCTCATCTGTCAAATCAAGCACATTAAACCACAGTTGGCTTGAAGATTTTCATAATACAAATATTTTATCTGCTAACTGTAACGTAGCTTCTTCCAAATCAAATTACAAAATAGAAATCAGTACGTGGTGACAATAACATTAATACGAATTAGCTGGTGATCATTACTCCATATGATGAGAGCTATTTCAGCTAATGATATAATAATATTGACTAATGTTGTAACAACGTCCAAGAATAATAATTGAATATAGAGTTGTCACAATTTCATGTTACGTTATTATTACACCATAATTCAAAAGTAAGTTGCATTAGTGCATTTAAAGATTAAAGGAATAGTTTGACATTTTGGGAAAATATAAAAATGTGCTTTCTTGCTGAGAGGAGAAGATTGATACCACTCTTAGGCCTGTGCACTAAATATGCCGCTTAGCTTCGCATAGCATAACAAAAATAAACTTTCTAAATGTCTTGTGCATAATTTTACACACATTTCCCCCAAATTTAGCGTGACATATCTGAAATCCTTGGAAACTGTGGGACCTCCGTTAGAATTTAATAATAAAGTTCTGTGAGTTTCAACAATGTTTAAACAAAGTTTGTCTTGTACTAACTCATCTAATGTCCGATGAGTGAGATTTAAGAAAATCCCCTCACTTTATGAATGTGAAATAATAAAATGCTTTGAGTACCCCTTAATTTTTGACTAACCTGGAAAATGAGTTGTAAATTACAACAAAGCAACACAAATACATTGTGTCTAATGTTTAAGACCCCCTTCAGACATGTTTTAAGACATATCAGAAATACTTTGCTTTTAATAATAATTTCTGTTAATACTTTTCCACAAAAAAAATGTAACTACTGTAGTTTAAGATTCTTAAGATGACATCTACAGTACTCTTGAATCCAGAATCTATGAATATTGTTCATTTCAAAAGTTTAACTGTTGGACACAAGATGTCTCTTACTTCACTGAAAAGTCCATTCACTGTATGTGCGCTGGAGGTTTTAACAATACATTTTTGAGTCCATGGGGATAATTAAAGCTCACGAGATTGTAATTAATTCTAACGCTGCAGCAAAACTCTACATAGAATAGGGATTGGTGCAGATTCAAAGTGGAAGAAAGGACCAAAACCTCGACAACTGAGCCATTCAAATGTTTGAAATCTGATTGCACCACTCTGGATATCTGCACACATACAGTATATATGTCAAACACACATACAATATACACACAAACACACACACACACACACACACACACACACACACACACACACACACACACACACACAAACACACAAACACACAAACACACACCTCAACATGAAGTTGAAACATAAAGCTGGGCAATCCTTCTTATATCCCTCCTTTCCCAACCAGAGAGAAGGTGTAATTCAGAGTGTGACAGCACATCAATTCAGACAATACTGCCATGAAATCTTTTTCAGAGTATAACCTTATTGTCACAGCCATATGGTATCAGTCTGCATTTAGGCAGAATGTAGAGGGTCCCTAAGTGAATGAGAAAAAAAACTGGTATGAGAGAAAATCAATCATGCTTGAATTACTATCTCTCCTTCTCACAATCTCTTTCTGTCCGTGTTTCTCTTACAGATCCGCAGTGTGCAGATCCTCCCTGTGGATTATGAGATAGAGTACATCTGCAGAGGAAACCGAGTGATCGTGGGACCCAAGGTCAGGAAGTGCTTACCCAACGGCACATGGACGGACATGACGCTGCACAGCACATGTTGTAAGTCCTTTTGGGTCTAATTCTCAAGCCTCTTTTATCCTCCTCCACCCTTCTTCATCTCATCTCTTTTCAAAACAATTCAGTGGATAACAATGAGTTCTTATGTGTTCTGTTGTGTTAATCAACATAAAAATGAATTTACAATTAAATAATAAAAGCCTATAAATACAGAGGGAAGTGTGAAATACTGTGTCACCTTCACACTTTTTAGGGACTGGGATTGGAGTAATATTTATCCACAGTGAAGTAAAGTAATGCAATCTTAAATGGAGCTGACATGAAATCATACTACAGCCTTTAATTGTGGTGGTTTCCTTCATTACCTTACATTTAGAGTGGAAACAAGTTATGAACACAGCATTGACCCATCCCCGTTTAAGTTAATATGTTAAATTTGTTAGCAAACATATTTTTATTTACACATCCAGCAGTTACAGAGAAACATTATCAATCATTTGAAGTCATGTGTCTGTCTGATGCTTGTAAGTCCAATATGAACTCTCTGTTAGCTCTGTTTTTGGTCTTTACCAACTCCTGAGAGAAATATTTGACTCTTTAGCTGCTAAATGTTCACCAGCTATTTGCTAACTGTGTCTGGTTCATGCTTGGTGCTGAACAGGAAGTGTACAGTGGGTTTTTACAGCTTTTATTTTGCTGAGAACAGCTGTTAGCTGTGTCCAAAAACTCCGCTATAAGAGCAGTGAGAGTGAATCAAAATAAAAAGTTGTAGCCGGACAGCTAAACAATGAGCTGAGACTCACTATAAAGCCCTGTAAAGCCAATGAAAGTTGCAGATTCAGGTGATAATTCTCAGTAGGTTAATCACTATAATTTATGCATAGAACGCTTTAAATGTTTGCCATTATACTCAAATTAAACATTTCAAGTTCTCTTATCAGTTAAAAAACGGTTACAATTTAGAGGATGTTATGTTGTTAATGTCGAAAATCTTTTGGTTGAATTTGAATTTCATTCTTGACCTTGGGAACAATATGTGTGACAAAAATAATCTCAACTCAAAGGTCCGCTAACCAGCTTTTTTTGGAGCTTTCAACCTCATCTCCTGGGACCTGCAAAAAATGGAATTAACATTGAAAGCCCTTTCCAAGTCATAACATCGACTGGGAAGGTGTTAAAGTCATCAACCAAGTGTCAGTGGACGGCCAGAAGACGACCAAGGAGGCTGTTTACATCCGACCCCAAAGACCACCCTTGATTCAGTCACCAGGGTAACAATCTCTCTCCTATATGACTTGTTTTCACATGGTGAAAACTAAGCCATTTTCTGATGAAGACTGTGAGATGTGGTTTAACACACTATTTAAAAATATAGTAAGTGGACCTTTGAGCTGGGATTATTTTGCCACACATTTGATTTGTTGAATGCTCACAAATTATTTCAGTGAAATTCTTCTCTTGTTGTAACAGGTAGTAATATGTCCCAAAACCAGAGCTCGTAAACATACTTTCTGATCTATGAATAGGTTTGTTATTTTGATGTTTCCTGCTGACAAGCATTTTTGTCTTTATGCTCTGAGATATTTGAGTCTGATGAAGAGCTATATAAAAAAAATTCATGCAAATGTGAACGTATCTGATACCCCCATAGAGGATAGTTTGGGTTGATGCTTGCTGGGTAATGATTCGGAGGGCTTAAATTTAGATTATGGTTGAGCTTGCTTAGCATCCACATGGAATCTAGCATCTGTGTGTGCGATATGCAAGTCCATCTAACTTTGCCTGTAAACCAACATTTTCTTATTGGACTAAGGTCTGAATGTAATTTCTACTCATATCACATCTAAAATTTCCCTTCAAATACTGAGAATGAGGCCACAGATCCAATCAAATCCCTGTTATATCTCCTATTTTTGTTATTTCAGTTCACAGTTAACATCAGTGGAATTTATTTTTTTCCAAGAATACATTCTCTAAAGCAGGATTTTTGTTTTCTCTGGCTTATGTAAGAGCACAAGCTGCAATGTGCAGATTGGAGTTTTATTATGTGCTCACATGCTGGAAGGAAGATTCAACAAACTCGGCAGCTAAACAAATTATATTGAAGAGCTTGGCCATTTTGTCAAAAAAACCAAACCAAGAGAAAAGGAGGCTGTAAGCTAACATCACAAATGTGGTAACTAAACTATCTGTCAAAAGGGGTTCCTAGAGCAGTATACTTTCTTTATTGTATCTGTGTTGTAGTACTTGTAACAGTGGCTGCCTACCACTCCTGAGTAGGATGGGTTTAAAATGGGAAATCTGATTCTTACTTGTCCTGTGCGTATGTGACAATAATAAACATGTCAAAATCGGCCAAAAATTACTATTGAATATCCCAACAAAATATTATATTCAAATAGGCCTATCCGATACAACGGGAGAAATAACTACAGGTATATTTATTTCAACATAAACTTGTATTAATGTGAAATGGAACATACCTGCCCTCGTTCACTTTCTGCCCAAACTATATGGATCGACTGCCAGTTGTAGCCTTATAGTGCGTTCCATTTGTACTCGGAACTCGGAATTTCCAAGGTCAAAGTCTGAAAAAACATGTCCCCTGACCTCGGATTTCTGATCTCAGAACTCGGGCAACCACTGACTACCCCAAGCTAAAAAATCCAACATGGCTGCTCCGTGCATCAACAATTGTGAAAGCAGTAGTAACATACAGTTATAAACACTTCTGTGTTATTTGGGTCTCACTAACTCAGTCGTACACGCAGCACTACCAAATATTCTATCTGTGGACATGTTGTTACGCTGTTTGTATGCACAAACAACAGCGTAATGCATTGTTATAAACTGGCATTGCTAACAATGGCTAACCTGGCTAAAGCTAATGAAAACAATGAACGCACTATCAGCGCTACTGCTTCAAGTGTGTTTTATTATCCATCTTATTTTCTATTAATTATAGCATTCTATCCCTGTTTTCATGTTCATTCTATGTCTGCTTATGTCATGCAATTTCCTTATTGTACAGTAGGCCTATTTCTCGTACAAAAAGGCGCAATACAAATATTATTTATAAAAAGTATTATAACTGCTTTTTACACATCATAAATAGCTGCAGTCTCATTTCAACAGGGCTTGGTTAGCTGCAGGAGTTTCAGATTTAGAAATGTGTGATCTGTATCATGATTAATCATATTAATGCTTACATCTCGCAAAAACAGAATTTCTAGCATGCATTTACAGATAATGTTGGAAATAAAGAAATCACACATACACATCAAGTAAATATAACGTATAAAGTAAAATATCAAGCAAACAACAATGAGGAAACTAAAAAGTCTTCTCATTCTTTGGTCATCAGCAACAGGAGTTTTAGCGGTTGAACATTAGGCTACTGCCACCTAACCATGATGTATTTTTTCTTGCACCGAATCACACTGAATGCATAACTACAATGCATTGTGGGTGATATCCACCACTGGAGTGAAAATCGTTCACTTGCTCCCTCAGCCATCCGAGGGTCAATCTCACCAAGTTCACTTCAGTTTTTCAGACAATTGGAACAACACTTAAAGTGCTCATATTATGCTTTTTGGCTTTTTCCCTTTCCTTTATTGTGTTATACATCTTTTATGTGCATGTAATAGGTTTACAAAGTAAAAAAGCCCAAAGTCCACCCCAAAGGGACTTACCATCTCCAACAGAAAACACTGTTCACCAACTGCTCCAAACAGCTCTGTTGTAGTCCAGCCTTTACTTCAGAGACAAACATGCATCACTTTGTAACACATGTTATAATGCTCGCCTAGCTGCTAGCATGGCACTCCCTCATACTCTGCTTCTGACTGGCTAGTAGTCCTTACCTAGCTACTGCACATGTGCAACTCCCAACAAAGATGGATCAAAAGTGAGATGCCTCACTCTGTAGCTAAAACAGAGAGCTCAACACACAGGGTGAAAAGAGGAGCTGCAGCAATGTGCAGTACGACAAAAACATGGTGTTTTTTGAAAATTAAACCATGTAAACCTATTGTGATATAACCTCTAAATACAATTATGAACCTAAAGATGAGCATAATATGAGTGGCGGCGGGGATTCCCCCGAGGGGAAGTGCTTAGGGGAAGTGAACGAGGGCATGTTGAACCACTATTAAAACGCAGCCAAAGTCATAACATAAACAAGTCTCTTGCCGTTCCTTGAATTTGTTCGACGATTTCGGCGTCGCTCCTCACCGACAGAAGTTCTCGAATCATCTTCTCTTCTTTTGTTGCCCTCTTTGTGGCGTCTTCTTCACCCTCGTTGTTTGTCTACTTCGGGTAGCGCCAGCCACATGATAGAAACGTCATCAACCCCTCGGCTGGGCTCAATAAATCCAAAAAAGCTGGTAAACAATGTGACGCATTTAGCAGCAAAGACACAGACTCTTACTGAGCTTTTGGACAACCAATAACAAATATTTTCTCATTCAAAGCATGTTTACCTCTGATATATGTTTGTGTAACTGCAACTCAATCCCCCAGTTATTATGAATTCATTTTTCTATAACTCCCTTTGTCTCAGCCTCCCTTATTTTTGTGCTTGTTCTGGTTCCCAGTGCTGCTGTGCCCGCGGGTGTGGACCTCCCTGGAGAATGGCCGGGTGATGGTAAAGCCCCCCGGGCCACCAGTGGAGGGGACAGTGCTCCATTACAGCTGCCATGCCGGCTTCATCCTGGAGGGCAGAAACATCAGCCATTGCACTAAACTGGGCAAGTGGGACGCGCCTAAACCCACCTGCCTCTGTGAGTTTCTAAGCCATTGTGACTAAATTGGATGTGACATTACACTTCCAATTACAGTAGAATTAAGAAAAGCATGTTGTATCGTGGGATGCCATTCACTGTCTTGGGGGAAATTTAATAGGGTAAGCAGCCTAACTGAAAAAACAGATGGCAATTAATGACATTTGCATTATCACTGCAGTCAGTCAGTTTTAGAGACAAGCTGCACAGTCAACGAACATTTATATCACAGTGCCCATAAATGTATTTTTATTTAAATTCAAAATATCCATCATAATATGTAGTAGCATAGATGTTTCTGAAATTGATATTGGTAATTTATTATCATCAACTTTTTAGTTTACCACTTAGGAAAACTGGCGGCACTGCAAAGAAACCCCAAAAAAGGAAGACAAATTTATCAAAAAGACTAATGTCTAAAAGTCTAAAAGAGAGGCTGACAGTGAATGCATTTAACAGTCTTGTCAATATCGGTGAAGTGTTTCAGAGATGGAGAGGAAATGTTGCTAATGTTTAAGCCTTATGCTAACCATAGCCAAAGGCTCACAGGTGGGGCTAATTCAAGTTCATTTTTATGTAGCTAGCTAGAGCCTCAAATCACAGTATGTCACCTCAAAGCTAGATAACGGCATTGGGATCACAATCACGATGGGGGGTTTATTGAAATGAATGACTAGTACTTGTACTAGTTACTATATGAAGAGAGGGGAGAGCTGCACGAGCAAAGCTGTTTTTCTTTTGTTTTTTCTACAGAAAAAATACCTACCCCTAGTCCGGCTATCACCAAACCAAGCTCAATCTTTTAAGATTGAACATTAGCCTGGGGAGTCTGCTCTGTATTTTCTACTGCACAACAGGCGTGATCAACAGGCATAGTTCAAATGACTCTGTATTCAATTGGATAGTCCTTCAACAGCAGCATCGACGGGCTGCTGCGCTTCGGTGGCCCGAATGTTGAATGTAAACAAGAAGCTGCTTGGTCGCTTCTCTATCGTCATTGTGTTAAACCCGCCAATAGCGCGCCAGGTGGATAAGCCAGTTTGTGATTGGTCCCCGCAAAATTGTAACGGAAGCAGGATAGATAAACGTACAGGTTTCCAGCCTGAGCTACAGGGCGAAATCAAATCGCCGGCAGATCGGGCTGGGTTTAACCAGTCTAATCTACCCCAGTTTTATTAGATTAATAGACAAACAAGTAATCTGCAACTATTTTGATAACTGATTAATTGTTTCAGACAATTTTTCAAGCAAAAATGCCAATCATTCTCTGGTTGCAGCTTCTTAAATGTGAGGAGGAGAAAGATGGTTTTCTTATTTGACACTAAACGTAAAGTTTTTGAGTTGATGAGATAAAACAGGCAATTTAAAGACATTACCCTGGCCTCTGCTGAATATAATACGCTTTTTTTTTCATTATAATTTTTTGACATTTTATCATCAAAAATCGATTGATCAGTTAATCTGTAGTGAAGATGATTGTTAGTTGCAGCCCCAGTAAATGTATTTACATCCCTAACAAAATCGTTATTGGCAGGAATGTACACTGGAACTAAAACAAACAGAACATTTCATCACACAGACATGGCTCACTTAGACTTTGCAGTCTGCCCCACAAAAATGGGAACACAAGGCTTTGAAAGATAACAGATAATTATAAACACCTGTTCTCCCAATGGTGAAGCACGGTTGCTAGGCAATAAATAATCCAACCAATCAGAGTGTAATCCACAGAGGGTAGTTTGTACCGTTGGCACAAGCAGGTAAAACGAATTATGAATATAAGTGAAAACCTGATTGAACTACCGGTATGTACATAATAGGATAAATACTCAATGAACATAAGATGAGCGAGTGTGAGTGGATATTTGTGATATCAACACCCAAGAGTGTTCCTGGTTACAACAGTCCAAATAAATGAGGATTTAAGCAAAAAACAAACAAACAAAAAAAAAAACACGTAGATGAAACAAAGAACTGAAAGAAATGAGACTGCCACCTGGTCATCAGAGGAGTTGGCATGGCAACCAATAAAGTTGCTATGGGAATGGTAGTATTAAAAGGGATGAAAGAGGGAATTATCAGCACAGACTGGGCAACTGAAAGTAGGTGACATATTGTATAATAAAAAAAAAAGAAGCTAGAAGATGTGTAAATTCTCTATGGTTCACTTATATGTGTACTTATAATGCTCTCTGATGATGTTTAATTCTTCTATATTGTTACTAAACGATTTTCTATGGTACCTACACTATATAACTATATGAGATTTTATTTTTTTTATTTTGATAGTGTGCCTGTGACATATTTTAGGATTACATAATATCTACCACAGTTAGGGACCCAGCATCCAACCAAAACTGCATGTCTCAGGACAACTACAATGTTGTGTCACTGCCATCTAGTGGAGGGAAATAATTTGAGTTTTGAGCTTTACTGCACCAAATCTTTATAAACTAGGGCACAGACCTCCGCTAAGGCACGCCCTATCTCACAATGTTAATGTAGTGTGAATTTTCCCATTCAGGCAACTCATTTTTTCCAATTACCACATGAATGCAGCAGAAATGCCCTATCTTGCAATGTTATTGAAAGTGAAACATAATTTGTGTATCCGCCCTGTGATTTGGATCCGCTTCTACATTTAATGGGTTCTTCCTTGGCCCATTTTACACCCTTCCACCAAGTTTTGTGAAAACAGGGCCAGTATGTAGTTTTTCTGAAATCCTGCTGACAGACAAAGGAAAAACAAACAAACCAAGCTGAAAACATAATCTCCTTGACTGCATGAAGGTGAATAATTTAACTGAAAAACATCAGTATTTTCCATCAAATGCTGAAGCAGAATGATCTTTTTCTTCTAGTTAACTGTTCTGTTTCCACAATAATTGTGTTTTTTAATGAAGTTTTCTTTTTCTTTCTTTTTGTGTTTGCCGGCCAAAGATGACAGAAACTACACAGGTAGGAATCTTTCATTCTTATTATCATGTCCATGCTAACCAAATTGTACTACACTTGTACTACACAGTTAATTATTATTTTTTCATTGTGTCATGGACATACAAGTGCCCAACCAGTAGCGTAGTCCGTAGGGACTTGAGAGGGCCCGTTTAAGTCCTGGACGGACCAAGTACAGAGTGTGGACTGGTAGGGTAGATCACCTCCTGAGCACTGCCGAAGTTCCCTTGGGCAAGCACCAAACCCTTCACTGACCCTTCATTCTGAAATCTCTCCACATTTGATGCATGTGCATTGAAATCAAACAAAATAACAACAGAATTAAAAAAACAATTTCCCCAAATGGACAAATTAAGTACATTAATAGTATATGGTGATTAGGTGGTGAACTGTAAAACATTACATTGCCAAACAGAGGACGTTGTCTTCTGTCCCAAGCTAACAAACAAGGTTCCACTTCCTTTTAAAAGTTAAAAAAATCATTTCACACATTTCAGTAAAAGTGTAGTCCTTAAATCAGCATATAATTACAAATAATGAAACATGAAATGATAAATGGTAATGTACCTGAATGTAACTTTGATCTTTAAATGCTTCACACAAGGCTTTGCAATACTGTCCTGCAGATGTAATGTGTACTGTCGTCACAAGAGGGCAGCAGCAGCCTAAAGCACAGACAAGTGGCTGTTCTGTAACTGAGGGTTAAAATCAGGCTGGGAAAATCTGACTTCATAGGGAAAAGGAAATGTGTTCAATCAAAGATGTTTTTCTTCTGTGAGAAACAAGACTTTTGAAGTTGTGAACTCAGTTAAATAAATTAGTTTTAATATCTAATATTAGAACTTGACATATTACAGGGCTAACAGCATTTCCCCCAGTTCCTTACCAGACCATGAACACGATGAACGTTATATTTCTACACCTGAGTTTTGAGCAAATACTTATTTTATAAATCAAAGCACTGAGAGAGAAGATTAAGACTATTTAATTTGCTCATAAGCACCACTAGTGAGGTAGCATTTTCAACTCAACTCATCCACACTAACCCCCTATGTCTTCGCTGAATTTAAATTTCCAAAGTTTTAATGAAAATTGTCTATTACTTTGTAATTCCTACTAAGAGGAACAGGGATATTGAAAAAGGAGAGGGTTAGCTGTGAGTTTGTCACCGTGCAGGAATAAATATAATCAATTCAATTCAATTGTATTTATAGTATCAAATCATAACAATAGTTATTTTAAAACACTTTACAGATAGAGTAGGTCTAGACCACACTCTATAATATACAAAGACCCAACAATTCCAGTAATTCCCCCAAGAGCAAGCATTTAGTGCATTTAGGTATGTAATATTCTGCTCACTTACCCCAGTCCCACATACATTAGACCTGTGGTTCTGTACGAGGTTGCAGCAGGTCATTTTTGAAAATGAAGTGATGTGCTTAGCCAGCATTCCCTGGGAAAATGTTCAAAACAGGTTCAAAACATATACTAGTGCAGCCATTTTATCTGATCCCAATGAATACACGTGTTACTGTTGCAGGATGGCTCACCCTCTTGCACAGTTATGTCACCCAACAAATTAGGAATTGGCCAGATATTGAATCATACCACTTATACACAATATGCACGCACTAAACTCAATGTATAGTTTCATGCGAGTAATCCGAGAAGTTGCTGATACAAACTTTCCAAATATCACTGACAGACTTGACAAACACATAATTAACAAAGCAGCAGAAAACCCTGTTTCCTCAAATAGAAATTTCCATCTACTGTCTCAATACTGACCTCCTTCTGGCTCTGCGCTCTCTCTTTCTCTCTCTCTCTTCACTCCATGTGCCATCACCACCCACTTACTGCCTCCTCAGCGGGAGAAAGGTTAATACCCTGCTCCTGTCTGTGTCTGCTCTACCCTCTGTGTGTGTATGTGTGTGTGTGTGTGTGTGTGTGTGTGTGTGTGTGTGTGTGTGTGTGTGTGTGTGTGTGTGTGTGTGTGTGTGTGTGTGTGTGTGTGTGTGTGTGTGTGTGTGTGTGTGTGTGCGCACATATGCAGTAGGATTCTCTAGTTCCTGTTTTTTCCAAGTGCAGTAACAGCATCACAATAAAGGTACACAGTCAATACAAACAAAGCTGCAAATAACCTGGACATGACAATCTAACACAGTTTCTATCCAAACTCTGTATACGTATGTATATGTACATATACATATGTGTATATACATGCACTCTGTATTTAATTTTTTAGATTATTCTTTTTAATAATTATTTCATCTTTTAGGATTATTGTATTGTAGAATGCAAAACATTGAATTTGTAACGGAATAATTTGATAAAAGACTGTCTAGTTATCAGAAAATGTTACAAAAGCAGGAATAAAAAATTGTTGGTGGATTAATACACATTTTGTCGACTACTAGAAGTATTTACAGCAGCAGGACCGTGTCTGTGGGACTGACTCAAAATAAACTACAGGAAGTGCCTGTGCTCATCATAGTCAAAGAGCATGAAGGCTCATTGATGTTGTTTTAATAGTTTTTTGACAACAATAAAGCTCTATGGCACGAAGGAATAAGATATATCAGATTCAGCAACACAGACAGTAGTACTTGTTTCTTCATGGGATTTGTTGGAAATAAGACAAAAAAGGCCACCATCAGCCTTAAAAAGATGGGTTGTATCATTGGGATTTTAGCTGTGCTTTAAACTTGGCATGTAAGTTATCTGTTCAGTATCACATAATGTGAAAACCTACAACCACATAAACCATTGATAAGCAGGTGCTGTGAGAGTGTGTGTGTGTGTGTGTGTGTGTGTGTGTGGGGGGGGGGTAATGGGTTTCCCCAAAAAGTCAAACTAATAATTTAAAACATGATTCCCACTCCTCACCTATTAAAACATGTGAAATTGAACCTTGCACGTGGCAATAATTAATTTAAATTAAAGCTAATGAATACAGTCAAAACTTTCTGATACTTATGTAGTAGAAGTTTTTTTTTTCATATCTATATTCATAACAATACACTATTGGTTACACTTATTATTCTTAACTCCCCTCCACTCCTATTTTCAGGCATGATATATTACTCTAATAACTGAGGTGCTGCTGGACAAATTATATAATGAAGATACTGTATTGAAGTTAGAGCTTATTACTGCATGATGAACTGTATTTTCATAGAGTGCTGGCCAACATTTATGCTCCCATACCTTTTTGTAATTCCAATAATACTGTCCCTGTAATGTGTAAATACAGCCTGAGCTTCCACCTTGCCCATCTGGTACAACAAGCAAAGTTAGACAAGCACAAAGAATGGATTATGAACTACTCTTTGACCAAAGTGTGATCTTGGTACAAAGGAACTGGATCGGACATTTACTGACGGCATTGTGTGAAAACAAATGTCAGCGTCTTGGGAATTTAAACACTCTGATTTATTTTACACAATATATTTTGTCTGAGCATTTTCACAATGATTTGGATTGCTCCCGGAATAACATGCACTTTGTGATCTGGTGATTGTGTTAAAAAGGCAACGTTCAAAAAAGTATTTTCCTCACTAACACCTCTGCCAGGAGGAAAACAGGCCATTATCCTGAAGGATGCCCATTGTTCAAACTGCAGACACGCAAGCCTACAGTAAAAGGCCCTCATTATCGCAGCTCAGCAACATGTGACAGCACTCGTGTCTCCATTGCATCTTTTCTAGGCTGTGCCACAGTTCAAATTTCCTCTGAATGTTGTGTTTTCCACCATTAGGGTTAACACTGCACTGCCCAATGCTGGTGCGTCTTGCATGTGTTGGCTGTAGGATCATGGGCCAAAAAAAAAAGCATATAAAGTTCACGGCTGAATAATTAATAGTGTGTTGGACGGGTAGCAGGGTGGCAGCGAGGATGAGGAGGTGGAAGTGGAAGGCAAATGCCAGCAGATGATCACTACACTCACCTCCGCCTGTGAGGACTTGTTAGCAGCTGGATCTGAACAGCGCTCTGCTACATGGAGATATCCAGATAATGAGATTTGGGTAATGAACCAGAGTTATATAATGGTCATATTCCATTGCCTAACTACAGAGGGTTTTTAATTTAGACTGGAGAAATAATGGTCTTCTTCTCAATTGCTGCAATAAGTAATTTTCAAAAGGGAACTTTTACACTACCATTACATTGCAATTACAGCACTTACACAGAAACTACAAATACATGAGCATGACCATGAAATGGAATAAAAGTAAAGTCAATAATCCAAATTTAAAATAGCAAAAATGTATCGTTGGCAAAGTATTGTTCTGAGATAACGAGCTGGTAACCTTTAGATCTAACATTTGTCAGAGGATTTATTGATATCACATGATGTTGGCAGACGTGTCTCCAAAAACATCAAACATACATTTAAAAAAAAGGACTGTATGATCATTCAGTTTTAACTATAAAGGCTTAAAGGCCATTGTGCCTGAGTCTATGTGTGTACTTGTGTCAGAAGGTGTGAGTGCATGGTTGCGTGTCTTTGTGTGTCAGAGTTACAAATAGCGACTGTGCTGGATGTGAACAGAGGGTTCAAACAGGTGTGTCAGTCTCTCTCTTATCTACACTAACTACATCTCTGTTTCCACTCGTGAAATGAAAGCAAATAAAGTTAGCCATGATTGATACTGCCTGCCACAATTTTTTGCTGATTTCTCAAAGCAGCTTCTGTAGCATTTTATAGATTTGGCCGTTGAGAGGATATAGAGATGCAATGTTCTATAAATTAGCAGAGGTGGTTACAGAGCAGAGTTGGTTACAGAGCAGAGTTGGTTACAGAGCAGAGTTGCTCACTGCTCATGTGTGCTAGGCCAGTGAGCATGGAGTTATTTATTTGCAGGTCAAACAGCATTTATTGTAGGCTTCTATGTCAAAACCAGGCTAAAGGTTACATGTAACCATTGTTTCATCATGCAGGTTAGCAATAGCACCAGCTCTGGGGTCGGCAATGTCGGTCTGTCGATGCACTACTTTGGTCTAGATATCTCAGCAACTATTGGATGGCTTGCCATGGCATTTTGTACAGACATTCGTGGTTCCCAGAGGATAAATCCTCCTGACTTTGGTGATCCCCTGACTTTTTGTCTTGCGCCGACATAAGTTTGACATTTGTGGTTCTTTTTGTAGTGAAATGGTTTAACAACTATTGGATGGATTGCCATGCATTTTGGTAAACACATTGCTGTCCCCCACATGATGAATTGTAAAAACGATTGATTTTTGAAACTTTGAAAACAGAATGAATAGATTCATGGATTACATAATTTCTTTGGACATCTGTTTATGTTATTGACCATGCAGTTGCCCAATAATTATATTAATCAATATCAGAAAATACTTAATCATTGATGTTGTGGTACTGATGCCTTATTGGTACCTTATCACCCAGTCCTACCTAGACCTGCTAAGTACTAAATTCATGCTCACTTGGAGAAGATACATCTGACTCTCTGGGTATTTAATAGTTGTTTAAATGGGCTTTTAACCCAGGCAAGGTCTTTATTTAGCCTCCTATGCATTGATCAGAAATTGATTATGGATGCACTAGCCTACATTGGAAGCCAGCAGCTGCAGCAAGTGGTGGGAGTAAGAAGCCAAATGCAAAGAAGAAAATGTGACAAATAGAGGCTGTGTGGGACTCTTGTGGAATGGATGCAATGTTTAAGTTAAGCACAGCGTGTAACTCATTAGAAAATCTTTGAGGAGATTTTGCCCAGAGCCCCCTCCCAACCATCTCTCTCTCTCTCTCTCTCTCTCTCTCTCTCTCTCTCTCTCTCTCTCAGCATAGATTCCAGACTTGTCCTGGCTCACTCTCTCTTCTCTCTCTCACACACTCTCAGCCTGCCGGTGCTGCAGTGGATCAGACGCAGAGCTCTGGCGCGCCTGCTTTTCCAAGGCAATCGTTTCATCTGTTGTACGGCTGCGTTAAAAGGGGGGGAATGCTGCGTGCTATTTCCGCGGCTTCAGCTCTCAGTTCACACTCCAGTTGTTTTTTTTAGCAACAGCTCCCAATCCACACTAATTTGACCCGGTTGACGTGTTCTGCGCGGACTCCAGTGTTAAATTCGCTGTCCAATATTCATGATTGATTGCAAGCAGAAAGCGATGCATTAGGTCAGTCACGCGAAATGTGCGGAATTGCATAGATATGAGTTGGATTGCAGGATTGAAAGTTGACTGATGAGCATCTCGATGCGAGCGGCAGCGTGTCCTCACATGATCGCTACGAGCTTTGCAAAGTAAAGGCTGACTGAACTGTGTTTGACTTTGTCCCGACCATGCATTATGCTAAAGTACACCGCGACTAAATTATTTACTCGATTCGCTAAACCCTTGCAATTAAAAGTAATTAGTTGGTTGACACGATATATCTACCAAGCTCAACGTTAAATCCAAACTCAATCCTGCCTAAAGGAGCCGGGCACGTGTTCAGTTCACTTACATTTTAGTTGCAACATTTGCACATATAATAAGCTTTTTGGGCTCCGCTGCAGCACCGTGGCCAACTTGCTCTCGTTCAGCTCACCTTGAACCATGCTGGTGATTGGCAGAAGTCCTCCGCGGGTAACTCGCGCAGCCCGCGGGCATGCGATGTCCCTCCTTCGGGCATCTCTCATCGTGCTTCTCCTCCTCTGGCCACGGCCGTCCGCAGGCAAGAAGAAGCTGTACATCGGAGCGCTGTTCCCCATGAGCGGAGGCTGGCCCGGTGGTCAGGCGTGTATGCCCTCCGCCCAGATGGCCCTGGACCTGGTGAACAACAGGAGCGACATCCTGCCCGACTACGAACTGGAGCTCATCCACTACGACAGCATGGTGAGTGCATGTGGAGGAGAGTCAGAGGAGGTGCGCACTTAAGTGATGTGTGGTGTCAATCAATGAGGGATCCAATTTATCTGCCTCTCAAATTATCACGAGGAATATCTGACTTGTGTCATTTTAAGTGTGCTGAATATCGTTTGTCACTGTTGCGTCACTGTTGTGTGTTTCATTTCTGATGCCTCATCTTGCAGTGACATCTTTCTGACTTCATGGAGCTTATTCTATTTTACACTCTGGTTTCTCCAGCGTCATGGCAGGTAGCCGATATTAAACTAAAAACAACAGGACATTTTTCCTTTTGCCTTTTCCCCAAGACACAGATCTCAAAAAGGAGCTCTCATAAAAGGTCACCCAACTGATAACTAACCCTCAAGTCTCCACTCTGCTGCACAAAGGCGGCTGCCATGCACAGTGCAGATGCTAAATGCACAAACACACCTCCTGCTTTTCGCTCATAAATCATTAATCACGGTGGTATTTTAAAATGTCAGCATTATCAACCATATAAATCCAATATCCGCCCCCCCGACTGGTTTCATTTCCCCCTGCTGCCCCAGATTACCACCCACTACACTGGCATAGACTATAATCAAAAAGCACATTATTTATCGTAGTAAAAAAAGCTCTATTTACTCCTTGTTGCTGGCTGTGCTAATTGTTATTCTGAAAGTTTCCCCCCAAAAGGAACCCTTTTTCTCAATAGCGGGATGAGTGGAGACACATGAAAACAATTACTGGATTTCCCCTCTGTCTCCTCTCTTCAGGGTTATTATCAATCATGCTGCAGGACAGATGCCTGGAGAGTGGCCGGGGCCCCATACAGTTAACTGTACTGGGACTGGTTAGAAATTTGCTACGAGCTTTATTCTGATTGGTGTACACGGCTCTGCATTGGAATTCTGTTAAACAGAATAGCAGGGAGAGAGCGAATGTGTGTGTGCAAGCCTCTGTGTGTGTGCGAGAGCGAGAGAGAGAGAGAGAGAGAGAGAGAGAGAGAGAGAGAGAGAGAGAGAGAGAGAGAGAGAGAGAGAGAGAGAGGGAGAGTTGGCATGGCAACACAGTTACTCTTGAAGCAAACCACAGAAATAAATAAGGTTTCAGCTCTGTGAAAATATGTGTGCAAATTCATAGGCTGGATGTTTGCAGAGCTGATAGTACAGTGCATGCTTATTCACATTCTGTTATGCATACACCTTGTTCTTTGCAATCAAATGCAAAACAGATCAAATGTGTGTGTGTGTGTGTGTTTGTGTGTGTGTTTGTGTGTGTGTGTGTGTGTATCCTCATTACAAGTGTAGTGAAGCAGGCAGCTGATGTAGCTGCCATACACATAAAGAGAAAGCAATGGCATGAACAGATTTCATAGGGATTGGGAAACATCACTCCTCGTGCTTCAGAAGTCGCTGGTGCCTCTGGCTCGATAAATAGATGCAGATCCTTTGAATAGAACATCTCAAAGAGGCTGGTATAACATTGTCTGAGTGACACTGGTTAATTCCTTGAATTAAGTGTGTGTGTGTGTGTGTGTGTGTGTGGGGGGGATTTATTGCTCCTGCTCAGGGTACAGTGTGTTTGGAATGAGTTTTTTTTAACCTTCTCATTGCAAATGCTTTTCACCTGGCTGGAATAGTAATGAGGATCTTATTCTCTGAGAGGCATAAAAGCAATTATAAGAATAAGGATTAATTATCTATGATATTTACATGCAGTTATTACGACTTATCTCCTTATTCTTGTTTGGTCAGAGAGAGAATCTCCACCTTGTGAGCACAACTCTTTGTTTAACTGTGAGATTAAGACAAGGGCGTAACTGGCCCTTTGTTTGCTTGCATCTCAAGATCAAGGCTGGAGAAGCTTAATTATGCAGCACAGTCTCTTGACCTGAATTTATCATGATGAGGAACTTTAGTCTAACATCAAGTCTAACAGCAGTATTGAATATGAGACATGCATTAAAGTTTGAGTTGATTTTGGCAAACAGTTGCCAAAACACACATTCACACACCAGTTCGTGACCATTAGGGTTGGTAGTATCAAGCGATGTCCTCAGCTTGTTCAACATCATACAATATTCATGAAGCTCAACACTAATCCCAGCCTGTCCCTTTAATGGATGCAGATACCCTGTGGTAGCAGAACGGCTTGTTTCTCTGGCTATTCTGGCGACAGCATCAGACTATTTACAGCCTTCTGAGATCTACACACGCACACACGGACAGACGCGTACACACACAGGCAGTACGTGCAGACACACACTCTCCGCACAGGCCGTTTCCATGGATATATCAAAGCAGAGACTGCAAACTTTGATCAATTATTAACAGTGATGGAGTGAGACAGTGGAGATACAGAGAAATGGTGAAACAAGGTGCTTCCCTCACTTCCGCCCTTTATTTTAATTGGCAGCTGTGACACTATTTCCCCATCCACTGTGGCATAACTAGTATTCATCACTGGTCCTCATGCATGTCCATTGGCATACAAGTCTGGAGTTGGTGCCAGACGTAATTATGAGGGAATTAGGAGATGTAGCTGTGCATGCTTTGAAATACAATACATAGGCTGTCTCCCAGGTCCTTATCTGATCCCCTCTTCACACTCTTTTTATATTATTCAATCTGAAGTGTAATTAGAGTGTATTTTGACAAACCAGTGTCTTCTCCCGTTCTCCCCAGCCCAGGGAACCTTCAGTTTCTTCCAAGGGTTCTTGCAAGCTGGGTTTGACTGATTGGAAAGGCTGCATAGGCATGTTAACATCGACACTGATATTGGCTTGGGGAATTTCAGCACCAAAGACAGCAACAGAATTGGTAGTGCTCTGTGTGTACGTGTAGCTGTACAAATGCATGTTATATACACACTTGCACTTATCTTTGTATATGTGTGTGTGTGTGTGTGTGTGTGTGTGTGTGTGTGTGTGTGTGTGTGTGTGTGTTTGTCAGTAAATGTTTATGTGAATGGCATCGGGGGACGACAATCCAGGCGCTCTCATGAGCCAAGCAAGGCTAGAAATGAAAGTGAAAATGGTGATTACTCCAGGGGGTTGTAGAAGACAGACCTCCAAGAATAGCAGAGATTCCTCAACCTTTATGGCATACCTGCCAACACCCCTGTTATCTCTCTATTTTATTTTTTTATTTTTTCATAAGGGAAAATAGGTGCTTTTTCATCTTTTCCTGCATCGTGTTCCCTTTTGGTTACCAAAAGGTTTAATTTCCTACACTCATAAAAACACAAGGTTCAGGTATGGAGTCTGACGCTGTTGTGTTCAAGAATAGACCTTCATTATACTCACGAACAGCCTGTAACTAACTGTAAGGGGTGGAACTGAATAAACGTAAAGTAAGTGCAAGCTGTTGATTTTGCTCTTCTGTTTGATTTCACATTAATTACATTCATTTTAATAGCAAAATGTAGGTCTTTATTCGAGCATCCGCTTTCACAGTCTTACAAATTGAGGGAAATTTGACCCTTTAGGTTCAAAGATCTATGGGAGACTTATTTCATATTTGATGATTGAGGGATTTTAAAGCTTTTTAAGGGTGTTCGTCCACTAGTGATTCGGTTTGGCAATAATTTACAAACAAACTGCCTGCTTCACTACAATTGACAGCTCTCTGTGTTGGTGAAAATACTTAACTAACCACTACAAAATTATAATCTGCACGTCTTTATTTTATTCTAATTCCTACACGTTATAGAAAGTGAGTAATTTGGAAAATTCATGAAAACAAGCTGTTATTAAAGGCTGTGAGGTTGGATTGTAATAACAGATTGATTAAATTATTCCAAGATAATCAGCGTAGGCGATGATTGCTCATCAGAGTAGAGTTAAAACACTGTAACACCAGAAAGCTAACCAGCTTCTTCTCAGCATGCAGCCAGTCCACAGCCATAGTGACAGAGAACACAAACAACCTTCGGGAAAGACAGTAGCCTATTTAAAAGAGGTCAATTTGCGTCTCCCTCACATGATAAGATAATACAGAAATTCGTTTTATGAGGAAGAGGCAACCAAGAGCTGATTTTACCAGAAAGGAGGAAGTGATCTGTGAAAAACTGGTGTAGTGATTGATCGGAGTGAAAACCTGCACCCTCTTAGCCCCACATTGCATAAGGTTGCCTGTTCCTACATGAAATCAATATTGTGAAGCTGCTTTGCCAGTCAATATCATTGCAATTAACCCAGTGAATTGTAGATGGTCAGCAGTGCATGGAGATAAGTAATTTTACAGGCATGCACTCCAAAACTCTCAGGAGAATTTTGACGTCTACGGGGTCTTGGGATGTATTTGGGCATCAGGTTTTAAAGGATTTAGTACATTTTTGAATGCCAAACAGCACTGGAGTGTTTTCATGGCGACATCCTTTTTGAAAATGACCACAGTGACCAAAATACAGGGCTTTAATCTATCAATAGTACTCCATGAAAGTTTTTCATAGGGCTAGTGTACCATCACATAATAATAATAATAATAATAATAATAATAATAATAATAATAATAATAATAATACGTTTATTTGATATAGCAACTTTTACAGACAAAGTCACAACGTGCTTCTCATAATGAAATTGTTGCAATAAGACCCAAACCCACATGGGTGGGTAGTAGGTTAAAAGTTGGTAGTGTTGTCATTACAGTGAGAACAACTTGAAATAAGTATCAAAACAGTCAGATAAACCTTTCAAACTTCTTCTGCAGCATCATCTCATTTTTTTTTACTTTTCTGTCCAGCTGACCAAATTGAATGTGTGCCAAAACGTGGCTAAATACGCGAAACAAAGTTTTTTGCAGTGCTGGCGACCAATGTAAGCAAATGTGAAGCACCGATTTATTCTTCACCTTGGAAATACAGAAAAATGTTGTACATTACTGTGACAAAATATTATTAACTCAAGGTATCCTTACAAGTTGTTTCCAAAGCTTTCGACTATCTCATGGCCTTCTCAAAAAGTAACTCCACCGATTCTACACATCAAAATCTGGGGGTGTGGAGTTAGAAAGAAGTGAGCTCACCAGACCTCTGTGGCACGCTCCTCATCTCTGCTTGAAGCGAGCGGCTCAAGGCTACTTCAGCCGCTACTAGCATAACACACCTGAATCTCCGACTGAACTGTTGGCAGTCAAGTTGAATTGTGGGTAATGCAGGCACCAGGTTTTGACAAGGACGAAGAATCCATGGATGAATAGGTGGCGCTTTTATTTTTTCTGGGGTGTTGCGCGACATAGCTGAAAGGTGTAGGTGTTAATGGCTGCAACGCCGTTGTTTTGAAGGTTATTGTATGTTTGCTAGAGACGGCAGGTTCAGAAGTTGATGCAAAATGGCACACTTGTATACCTCTGTACTGTAAGAAATCACCAAACCTAAAGTGGAATATCACGAACAAAGTTTAAGAACTCACAATTAAAACTGCTATTATCTCACAGTATTATATCACTGTGGGTGCCTAAGCTCCCAAGCACCCGCTTAATCTTCACTTTTGTAACAAAGGTCACAGCATCTCTGTGATCACCTTGATGACATGCACAGTTTAAACAAACATGTCCTAAAGGGCTTTATGTGGTCGAATACATGTGTTTTAAGCAGAATTTTCTACTGGGATGATTAAGACATGTGAAGAACACTTCAATGTGAGAAAGTCAGCAGTCAGAGCTCTACTTTAATTGGGTTCAGATTGAATTATCTAAGTGCATGACAACATCCTGACTTTTTCTGTGATGAAATGACACCACAATCATTCCACCCAAAGTAGAGTGAATGGAAAATGCCTCAATCAATAAGAAACCCAGCTATTCCACATATGCCCTGGTTCTTGAGTGGTGATTACCTCTTCAGAAAGAGCAGAGGGCTGCCTCAAAGAGACAATTCAGCCGCTGAGACAAACACCCCAATTAGGAGCCGCCATCATTGGCCGTGGTCCGATTGTTTGTGACATTTTAAAAAATGTGCACGTGTGTCTTCGTGTTTGCGAGCCACATCTTCTCTTCCATGGTGAATCATTAGATGTGTCAGGCCAGTTTATCAGTGGCTCTGATGAGCAGTGGGACGGTGACGGCCTGTCGGTAATCTGGCTGACAGAGCAGTGATGGATCATTCCAGCCACACACTCGCCACCTCGACATGCTGTAAATGACTTTATTGGAGGGTTGTAATGACTTGCGATGGCTGCTGTTGTGGTCGTCGGGCTCACTTTTGTCTGGTTTCAGCCTGTCTTCCTGTTTCTATGTCTGGATCTGTGGGCATGTGTTGTGTTTTGATGATACGTACTGGCTGTGTGGACGTGAACTCTGTGCAGACATTTTTTATGTCCTTCCTCCAGCTTGTCTGTTCCCCTCACGTTTGCATTTGCTTGTTTGCTGCTCCTTGCTACTTTTGTGCCATTTTCTTCTTGACCTCGTCTGTTTTGTTCTTTCCATTTCCCTTACTTGTCCTTTTCTTCGTCCTACTTGTCTTTTCTCTTCACATTTGCATTGGCCTTTAGTCGCTCCATGCTACTTCTATGTCATTTCCCTTTACTTTATCTACTCTCTTCGGTTTTCTTCTTTGTGTTTTTGTTTACAGTCGCCTCCATCCCCCACACTACATTTGTCTGCTCTCATTCCATCTGTCTCCCTCACCCTTATCCTGTCCCATTTCCCTCGCTCTGATTCCTCCCCTTTTCTCTCTCCATCTCTTTCAATCACCTCAAGTAATTTCTCTTCCTTATTATTGATCCGCCCATCCCATCTGTTCATCCATCCATCCATTAAACACTCTGTCATTTTGTCCTTCCAGTGTGACCCAGGAGAAGCCACCAAGTTGCTGTATGACCTTCTGTACACCGAGCCCATCAAGATCGTCCTGATGCCCGGCTGCAGCGGCGTCTCCACGTTGGTTGCCGAAGCTGCTCGCATGTGGAACCTCATAGTGGTGGGTGTCTTTTACTCTTTGTACTGAAGTGCACACTTTCAGGACATTTTTTGCAATCCCCAGTCATTTAAATCCAGAGGTGTTCAAATTGTAGAAGTTGGGGCACGCAGGCAGAGATGTGAGCTGTGGTTTGTGTGAAAATTTGTACTCCTTCTCAGTCAAATCTGAACACACATGACATGATACATGTTATTTTATTTGGCATATACCATTTAAGTAAAATAAACAAATAAACATCCATAAATCGGCTTAGAGAATATAGAAAAAAGGTGCTCCTTATAACTTCATCACATTTTTAAGTTTTCTTTACTATCAAAGTGATCCAGTGATAGCTGTCTGTACATGCAAGGGAACTTTGCAAACAGGAACTAGTAATACTGTATTGTTGCTAATTCAGCATACATTTTAATGGTGCCTATTTGGCAAAACACAAATATAGGCTGAGGGGGGGCCTTAGGTGTCAGACATTGAAAACCCGTTTTAACCCAACTGCACTGCTTCAAACCCATTGCCAAATAATGCATCAGATTGAAGGGTCAGTTCACTATGATTGAAAAAGGAAAAACATATTTTCCCACTGACCTCAGGCAGTATCCAATTATGCAGATAGTTTTGGTTTAGTGGGTTCAGGTTCTGAGATATCTGTCTTTGAGTTTTCAGCCGCTGCACCCAAAACAATTGAGGTAAATGGAATTTTTTTAACGGGGGTTTACTGCATTGAGAGATAAAATTAAAAGATTCTGCAGCAACATCTCTCCAGTTTCACTGTTCCTGTGGGAAGTCCACAGAACACATTGTCAACAGTTTTCTTCTGTAGGAAATTGACAGTGACAGTGTTACACAGCAAGGTCTATGGTTTCACCTCAACTGAATTTAGTTCAATCAGGAGAGACCTCATTTTGAGTAAACAATTATTTATTGACATGTGCATGATAATGAGAAATTATAGCCTTTGTAGTCTTTGGTTAGACCCCATCAAATTCCCATCATGACGTCATCATATTTCCGGGGGGCCAAGAAGCCATGAGTATGCTGGTACGATACCCCCCCAATGGAGTCTAGACACTGATGGTGATGGTGATGAATGAAGAGGATGCTGGGCTCTGGACGAATGAGAAGAGGAGCGAGGTCTGGTGAGCTCAGACCTGGGAGCCGGAATTGATGAACTGGAGGCGAGCGGGGTGGAGGAGGGTCGCGACGATTCACGCTGAAATGAGAGATGACAGCAACAGAGAGGACAACATTTAAATATTGACAACAAGAATGCGATTGGCCGATCGAGATTGTGGCTAAACCTGGTTGGTTTAACTAAGCGCAAACGCCCCCTAATCAGCTGGTAATGTGGAGCAGGAGGAGAGGCAGAGTGAGGTGAATGAGAGTGAGTGAGTACATGGTAGTCTTCCTGTCTGAACTTACGTTAGCTTCATTTAGAGGCTGAAATCCTAGAGAAAGACATCTTAAAACCTGAACACAAAAACCGTAACTATCATGCATGGCCAGACCAGCACCTTGTTAAATGTACGGTAGAAGCTGACATTGCTCTAAATGATGAGCTCTTGTGATTATAATAACTTCCCCAAATCAATTCTATAGTTGTTTATTGATTTAAAATACTTTACACAGCACTTTTAATTAGCAATGACACTTTACACGCCAGTTTAACAAAACTGCATTGACAGCGACACTACATGCAGGACAAAACATATTGTTCAAACTCACATACTGCATCATAATACATTTAAAACTGAGTACTAACACATCCCAGATCTCAAAATCAGCAAGACATCTGGTGTCTCCTGTTACTGTTATTTTTCGAAAACACTTCTGCTTTTCATGTCTTCATCAGTCAGTTTCTTTTGTTTATCTCATTCTCTGTCTTCTCTTGATCTGCCTCTCTGTCACTCACAGTGCTCTGCTTATTAGCTTTGTCCTGTAATTGAAGTTTCATCCAGAGATTAGTCATCAAGAGCAATCAGTTCTAGTGGTTGGCATCTGCCCCTCTTTCTCGTTTCTATTCTCTCTTTGTCACCCTTTCTTTCCTCATCGTTAAAATGTCTTTTCCACATTTTGACTCTTTGCTTTCCTCTTTTCTCCGTCTGTATTCGCTGCCTGGAGCTGGCCTGCTCTATTGCAGCCCCCTTTTCCTTATTTCCTTCCTTCCTTCCTCCTTTCCATCTATACCATCTTTCTCTCCCACTCTTTATGTCCGCCTCGCTCCCTCAACTCGAGCATTCGATTCTCCCCACACAAAGGGATCTGTCTCTCTTTACTACACGCCACCACTGGCACAACCTCCTAACCACCACACTCAATTATTTCTCTATGCCGCCTGCCTGCAGAAGCCTCCTCGCATGTCAAACAGCCTCATCAGAGTGCCAGGGAGGCAAAGCAATCTCCATTTCTGGACGCTGATCAAGAAGGGGCTCTGGGTCGGCTCCTCTTAGCACAGTGTTAATTTGATCCCCCCGTCTCCCTTTCTAAAAGCACTGTAATCCATAGACGGGCATTGATCTACTACTACAAGGCTATGGGAGAACAGACAACCTGAGAATCAAGAGATATTGTTTGTGGTTTTTGGAATGCTTCGATGTGGAACTTTACCTGTCTATTGCGGAGTGCTGCTACATCGGTCTATTTCTGCAACAGAAGCTTTTTGCTCCATTTTAGTTTTGTCACTGTTTTTGTGTCTGGTGAAGGTTTGTTTGAGTGTTAACACAGGGAAAAGCTTGCATCTACTTGTTCGGTGATTTTCTAGGTTCTGACAATGGTGACAATTCATATAGCCATGTTAGTTTTTATCTGTTTTTATTTGGTTTGATATATTGGCCTGTGACATTTCTGCCTCTGCTTACAATTGAGTTGATTGGAATTGCATTAGTGGTGCTTACAGCATTGAAAATTACATTAATAATGTCAAACGACAACTGTGTTCGAAATCACTCCCTCGTTCACTCCTTTACTACTCATTTTAAATAGACATTCAGTTATTCACTTCATAGTGAGGAGTTAAATTATATTTTGGACTCTTAAGGATTATCAGTATTTTGCATTATCATGAATGAGGTGTGATGTCACATGATTGTAAAGAGAAGGGGAATGACATGCAGCAAAGGGCCAGGTCAGAGTAAAACCTGCGGCGTCGAGGAGTTATCCTCTATATATGGGCGCCCGCTCTACCAGGTGAGCTAACCAGGCGCCCGTAATTTTCACTTTTAAAGAATGCAACACATTGCTTTGTAGGATTAACAATGTCTGTGGCACTCATCGTCATAATGTCATGGACACTGCCTTTTTCACTTCACAGTGTGAATTTTGAGGGTATTGAGGGTACTGCTAAAGTAGAGTATAGAGCATACATTTCTCCATTAGAATACTCAAAGTAGTAATACACTACACTCAAAGTAGTAACAAACACTTCTGTGACACATTCTGCCTCTTTTGCTTTTCACACAGACTGTTAACCTGCATGCAACCAAAGCCCGATCAAACGTGATTGATAAACACTACTCGGACTACAAACGGAAAACAGAATCAAAAGTCATGTTGTCAACAGATTCTGCTTTCATATGCAGATATCTTTTAGTTTAATAGCTTGACATCTAATGAAAGAATTGGCTCAAAATCACGTACAGACATTCATGGTACCCAGATGTATCCTAATTACTATGGTGAGCCCCTGACTTTTCATCAGGCGCCATCATCAGGTCAAAGTTTAAATTTGTCCAATACTTTAGTTCATGACTAACTACCTGCAAAACTAATGACATTCCCATTAGCCTCAGCTGTACTTTTTGTGTAATGCTAATTAGCAAATGCTAGCAGGATAGCATGCTAAACCAAGATGGCAAACATGGTAAATATAACCTGTTAAATACCAGCATTGTCATTTTGAGCATGTTAGCCTGCTGACTTTAGCATTTAGCTTAAAACACTGCTGTGCCTACATGCAGCCTCTCAGAGCTGCTAGCATGGCTGTAGACTCTCACAAACAAACATACATGCATTTAATTAATACAACTTTGGTGCTCGAGTGAGCATTTACGGCAGAAGGATGGTGTGTGTGGCATTCACTCAAATTAAAGTACAATGACCGTGTTTATGGTAATAAAGAAACGCATCACCCAGTGCAATGGTTTGTCTCAATGATGTGTTTTTAGACAACAATGGAGCTGTCACAACGGCTAATTTTGTTTTTGCACAGTTTTGCTCTTTTTTTCAGTCATGACCATCTGCTGTCACGTCAGATTCCTGCCGTTCCCCCCCTGCCCAGTATTGGCCCTCAGTGTGATCCTGCCAATCCCAGTTACCTGTTCCACATTACCTCATTATCTTCCCTGCATATATATACCAGACTCTCTCTCCCCAGTCATTTGCACATGTACTTCCCAGTCTTAGCGTTTCAGCCTTTGATCGTTCCTGTTTCTTGCCTGCTCATAACTCACACTGTCTGCATGTTCTCATGTATGTTTTTAACCCCTATCACGTTTATTGCTGAGCATTTCTCACCCACCGAAGCTGCTGCTGCTGATTTCTCCAGATCTTTCAATGCAGCGCGAAGATCAGCTGTCGCTTCCTGTATAGTTTCCCTTCCTTCATATTGATGCCTCTGTCTACCTGCCTGTGTCCACAGGGATTTGTTATTGTGGGTCCACATTGTGCATGCCATTTGTCATCTAACGTCAACCCCCCTCTCTCTCCTATTGGTGAACATCCCAGGGTTGTGTAGGTAATGGGGCTGAGATGAGAGCTGGGGAAGAGGCTACGCTGTCTGTATCTGTAATGGTTCCCTAAACTCCAGGTTCCTCGTTTTAAAGGATAAAGGATTTTATCAGTTGTCACTATGAAACTAACTGTTAAAGGACAGTCTTCTCTCTGTTTCTGTCTTCATTTTCCACCATCCCTTCCCCCTGCTGTTTTGGACACACATCTTAGCAGTCTGCATCTTGTGGGAATTGTGCCTAAGAATTCAAATGACATGGGTCCAAATGAAAAAAAAACAACAGATGATCACTTGTGCTACTGTTTGCAACAACAATAATTAGATCCTTTTTAATTTGTTCTGTTTGTAATAGCAGAATGTATCATCACAAGTTCATGGCAATGTAGTAGTATGCATGGAAAATACAGCATGCATTGTTTTATTGTTTTATTGAAATTACAGTGTTTATAGGCATACCTGATAAGCCGGAGGGAAGCTAAAAAGGAGGGAGCGGGTTTGGATTTAAATGAGAAAATGGGAGCGGGGATTGTCTCTCTCGTTCTCTGTCTTTTTGCTGGCTTTCCTCTCTATTGTTTGCTGTTTGAACCAGTTGCCATCAAAGAACACTGTATACAGGGGAGGAACAAGAGAGTCCAGATTTTAATACATTTTGAGAGAAATCTCTACCTCCCTAAACTTTAATATCCTTCACTTTGTTTTGCCTTAGTAACTGTTTTCCTCTTCTTTTATTTCTCTCTCATGTTACCCAGCTGTCGTATGGCTCCAGCTCGCCGGCCCTGTCCAACCGCCAGCGCTTCCCTACCTTCTTCCGCACGCACCCGTCGGCCACCCTTCACAACCCCACCAGGGTGCAGCTCTTCCAGAAGTGGAAGTGGACCCGCATCGCCACCATCCAGCAGACCACTGAAGTCTTCACCTCAGTCAGTACCTTTACTCTTCTCCATCTCACCTTCAATTTAACACCTTCGTTTTATCTCCAACTCTTTCATTTATGTCCCTCGCTTGTTTTTAACCACTTTCTTCATGTCATTACTTTGGCTTCATCATTCTTGGTAAAGTGTTGGGTTGCCTTATTGCCTGCCTGCCTCTGTAAGTTTGTTTATGAGAGCTGTTGTGTTCTCAGGCTATGCGATATTCCTTCAATCTCTGCAAGCAATTGATTGAGCATTTTTGAAGTAATTTGTTGGAGTATTGGTTGTGAGAAATATTGATCAAGCAATACATCTCTCCTGGGCGCGGCGGTCGATACCATGACACTTGGGTTGGTTCCTGTAATGGAGGTTAATGAGCCCGCTCTCACATTCTTTCCTCTCCCTCCTCACATTCTTTTTGTCTGCTTTCAACTTGTGTTCTTTGTCTAAAAATCCATTCTCTCCCATGCTGCCTTTCTTGTTTATCACACACACACTGTCCATCACTCTCTTGACATTTCTCATATACACTTCACATTTTTTTTTGTTTTCTTTCCGTCTCTCCGGACTTGGTTGTTTTTGTCTTTCTCTAAAATCTCAACCGGGCACCTCTGTCTGTTTCGGTTCAGCTGCATCTCTAACCTGCCCCTATCTCCCCTCCTCTGCCTGTCTGTCTCCCTCTGTCCTTCCCTTTCATCTCGCAGACTCTGGACGATCTGGAACAAAGGACGAAAGAGGCGGGCATTGAGATCAGCGTTCGCCAGAGTTTCCTCACCGACCCGGCTGTCGCTGTCAAGAACCTCAAGGTGCTTTGATTAAAAATTCACCTCAGCTGCTGGTCGTCTCCCCCTGCCCACCCCCTACTTCCTCCTCCGGCTCACAGCTGCACACGATACCATTAGCATAGAGGCGATTTGATAGAGTGAATGCGCCATGCTAATTAGCAACTCTGAACAGCGGTACGTGCCGTCCTGCGAAGCAGCAGGAACTTTGGCACACTGCGCTGCCACATCAAGCTGTGCTATAGTGAATCTATATTGTTGCCGCTGATGTAACTAAGAAACGTTTTGTTTTCATGTTTTGACGCAGCGCCAAGATGCAAGGATCATTGTGGGGCTCTTTTATGAGACTGAAGCCAGGAAGGTGTTTTGTGAGGTTAGTACATTTTTTCTCGCTCGATTGATCCCAATAGACTGAACCTGCTATTAGCAGAAATTGAGCTCTGTAATGAGCTGTTTGAATGTCTGAATGAATTTCCTTGTTTGGCAGTGATACAACATGCTCAACACATCTCTGGGAATAATTCTCCTCATGCTTATTTATCATTCTCTCCCTCCCTTTATCCACCCTCCATATCTGCCTCCCTTCCTCCCTACTGCAGGTGTTCAAGGAGAAGCTCTACGGGAAGAAGTATGTGTGGTTTCTTATAGGCTGGTACGCAGACAACTGGTTCAAGATCAAAGACCCAGCTATCAACTGTACAGTGGAGAACATGACGGAGGCCGTGGAAGGACACGTGACCACCGAGATCGTCATGCTGAATCCTGAGACGGTCCGCGGCGTCTCCAACATGGTGGGAACACACAAAACACCATTGTCTCTCCCACTATTGTAATAATTATATTAAAGAGATATTAAGTCATCTTTGATGTTAATCAGTGACAAGAAACTGCAGCATCAACCGCTTAATAGAACGTATGTGTTCCTGTTGCATGCACAAGTTGCATTTGTGGTATAGAGTGAAGTGAGTGAAGAACACATCCCAATGCAAAATACTTAAGGCACGTAATGGAAGTGTTTAATGAGCTTATAATGACATCAAATGGAGCACACCTGTGCTTTGTTATACAAGTACACATGGGAAATGGAGTTCCAATTGTATTTCCCAAGGAACAAGTACATGGAAAACTGCACAAATTCAACATACACCCGAAACTGGGGATTATATTGATAAATCAATCAAAAGCAATTGGAAAATCAACATAATTAAAAATCGCTTCATGTAAATCCATCATGAAGTAAAGTACCTACAACCCTCAAACACATTTGTAAACTCCATTAACTGATTTGAATGCAAAAATACTCAGAGAACTTTGGTTTACACTAATTATCACCTGTATTTTATGTCTCCAAGCACACAAAAGGTGAAAAGAAAAATAGGGATAAGGTGCAAATGTGATGCTGATTATGCACCAGAGTCTCAAACTACACAGTGTTTGCAAATGTTACTTGGCAATACCTGTGAAACCACTGAAACATTAGCATGGTATTGTTATTGTAAGTATGTTAGAATGCTGATGTTAACATTAAGCTCAAAGCACTGCTGTGCCAAAGTCAAGCCTCACAGAGCTGCTAACATGGCTGTAGACTTTTAGTCTACTGACAAATTCCTAAACTTGTTTTTCCTGAATTAAAATTAAATAAGCTATAAAATAGTGTAGCATATGATATTTCTTCTGCACTGCACTTTCTTCTGCACTGCACTTACCTTTTTAATTACTTTTCAGTCAGTTAAACACACTTCCTACTCTAACAAGTCAGCTCTTCTTATCCATGTCCCACCCCCCCCCCCCCACCCCCCAGGAAATGATGTTTAGAAAAATAATGTCATAGCTTCAATGACCTGTGTGTGACCTGAATCAATATTATGTTTCATAAACCGCTGATAGACGGTAGAGAAATAGATGCTTAATGCAGTCACACTCTTTCTTAACGTCTTCCTTTATAATTTTGCCCAATCCTCGTTTTGCCTCTCAGGTAACAGTCGCTCTCCTCTGTTCACCTTCTCTAATCTTCTTAAACTGTCGCTTCCTTTCTCCCATTGTTCGACCTTCTCCGACTCTGCTGGTCTATGGTGGATCATCCTTTCATTCTTCTTGTTTACCCACCTTTCCATTCTCCTTATCATTTCCTCATCCCTACCTTTTCCAACATCCACCCCCCCCCCCCCCATCTCCCCACACTCCTTCTTTCCTCTCTCGCACCTCATCAGCAGCTGTTGTTTATATTCATACAGCACCTGCCGCTACCTGCTGATTTAGCTGTTGACTCAACGGGTGATAAGAATTACAGCCTGAACTCCAGCTCATAGTCAATCTATTCAAATTCAATTTCCAAGTTTGAAATTGGCATTTCTTCTAGATAGTGCATTCAGATGAAACTGGTGAACCAGTACTTCAGGGTCTGCAATTGTACAATGGAATTTCAATGAGATGAATTTGACATAGCTGAATTGGTTGTGTGTGGGCCTAATGGGCCTTACAGAATCCACGGTGGCAACTTGGTGATTGGTAGCAATAATTTAAATTGAAAATCACATTTGAGATTTTCAGGATTGGTCATATTTGTTCTGAAGCCACATGTCAAAATCCTACATGTTTTATGATTGAATGTCTTAATTTACAGCTGCTCCCACAAGTGAGTGTTTTATACTCTTCTTGAATTAAATGTCAGTTAATTCAATTCAATTCAATTCAATTTTATTTATAGTATCAAATCATAACAAAAGTTATCTTGAGACACTTTACAGATAGAGTAGGTCTAGACCACACTCTATAAATTCCAAAACCCCAACAATTACAGTAATTCCCTCAAGAGCAAGCATTAGCAGTGGCTATTGCGACAGTGGCAAGAAAAAACTCCCTTTTAGGAAGAAACCTCGGCAGACCCAGACTCTTGGTAGGCGGTGTCTGTTAAAAGCAAGAAAATAATAATGTCCATCAGAGCCAATATAATAGTACTTGCGCTGTAGGTAGGATTGTGAAGATCCTAAGCCAAAGACTTAGCCAAAGAATTTGAACATTGACAAATTCTCAGTCCCTCCCCCCTTTCTGCTAAAGCCCAAATGGTTTCCTAAGCCCCTCCCTTCACAAGGGAGAATGAATGTGTGTGCATAAGCAGTGATTGACACGCAGTTAGATACCCCACCTGGCCATGATTGTAGCATCTGAACAGGGAGCGGTGGACTTTTGGGCTGTAGGTGGTGCCAGAGGAGCCAGATTTTGTTTTTAAATGACCAGCTTCATATAGATCTACTGGAACATAGGGTCAGTTTCAGCAAATATGACAGAAAGTTAGTTTTATAAGTCTTACCTACTGCATCTTTAACTCTAGTCAGGGCAACTCACTTTTGCTAATTGCAAAAGGGCCATTTGTAATATTAGAAGAACTGCCTCTGTATGTAACAAACATGTAAACAGATATTCAAGCTCCCTCCTTTAGTCAGTGCAGCACATTTAAAGGAATAATTCAACATTTTGAGAAAGAGGCTTATTCTCTGAGATGAGAAGATTAATACTATACTCTCATGTTAGAGTGGCATCAATCTTCTACTCTAACTCTCAGCAAGAAATAGGGCTGCACAATATGAGGAAAATATCTAATTGTGATTATTTTTGACTGATAATGCAATATGATTAACAATATTGGAGGTAATGATCATTTTTGTATCATTATTCTCTCTCTATATAAATATATATATATATATATATATATATTGACATAAAAAAGAGTGTGATTATTGTGAGGATCTGCACAAAACAGATTTTTTTCTTTTGTCTGTAGGAAAGGGTTTGTAAGATGGGATGTCTCTGCAGCACCACAATACTTAAAGCAACACTAGGTAACTTTTAGCTCTACAGATTGTCTCATTGGAACTACAACTGCAGCTAAAAGTTACATAGTGTTGCTTTAATTCAGAATGGTTTGACACATATTTTGCCTTTAACAAAGATTGTGCAAACATTGCAATTTCCATAAAATTCAATTAATTGTGCAGCCCCAGCAAGAAAATGAAAAAGCGTATTTATCAAGATTACTAAACTATTCTAAAAAAAACGTTTCACTGCAGCAGTTAGTTCAGCGCTATGACTGCAGGTTGTTTTCATCCAGGATCATGTAGGACTAATAAAAAAAAATACACATAAATCCTCCAGATGATCAACCACTGCTTCCATTTTACAGTCTCCCCCTCTTTGCCATTGAGTATTTACATTTACATATTAATGTCTTGTTCGCAGCATGGCATGATTTTTTCAAAAGGACTCCTCTTTGATATCCTTTCTGTCCTGTATCTATCAGACATCGCAGGAGTTCATCGCCGCCTTGATGTCTCGTCTGGGGGGGAAGAACCCTGAAGAGACCGGCGGGTTTCAGGAGGCCCCTCTTGCCTACGATGCAGTGTGGGCTCTGGCCCTTGCTCTCAATAAGACTGTGGCACCACTTAAGGCAAAGGGCCGACGACTGGAGGACTTCAACTACAACAACCACGACATCACCTCTGAGATCTACAGGGCCCTCAACACAAGCTCCTTTGAAGGTGTTTCGGTAAGTGCAGAGGATGAGAAAAAAAGAACAGATAATTAAACCAAGTGTTTATGCTCCCATTGTTATTTATAAAATCAGAATAATTGAATTTTATGTAATAAAGTAACTACAGTAATAACTGTTCACATACACTCCCTGGACACCTTGTTAGACACACCCGTAAAATCTGCTGCAATCCAGCCCAGCAGCTCTGCCATGACATCTACTTTTAGATTTAGTCAAAATCTTAGTTGTTAATTTGACTATATGTTTATTACTGAAGTCGTAATTGGCAGTGGTGTACTGGATTGCGTTATATTTAAATGTGTTTCTTATATTCTTCCTCCCACATGTTTGGGGTGTGCAAAACATAACATGCAGTTACATCCAGTTCAACACCACTGCAAACTACAGTACAACCTCAATTATAAACCTATAGTTACATTTACACCTCTCTGAGGTAGAATTTATGGCCGAGCTGTTGTATTAGATTTCACAGGTATATCAAATTGAAAAAAAGCAACATGATAGAGGCAAATTACAACCAATTTTTGTAGTTTTGTCCCTCCTTTCTGTTAATTATGATAACATTTGGGAACACTGCAACATTGCTGCAGTGAAGTGTGATGGGTCTAGATAAGCTGTCAGATGATCAGACAGGTTGTAAACAAGCCAACACTTTATACAGGTCATCTAAACATCGTCATTTGGAGATAAAAATCTAAAGTGAGGGCATCCAAAACGTCAGTAAGAATACCTCATTGTACAAAATGATTGTCCTCCTTTACCTCTGGCAGAGCCAGGCTAGCTGTTTCCTGTCTTCCTAAGCTAACTGGCTGCTGGCTGTAACTTCTTATTGAGAATACACACATAAGAGTGGTATCAATCTTCTCATGTATCTCTTGGCAAAAAAGCAACTAAGTGTATTTATCAAAATGTTGACACATTCCTTCAAGGAAATAATTAATCATTTGCTGTAAAAAAAAAAAAAAAAAAAAAAAATGAAAAACACTTCCTCTTCTCTGTGTCTCAGGGCCAAGTGGTGTTTGACGCCCAGGGTTCTAGGATGGCAATGACTCTTATCGAGCAACTGCAAGGTAAAACACTCCCATGCTGTCCTCCCACAGATGTTGTATTGCAATAATTGTCACTTACTCATTAAAAAAAAATCCCAGGTGACTGTATTTCTCATTCTCATTTGGGAGGGGGGAGGTGGGTGAGGGGGTTTGTTTTTGTTTGTTGTCGTGGGCTCCACTGCGATTGGTCTTAATATCCTATAACTGCACATGCAAATGGTCTTGATGCAGGAATGTGTTGACTCAAGGCTCCGCTCTAATTGGGCCCAAGTCTTCGGTTTAAGCCGTTTCTGAAAATGGCATCCTATTTGTCACCAGTGACTTAATGAGTTTCCCTGCACAGGATAAGGTTGAGGATTATTTTCTACCTCTGTTCCCTTTGGCGTCCTAAAGGATCAGGATTTATAATCCTACCCCCTTTCCCCTCACACTCTGTCTCATATTTCCTGTTGTGGTGTCGAGGTAATTTGACATCCACAATGAGACAACCTGACTTGCATCCCTGAATCACTGTGGGACCTCATCAGTATTCCTGGTCAAGACTGCCTCATAGGCTCCTTTTTTCCCCCCTTCCCTTTCTCCTTCTTCTCCCCTTGGTACTTCTTTGTTTGTCCTTCTTTATGCACATTTTCATCCCTTATTTCTTTTATCCGTTCATTGTGTATTTTTTCTGTACCCACGCATGCCATTAATATGAAAGCACAGTAATGATAGAAAAATGGCTAAATCTTGGTTGTATGAAAAGATAATCAGTTCTGTCTGTTAGTCAGTTTTGTTGTGCTGGAATCATGATCCCCCACAAAACACCAGGGGAGGAAATGAATTACACAAGCTTTATGAATTAAACTTTAGCATTCTCTCTGGCTTCTGGGCTTTGCTGTTTCTTTCTTTCCCATTCAAATAGGAGGCAGTTACAAGAAGATCGGTTACTATGACAGCTCTCAGAAGAACCTCTCCTGGTTTGGCAATGATGTTTGGATAGGTAAGATGGAGTTAATGACACTGTCTTCACTCAACATCCTGTCTGTGTTTGTGTCCTGTCTGTCATGCTGTGAGTCAACAGGGTCACATTTCTGTGCTTTGACATTAGACCTCCTCTGTGTGGCTTAATTTAGACTTTCTTACTGTTTAAATTACATATAATCATGCTGGATTTTCTGTAACCGCTAGTTTGGGTGATGCTAGTTATTTGGATGCTGACGCTTGCCCAAAAAGAGCCGCCTGCACACTCACTCTCCAACATGTGTTAAAATGTTGGTGCAGCAGATGTACAGTTTGACTCGCTAACCCAGGAGTTTTCGATGTCTAACACTGTCGGTTCACCCTCAGACCAAATCAAGACTGCGACTCCACAACACTGCTCCCCTCCCCCAGTGACTTAGCTGTGGGCTACAACTTTTTTTTTTGAGCCCAGATTTATTTATATTTTTGCAAACTGGCACCAATAAAAAGTGTGCCAAATTAGCTAATAGCAGTTCCTGTTTGCAATGTACCCATGGATGTACAGACAACTATCACTGGACTACATTAATACTTAAGAACACTTAAAAAAGGTATGGAATACATATATGGAGTGCCTTTTTTTCTGATTTCAAAGCAGATTTAGGGACGATTTTGTGATGGACATTGGAGATAATGATATCCTCAGAAAGTGCAAGTCACACTCAATGTAAATATATGTGTGTGTTCAGATCATGTCTGTGGGTTTAGATTTGACTCTCAGAAAGAGTTTTGCTGTAAATTGCAGCAATCGTGCGCCAAGTATTTTGAAGTACCTTAAGTGCTTCCATGAGCTGTGTGTCACAGCCACTGCTGCAGCTCCAACTTCTGACCGAGTTGGTAAGTGGGACAAACCAACGGGCCACAAACAATAACTGGTCATTGTTTTACATCATTCTGCTAAATGAAGACGCTTGAGCTCACTTCACACATTCCAGAACCTTCTCTCTAACTCCTGATACCTGTATTCTAGTTTGCTGTGAAAACCTATTACTGCTGATTTTCCTCAGACGCCAAGACCAATTCTGTGGTTGTTTACTGGCCCGTCCCTCCCTGGAGAGGTGACATACTTGTGCCTGGACAGAGTGTGCCACTAATCAATCCTGCACGCCTCAGTGGTCCGCAGAGAGCCACCTTTTTATAGGCTTTTAAGGAAATGATGAGCTGCCAACGCCTAACTGAACCCAGAAGAGTTAGTGATTCCCGGTCAGCATCAGTGGCGAGGGACGGGTGACCTGTATGCATGTAGACAACATGTCCTTCACAGGCCAGCTGCCAGCTCTTTAGTTTGGTTTGTTGCAACGTGACTGGCTCTGTGTTAGCCCAGTTAAATCCCACTGGCTTGAAACTGACTGGCTCTCCTACTTGTCAGAGGTGAGTTTGTTGACTTAGTTTCTGCCTTGCTTCCTCAATTGGAGCTTCATTTCATTTTTCACTGTTAACCAAATAAAGAAACATCCATCTAACAATAACTTGTTGAGCGGAAATTAGTAATTTCCTGCTCTCTGGACCTGAATCAGTTTGGGGAATTTATTTTTTATTTTTATAAGGGGGGTGGGCGCTTGATTTTCTCCACGCTGACAGGGTGAAGTACACACGGTTCTCAACTTAACCCCGCCGCTTGATTTCCTGTGTGCTTACCAGGCGCTTCCCTTCCTCACTTTCTCACTCTCTTTACGGTCGCCCTAACAACCACTTCAGCTCAGCTCTTTTTCTAATCGCTGTGGCAACTGTTATAGAGCTGGGTCTCCATGGCAACACCCTGTCCTGATTCCTTGATCAAGGACGGAGGAGGGTTTAAATGGAGTGAATGGACAGCCAACACATACACATAGCATTAATTTGTACATGCTGTACACTCATTCATTCATTACAGTCTTTAGTATTCTCTTTTATGCATAACAAAAAAAAGTTATAAACATTTAAATAAATGTATTAAAAAATGGCAAACAAAACATACAATAAAACAGGATATAATGACAAGAATAAAAATCAAAAGAAGATTAAATTACATTTTAAAAAATTAAGTCATATTCAATAAAAGCAATGATACAGACTTAAAAGCTGGAGGAATCAGGAAGCAAAGAAAACACCAGAGTTTGAAGTGGAGTGAGACCTTCTCCTGCAGCTCGCCCTTCTCTGTCCAGCCCCTCTCATCAGACCGACACAGGCATATGCACCAGCTCCAGACAGTAACTTGTACAAGTACTAGTCATTCATTTCATCCCAATGCCGTTATGTAGCAATTTAATTAGAACGAAGGCTAAACTACTGGCTCATCTGCTGTGTTTAAGTTTTCCTCTCATACCTTCTCCTTCAGTCAGCACCATTAAACCTGTAGCAAACACTGTCCCTACTAATAGCTACAGTAACTAGAAAGCTAATCATTTCATAATAAGCAAATATAGATTTTTAGTAGAAAAAAAACCAATGTATAATTTTCTTCTGCTTATGCGGGTCCATGTTGCATTCATTTAATCAATTATGTCATTAGAAATTATTGTTGTGTACTAAAGAAATGCTAAAGTAATGCATAATTTTTGGCCATATTGTCCCTTCCAATTTTGTTTTCCATCATACTTTCCTACTTTGGCCAGCGCGATAGTGAAACAATTATTTCATTGTATTTTATGTGGTATTAAAAAGCCTTCGGTGAACCCTGCAGAAAACCTCTTATATTGTTATTCCTTAGTCAGATGACACCAGACGCACCTCGGTTATGTGACAGCAGTGACAAGCATTTGAACAGAGAGCATCATGGGCGTGTTGACACCCTGTGACCCTCGAGGGAGTACTTTTCTTGTGACATCTGACACATCAGCTTCATGCGGTGCTGACACTCCTGCTCTGCTTCCCCACTGACATACACACACACACTCTGTCACCCTCTATTATGCTCACTCTATCTCTGTGTCTCTCTCTCTCTCACACACACACACACACACATCACACTATATGCACACTATATGCACACATAAATGCTACCTTGCACTCACATGCACCCCCTTGAGCATTTATGGTGTATAGGTGCTTATCCTGCATACAGTATATATACAGTCCTTATTGGCATTCTCGGGAGTGCACACACATACACACATGGACACACAAATCTGCAAGCAGTCCCGGAATTGGACAGACAGATAGTCGGAGGCTGTTGAGGGTAAACGAGACTCCCTGTCCATCTGCCCCTCTTTGAACCCTCCTCGTTGAGGAATTCTTCAGGTTTAAAGCTACACAAGCATAAATAATTGGGTAGTTTGTAAAAACACACACTTTTTTGCTCTTTATTAACACCAAAGTTTTCTGCTTGCTTACATTACGTTACAGTATAGTAATGAAATTGACATTTAAGTATGAATCATTGGTCACAGTTGAAGTTGGTTGTATTTTTTACTTCTCTGTGCTTCAGCAATATCAATGTTTTATGGAGTATACTGTACATGTGTACACCACTGAACTGTATGCTGTGGTGGAAGAAGTATTCAAATTATTTAGTTGAGTAAAAGTAGCCATACCACAGTGTAACAGTACAATAAGTCCTGCATTCTAAATGTCAAAAAAGTAAGTAGCAACAAAATGTACTTGAAGTATCAAAAGTAAAAGTACTCATTAGTCAAGCAAGCAAGTCATACTTTAATGATGTCGTTGGTCAAAATGGAACTAATTTAACTACTTAATTTACTGTTGGCATCATATTTTATAAACTGATCATAAGTGTTGTGTGTAAAAATCATAATTTGAAAAGTAACATAACTATAGCTCTTAAATAAATGCAGAGAAGGAAAATGTACAGTATTTCTCTCTGAAATGTAGTGAAGTTGAAGTATAAAGTAGCATAAAATGGAAATACTTAGGTAAAGTACAAGAGCCTTAAAATTGTACACTCAGCCATTGGAATGTCAAAAGTCAGTCATGCTCGAACAGCAATAGATGTGTTTTGTTGTGCGACCATGTCTGAAATCATAAGTGTTTATAGCTGTTCTGAACGGCCACACTGGAAGAGGACATTAAATCATTCAAATACGGGGATAACGGCACACATTTTCAGACCGTCACTCCTGGAAGACGTTTATAGTATTGCATTTGGTTGTACTTTGTTTTCTATTGCCCATTTTACTGGGAACTGCACAATTCCTTTGTTTCGAAGAGTAAAATTGGAAGATGCAAAAAAAGATTGAGTTGGCTGTTCACATATTAATAATTAGATTAGCTAGTCTTTAGGAGCTTTAAGCAAAGTTATTATCCCATTAATAAAGTGAAATGTTACTTGTAATTGAGAGATGACGGGACCAGAAGTGTTTAATTTTTTTCACATTTCTTTCTCTTTCCCTTTCCATTAAGGTGCTGGACCTCCAGCTGATCGGACAGTGGTGATCGAAGAGTACAGGTTCTTGTCTCAGAAGCTGTTTGCCGCTGTGTCTGTCTTCGCTGGCCTTGGCATCCTGTTTGGCATTGTCTGTCTAACCTTCAACATCTACAACGGCAACGTCCGGTGAGTTCACAAACACTTAATCTTATCATTAAATTCCCAGGCCCACATTAATTAAGGGGGGGGGGGAGTTCGCGCACACGTACATGTTCATTAGAGCTGCAACCATTAGTTGATCAATAGACAATTCATTTGCAAGTATTTTGAGAATGGATTAATCGTTTAATCCATTTTTAAGCAAAAAGGCCCAATATTTTGGTTTTAGCTTATCAAATGTAAGAATTTTACTATTTTCTTGGTGTAAAATTATATTACATTAAATATCTTTGGCTTATGGACTGTTGGTTGGTCAAAAGAAGAGTTTTCTTATGTTTTATAGACCAAACAATTAACAGATTAATTGAAAAAAAAAATCGGCAGATGAATTGAAAATGAAAAATCATTAGTTGCAGCCCTAGCATTCATTATTATATTCTAACATTTTGCTGTCATGTTTTTTTGCTTTTCCACTCTTCATGTGTGTCCTTCCAAGAGGCATTAGTGATGAGTAATATCTCCAATAATCGTGAAAATAAAGTTGTCCTCCGAAGGAGGTCATCATTAAAAAACAATTTTTAAAAGCTGAAAATAATGAGAATTGATGGATCCACTAAATGGGGCCTCATAGGTTAAAGACAGTTATTGATACATGAAGGTTGCCTGTTTGAGGAGTAGTGAATGGAAATTACATCCTGTAACAACACCCAGCTGCTTCTCCAGCAGAGCTGATTATTCACTGTGGTTGCATACCATGTGGGAATGTGAGTATTTGTAGAATGTGAAAAAGAGGAAAGTATAATTCACATGTTCAACAGAGATCCTTCCCTCTGTTGAGGTTAATGTAAATGCTAAATGGCACCACTGCCTCTCGAGTTTAGGGACTACAAAGTGATTTGGGTGTGGCTTTGCTCAATTTAGCAGCTGGTTTCATTGTCACAGCTTAAGCATAGCCCTACACCAAATGCAAATAGACTTCCTTTAAAAATTGCCTTTTGATCTTGGATTTTGAAGCTTAATACATGTCCGTGAACCCTCCGCAGCATATCTCCGATGTCTTTTTAACATAGTATTTTTATGTTTGACCCGGGTCAAAGTGATTTAAAGTCCCATAACTCCATGAGCTTATCAGGAGTTTTTCAGAAAGCTGGAGAGGTTCGTTCCTTTGGGGATCTCTGGCTGGCTGCAGTGTGCCAGTCGGGCCTTCTTCCAGCTTTGATTATATTTCAAGTACAGTTTCACCGAGGGCTGATCTCAGCTGTCAAAACACTATGAGTTAGATCAAATAAAGTTTTTTTCAGTAAGCTGTTTTCACAAAATGACTTTGCCACTAACTGCCTTGTTAGGAGACAAAAATACATCGCAATGCAATCACAATCCTTTAGAAACACGGTGTCACTGTTTAAAGCAGTTATAATCTATATTTCTATCTATGAAATGACAAGGTGAAAGGAGTTGCTTGTAATGATGAACCTACAGAGAATTATCACTGGAATCTACAGCGCCCCTCAAATTTAAGGAGCTTTATAGTGAGTTTCAGTTAATTGTTTAGCTGTCTGACAGGCAAATTTACTTTTTTGATTAACTCTCAGTGCTCTCAAAGAACAGTAGCACTGTGCACTACCTGCTCAGCACCAAACAGACAAACACAGTTAGCAACTAACTGTTAAACATAGTGGAGCGCAGTGGAGCATTTAGCTGCCAGCAAGACAGATATTTGCCCTGAGAGTTGGTGGAGACCAAAAACAGAGCTAAAAGCTGAGTGAATATTGGACTTACATTCATCATGTGAATACAAATACGACTCCAAATGAATGATAATGTTGCAGAGGCCAGAGGAAATACAGCAAAAAGGTTATATAACCACCCAAAAAATTCCTGTGCAGTGTCTTAGATAGATAGATAGATAGATGGATAGATAGATAGATAGATAGATAGATAGATAGATAGATAGATAGATAGATAGATAGATAGATAGATAGATAGATAGATAGATAATTGATACAACTTTTTATTATCTAATAGTAGCCTTGATTCAAGGCTACCTCAAGACGTGGTGCATAAAATGGAAGAAAGAACTCAAAATAACTCTTGTAGCACACTGAAAATTATATTGTGTGTGTGTGTATGTGTGTGTGTGTGGGCGGATGGGCGGGTGTGTGTGGGCGGGTGGGCGGGAACATGCATGTTCATTAGAGCTGCAACCATTAGTTGAACAATAGACAATTCATTTGCAAGTATTTTGAGAATGGATTAATCATTTAAAGGAGAAATCCGGCTGATTTTTACCTGAATCTTGATCGCTAGATGTCTCCGAGTACTGTCGATAGGAGAAAAAAAACGACCAAAATCGGTGCTAGCAAACTGGAGTTGCTACAGCTAATGGCCAGAGCTCCCAGTTGGCTAAAATGCCAGTTGTGGGGGCATGTTCTAAAGAGTGGCTTTGTTCCTCTTAACAGACACAAAATGAAATTAAAATTTCTGCAACATGAACAGGGCCCTCACGTGACAACAATATGCGTTTTCAACTTAGACATTGTGAAGAAACCGTTTAAATTCAAAGTCTGTACTGTCACCTACCTCTTTTTCCATTGGTCGCTTCACCGTAAGCCCAGAATAGTCGATCACAAAGGATCAGTTGTTGCAGGAAATGGTAAACAGTAGTGAAGTAGTGTGAAGAGTGAAGATCAGAGGTGTTCACAAGGGAAGAAGCTTAGAGTAAGAATAACGTGTTGATCTACTGTGGAAAAGAAATGGTTTGTGTTTTTGCCTTTCCGAATTGTGGCAACAGAATGAGAAAATACAAGTACCTAAACTTTCATCGTCTACCTTTCCATGACCATGAGATACTGCAGTTGTGGCTAGTTGTACTTCAGCTTGATGTGCAAACTCCCATACAAGTACTACGCGATAAAGATCACCGCATTTGCAGCAAACATTTTGAGAAGGATGACTACACAGACACAACACAACAGGGCCGGCTGAAGAAAAATGCCATTCCGAGGATGAAGACTGCTGCAACCACTGTGGAGGTAATGAAAACAAACTTTGAATTTAAACGGTTTCATCAAAATATCTGAGTTGAAAACGCATCTTGTTGTCACGTGAGGGCCCTGTTCATGTTGACCAGAAATTTTTATTGCATTTTGTGTCTGTTAAGAGGCACAAAGCCACTCTTTAGAACATGCCCCCACAACTGGCATTTTAGCTAACAGGGAGCTCTGGCCATTCGCTATTAGCAATTCTGGTCTTTTTTTCCTTTTGACAGTACTCTGAGACATCTAGCGATCAAGATTCAGGTACAATTCTGCCAGATTTCTCCTTTAAGCCCAATATTTTGATTTTAGCTTATCAAATGTAAGAATTTGACCATTTTCTTGGTGTAAAATTATATTACATTACATGTAACACAATGGAATTTGTAATGAGTATTTTTTCAGTTTTCTTGAATTGAAGAATGAGATGAATTGAAAATTAAAAATCATTAGTTGCAGCCCTAGCATTCATTATTATATTCTAACATTTTGCTGTCATGTTTTTTTGCTTTTATACTCTTCATGTGTGTCCTTCCAAGAGGCATTAGTGATGAGTAGTATCTCCGATAATTGTGAAAATAAAGTTTTGAGAATAAAGAATTAATGGATCCACTAAATGGGGCCTCATAGGTTAAAGACACAGTTATTATTACATGAAGGTTGCCTGTTTGAGGAGTAGTGAATGGAAATTACATCCTGTAACAACACCCAGCTGCTTCTCCAGCAGAGCTGATTATTCACTGTGGTTGCATACCATGTGGGAATGTGAGTATTTGTAGGATGTGAAACAGAGGAAAGTATAATTCACATGTTCAACCAAGATCCTTCCCTCTGAGGTTAAATGCTAAATGGCACTGCTGCCTCTCGAGTTTAGGGACTACAAAGTGATTTGGGTGTGGCTTTGCTCACAACAGATAAACACAGTTAGCAGCTACCTCTTAAACGTAATGGAGCGCAGTGCAGCATTTAGCAGCCAACGAGACAGATATTTGCCCTGGGAGTTGGTGGAGACCAAAAACAGAGCTAAAAGGTGATTGAATATTGGACTTACATTCATCGTGTGAATACAAATACAACTCCAAATGAATGATAATGTTGCAGAGGCCAGAGGAAATACAGCAAAAAAGGTTATATAACCACTGAAAAATTCCTGTGCAGTGTCAGATAGATAGATTTATTGATTCTCTATTTCTTTATTATCTAACAGTAGCCTTGATTCAAGGCTACCACAAGATGTGGTGCATAAAACGGAAGAAAGCAGCACTCAAAATAACTCTTGTAGCACACTGAAATTTATATTATATATAAGTGTGTGTGTGTGTGTGTGTGTGTGTGTGTGTGTGTGTGTGTGTGCGCACGTACAGTAAATAAGCAGCATGGCCTCAGGGCAACACAAGGACAGGTCAGCAGGATGAAAGAATATAAAAATCACACCTACTGCTGCAGGATGAGCTCGAGCTGAGGGGCAGAGGAAAGCTGCTGTGCTGGGTGGGTGGGTGTTATGGTACAGTGCAGATTATATTAAACATCTTAAATCTGGAGATTATTATCCTGAGAATGTCTCTACAGCATTTATAGAAACACATTGTCTCAACTGGATAGAAATCACCAGTAGAGTATTTTTACTCCACTACATTTGTCTGACAGCTTTAGTAATTCTTAGATTTTTCATGCCCTTTATGTCCAGTGAAAACCATGTATCTCCAAATTTGGTGATTTTGAATTTGATCAACATCAGCAGAAAATGCATCGTCACAAAGCTGAAAACAGATCTGTTTTTCTGACAAAATGAGATACGTGGTGGCAATACTTCTAACATATGATTTTATAGAATATGATGCGTTGCTGTAGATGAAACTAACTGATATATAAAGGAGTTAAATTAGCACAACCTTAAAGTGTAAATTGTAGGTTAACCACTACAACCAATTAATATGTAAAGAAAGTGCTCAATATGTATATATTTAAACATTTCTGTCTTAAAATGCGTTAAAATAACATTTATTGGGGTTTCTACAAAGGTAGCATGTTTTTTACAGTGACTGGGTGATGACGTCATAAGAGGGAGTAGCAACCCATAGCAGGTACATAGACAGGCCAACAATGGGAAAATTGTATCCATTTTCGCCATCTTATTCATCACTAAATTCATTTCTGACAACGTTTTAGGCGAGAAATTAACTGTTTAGATTTCAAATATAGTCAGTCTTCCTAAAAAGTTTTCGGAGTTGAGAAGCTCTGTAAAGTAACGCAACAACTAGCAGCGCCTGCCCCGGCCGCTGGCTTGTCGCTCGGACAGTCTCGCTCGGACACCCCGCTGTAAACCGGAGGTCTCTCAGACCACTCTCGTAAATAAGAGGCTTTTATTTCGCCGTTGACGGATCGTTTGTTTAAATATCACAACACATGTCCATCATAAGATTAACGGGAACCTGTCTTTTCGGAGTTAAACTCAACAAGCACCTGACAACCTCGCTGGCCAGCCGTCTCACACACACACACACACACACACACACACACACACACACACACACACACACACACACACACACACACACACACACACACACACACACACACACACCGAGCCACAGCGCCACAGCGCAGCAGGCAGAGGAGAGAGTGGGTCACAGAGGCAGCAGTAAAATCAGCCCACTTCGTAGCCACAAACCTCACCCAGGCACCAATCAGCCGTTTGTCCTAGTGGACCCTCTGCCCTGTTTCTGATGTACTTGTACATCCCACACAAACACAATAGTAGCTAGGTAGCTAGGTCTCCAATATAACTGCTAGCCTATTAGCCGTTAGACTCTTGGAGTCCCTCTTATGACGTCACACCCCGCCTAGTGGAAGGGAAGGGGAGTGCTTAAAACCACTGTAAAAAGTACCAACTTTTCATATTATATTCAGCATTTTGTTATAAAAAGCCATACAAAACAATGGTGGGCGGCTCTAATCTTTATGTTTAATAAACACATTGCTTAACTTCATGAAAAATTTAACCTGCAATTTACACTTTAAACATCATATATAATTTAATTTTTTTTTTTTACTTTAAATAATAAATAACCTAGTACATTTATAATACTAATAATAATAAATATAATTATAAATAAAGTACATTTTGCTGATAATACATATTTTCACTAGGTAAGGTTTTGAATGCAGGACTTTGGAGTGGGTTATTAGTAGTTTTACTTAAGTAAAAAATATGAATACTTCTTCAACCACTAGAAATCACAGACAATTATGTTTTCTCTTTATGGTTAAGCTCCTGTCTGTACCTCCACATACAGCGCGGTGTACATGATTATCACATCCATCGTCAAATGAGATGTCTTTTGTTGGCCAGGCTGCCTGAACCAGGAAATAACAATACATTTTGAATTAAAAAACAACATAAGAGCAATTAACAGCAATCAATGACATTTCTAAGCGCAGAAAAAAAAAGGCCACCAACACAATTAACACCTGTATACCTACAAATTCAGCAATTGTACTTTTAAGCAGAAATGATAATTACCAGTTTTTTGTTGTTGTTGTCTTCATGTCTTCACTGTTTCAGCTACATCCAGAACTCTCAGCCATACTTGAACAACATGACAGCGGTGGGCTGCATGATGGCTCTGGCCGCAGTGTTCCCGCTGGGGATTGATGGTCACCACGTCCACAGATCTCAGTTCCCCGTCGTTTGCCAGGTAACAGGAGAAAGAGACAGACAGAGGTGGAAAAGAGCCAGAGGGCAGGATGAGAAGGGCTGGGTATTGTCTGCAAATATTTGGTTTCACTGATTTGATGCTTGTACCAAAACAGTCATTTTTACAAAAGGTGTTGAAAGAAGTATAGGAGAAATTAAACTCAGATTTGATGGACCTATTTTTTTTTGTGCCACAAATATTGCACTCATCAGTTAACAGCTGTCAGTTTTAGTAAAGCCCTGCTCTACTGTGACATTAAGCAAACACACATTTAGGTGTTGTTGTGAGGCCCGGACAGTTTGGATGTTCTGCCTGTGGCAAGCAGACACCTGCGAAACCTCATTTCAGGAGTATTATCACTCAACCTTAGTGGATGACATATGATGAAAGTTCAAACGTTGACATAATTCATCAAGTATTTTATTGTATTTTGGTATTCAGTGGCACATATTTGCTGGGTGCCGGAATAGCACAGACGATGGGATCCCAGCACTAATGACGAGTGGGAGTGCTTTGTCTCTCGCCCATGTTGAATCTTCTTGTTGTGGAAGCCAATTTCCATTTCTGTAGTTTCTCTGCTCTTTGTCTCAGTCCAGTTATTCTCTCTCATGCTTTGTCTTGCCTCTCTCTTGCACTCTGCCTCTGCTGACCTTCAGCTCTGGATAGTTTTTTTCTTTTTCTGTTGCAATCTCTACATTTCCCCACCACCAACTTCCATCACCTACTCTATCTATCTATCTATCTATCTATCTATCTATCTATCTATCGTTAAATAAAGGCCAGGGCTTCCATCACTTCTATTTCAGCCCCTCACTTTTACAGTTTCAGATTAAAGCTCTTAAAGTCCTGATGAGAAAAGAGAGGAGTTGATAAAAATAAGATTGTTAGGGTCTACGTAGTAAATTAAAAGCAATACCTGCAGACACTATTCAGACCTGAAAAGTACTCCGACCCCCTCTATGTGTTTTCCGGATAAAGAAAATGTTCATGTAATCTATATTTTTATGACCAAATATTCTCTTTAAAAAGACGCTTGAATGAAGCATCACTTAGGCAGTAAAGAACAGAGCTCTTTGCATTAAAGATGCAAATACATTAGAATTTCTATCAAGGAAACTAAACATGATTTAAAGTAGGAATACTGCATTCAAAATATATTTATATACATATTATGGAAAACACAATAACCAATGTCATCATAATTTAGATTGATTTACTGTAACTGTAACTACAAATAAAAGTTAAGTTATATTCTTATTTACAGAGAAAGTAGACTGATAGACAATATATCTAATTGTTTGTTTTTTTTCTTCATTGTGCCCCCAATTCTGAAACCAAACCTACACCCTTGAATAAAGGTATTTTAAAATTCTCTCCTCCTCCAGTTCCGCCTGTGGCTCCTGGGCCTCGGCTTCAGCCTGGCTTATGGCAGCATGTTCACCAAGATCTGGTGGGTCCACACACTCTTCACAAAGAAGGACGAAAAGAAGGAGAAGAAGAAGGTAGGGAGGAAGAGTGGGAGGGAGGGATAAGCCTCTCAGCGCTCTCAGGAGAGCAGAGAAAGGATGGGAGAGGGAGGCCGGGCCACGCAGCATGTGTGGCGCCCGCTGATAAAAAAGCAAAGTTAAAAACTTTGCAGGCTTCCTCCTAGTAACATAAGCTTCTAAGAGGCCAGCTCGGCATCATTCACTATGCTGGGGTTGTAGCGAGAGTGCAGGGATAAGGGTGTTGGACACACACTGACATAGATACTGTACTTTACACATGCACATGCACCGACACACATGCAATATTTAGGCATAGAAGCTTGCAGATTTGGGGCACACATAACCAGGCCCCTGATACCAACGCCATCAGCTTTATGTGTGTGTGTGTGTGTGTGTATATGTGTGTGTGTGTGTGTGTGTGTGTGTGTGTGTGTGTGTGTGTCCTCTTGAAGATAGTGTATCCTGGAGCCAGCAAGATACTGCCACTCTGTGATGTGTTGTGGGAATTTCTAAGACCTAATCAGAAGAATAAGAGATTAAGCCATTTATGGAATATTTATGAATATGGATGAGTATTAAAGTTCTATGCAGAAATCCAACCTTCGGGGGGTTTATTATTTGAGCCAAAGCACAACGAATCGGGTTGACTTTCAACTCTCTTCATGTCCACAGAAGGGCAATTTGCTAGAGAGCATTAGTTTAAAGAAACTTTCACAAATCGAGGGGAGAATGAGCACTTTTCAAATCATTTTTCATGCAACTCAAGTGAAGAGGCGCCCAGGACTGTGTAATGTGTTTTCGTCTTTATTTTATTTTTCAGTTTTAGTCATTGCACGCTTGAATGGCTGTTACTATGTTGGAGGTGCTGGGAGTAAGCCAGCGTGGTCGAATGAAAAAAGATGTGTGGTAAGAAAGAGTAGGGAGTCGCAGTAGGAGAGCTCATTTTGGCGGGCTTGTTTTTCGGTTACGGCTGTATTGCTTCCATTATAGCTTATGTTAAAAAAAATATTGGCCGCTTCGGAAACTGTCCACACAAAAGCAGTGTCATTTCAGTGTGTATAAATGATGATTTCAGGTGGCAGCACAAATATAGCTACTGCAGCTCTTTGTGTGTCGCCTGCACACACACACACACGCACACACACACACACACACACACACACACACACACCTGCTGCTCTTAAAATATACTTATACACACACTTGTACACACATTCAGAGACACGCACTCAGAAAGACAATTTGCACCCAGTCATCCAGAAATTACAAGGACGCCTGTCGTATTATTTGTCCTGGTTGTTTGTCTTTGTTTGTGGACTGGCTCGTGATGCCCTTGGATAGTGATGACTGTTGTGTATGTGTTTGTTTGTGTGTCGTTTGCTCACACAGCAACACTTGGAGCCATGGAAACTCTACGCAACAGTTGGAGTGCTGCTGGCTATCGACTTCCTGTCACTCATGATCTGGCAGATTGTGGATCCTCTGCACATTACGGTGGAGGTGGAGTACCAAAGACAGATGAGCTAATTTGTGTGTCATCGCCCATTAGAACAGACTGCGCAGCCGGCGTCATGAGTCAATAACGCAGTAATGAGACACCACGCCTCGTTTGTAGAAATGTCCTTTCATTTTGATTCATCTTACACTCAAAGAGCACAATCTGAAACACAGACAGATATTGCAAAGCACAGTACTGAATATTTTAATGTATTTGTGTTCAATAGTGTAAGCTGTACAAGTGCTGTTAAAGGTGCCCTGTAGCATTTGCTATAAACAAAAATCAACATTCATCTAGCTGCCAAGCAAACATTGTGAATAAATTCCCTGCCTCATTATTAAACATTTATCTTTTAAAGGTCTCATGATATTATTACTCTCTTTTTGCCAGACCTTCCTCCACCACAGCGCTGCGGAGGAGGGTCTGGCTAGTCCACACAGCATTCCGGGGCGGGAGAAAAACGTGCTCTAGTTTATTGGCATTTCTTTAAACCAATCACAATCGTCTTGGGCGGTGCTAGGCACCGGTAAAAGTCGCTGTGCCGCTGCAAAAAGGCCTTGGGAAGGAACTTGTTTTGGTGGAACACGTGTACGTTCAAAAGTTGTTTTAGTCGTTCAACAGAAAACTCTGATTGGACAGATAGTCTAGCTAGCTGTCTGGATTTACCCTGCAGAGATCTGAGAAAAGGTTAACCATAGTCCTCATAAATTGACCGGAGTTTAAAATGCCAACACAAAGGTAGCCCAAGGCAACGGAAATCAGGCCTAAATGAGTGAAATCCGTCAGAATTTCGGTCGGCAACAGAGCAATCCCAGAATTGGAACGTCAAGGATATAGACTATGAAATTATTCACATCATTAAACATGCTTTAATCAATATTTTCAACACTGAATCCAGGGACTCACTCGCTAATTTTTTGCACTCTGAAGTGCAAAAACACTTACAATTATCAACCTGCTTGATGGAGTTCAGTCAGAGCTGTTTCCATCAACCTTCATATGCAGTCGTTTCCAAAAAAAGAAGCTCAAGATGAACATTTAGCAGCTAAAAACCGAGATAAGAGCTGGTGGAGAGAGATCCCATGTTTCCATGTGCACGAGTATTCTGGTTATGATAGGGAAGGAGGATTACACATATAAACAGCATATCCTGTATGTTTGTTTTAAAACCTGGATGCTAGCTAAATAAAAGCCAGGATACTGTGGCATGGAAACACCTTATCCACATCTGATCATTCTCTGCTATGCAGGTGGGTCATTATAGTTATTCAGTTAAACAAAAAACATGATGATACCGTATTTTCCGCACCATAAGGCGCACTTAAAAGCCTTTAATTTTCTCAAAAAACGACAGTGCGCCTTATAATCCGGAGCACCTTATATATGGATCAACCTCTCAAGGATCACTGTCACGTTGACGGGACACTGCGTCGCTGTAACCTCGATTAAACTTTCACTCATTCGCATTTTTATAACTTTAAAGCATTAAATCTTCAAAATATACAGCCATGCAACACACCAATTGAAAGCTTAGCCTCTAATGATTAATTTATGCCCACATACAAAGCATAAGATGATTTATAGCAGTTACAACTGTTACAAAGTAACAGAAAATAAAACAATTCGGCCGTAATATGCGCAGGTGTCGAGAGTGCATCCATACCTGTTTTCGTTGTCCTTTCAGCAACAAAGTAGTATTTTGCCCAAAACTTGATTTTCATAAATCCACAAGAGTCCAAGGAAATGTAATATCCAAGCTTTATATTCCAAAACGATCTGTTCGCCTCACAATGTTGAAGTTTCTGGCCGAATGACAACGGAAAAACGTGAAACAGTTTTCCATTCCCGCACTTGTTATCTCCACTAGCTTCTCTGCCCAGCTACATGATCGATGTGGGCGTCATTGTATTCCCTAGCTTCTAAGCTTTCGATTGGTAGCTCATATTAGCCAGTCGTTCAGGTTTGCCTCTGATATGGCCAATGGAAGCGGACAAGCCGATGACAACATGTCAGGGACCACGTTGAGACGATCGACATTTTCTCGGACCACTTAGATTTAAATGCTATAAGACCCGTCTATCTTTTTAGCCAATGAGCAAACAATTCGATTGATATGCAATATGGGCATGACATTCATTAACATTAACAACGTTACCATGGGAGTGAACGGAGCTGTCAGAACGCTTAATAAAGTTTGACTTTATCTGATTGTTTTGTTGACATTCCCTTTAGCACAGCTCCATCTAGTAGGATGTATAACACAACCCCAGTCAAACGTTTGACTGCAGTATCTTCTATTCTATGCACCTTATAATCCGGTGCGCCCTATATGTGAAAAAAGTTCTAAAATAGGCCGTTCATTGAAGGTGCACCTTATAATCAGGTGCGCCTTATAGTGCAGAAAATACGGTAAATTATTTCACAGTGAAATAAAAGGTAATTCATAAATCCTATTGTCACTCTTGTTTTCCATTACCAGTGATCCGATGGGGAGGCTACATCAAACCAAACTGAGTTCATTCTCAACTGTTTAAGTAACTCAGTCAGAAACGAGTGGCTCAGATGTTCAGGAATCAAGGCACACAAACCTTGATACTGGTATACTGTTTATGCATTCAAGCTCTGTAGGAACTTTACTGTCAAACCTTATATGTAAATAGCTTTATTTTATGTGTATTGGCTATCGGATAGTAATTCAATTCAGTCATCTACATCTACACAAGGGAAGGACCTATTTACTCGAGGGGATCAACCGCGCCGTCACTGGGGCTTGTGCTTACTGTGCATTTTTGCCTCATCCTCCAGAGTGCTGCTGTCTCATCATTTTTTCTTATCTCCCCTTCCCTCTCTATCTCTCTTTCCCTCTATCTCTTTATCCTTCCATTCCTCTTTCTCTGTCTGCCATGCGAGTAGAAGTTCACTAAGGAAGCCCCTAAAGAAGATTTGGATGTCCTGATTCAGCCCTTGCTGGAGCACTGCAGCTCAGAGAAGATGAACACGTGGCTCGGTACCCGTCCTCTCTTTTTCTTGTTTTACCCTCTCATATCTCAATCTGTCTCTTTATCATTCTTTGCCCTGCTCTGGTTTTGAATTTTTTTTTTGTCACACACACATTGGCATGTGCAGAAACATATGCGTACACACATACACACACACACACACACACACACACACACACACACACACACACACACACACACACACACACACACGTCACTACCATTCACTCTGAATTAAACAGGCCTCATATAACAGCTTCCTCCCTCAGCCCCTGCCTCCTGCCTTACGTTTGATTCCTCTTTTCTCCCCCTTTGCTTCTCTTTTTTTCGGCCCACGCAGTCTCTCTCTCTCTCTCTCCCTGTCTGTCTCTCTGCTGTCTTTCTTAGCATGGCAGCTCTTATGAAAGTATAATGGTGCTGAAATTCAAATAATGTGGGTCACAAACTGGGCCATTGCCCCATAGCATTTCCTTTTCTCGGAGAAGAAAAGAGGGTGCTTTAATATCAGGCGGTATAAAAAGACAATGGACAGTCTGAAGAAGTGTCGAACTTACTCAGTCACAGATCCTCTTTTCTTCCCGGCTTCTCTTTCTCTTTTATATTCTCTTTTCTCTGTCACTCTAACTGGCTTTCAGCATATTCAACCTTTCTGCACTTTAGTTTCTATTGCATCTACATTTTTGGTTTTCTACTCATTGAGTGAGTAACTCAATGGCCACATTGAGCTGTTCACAATGTTACCTACACTAGAAGCAAAGGTTGTTTAAGCCATCTTCCAGGTTTTCTTTTGTTTGATGTCTCAATATGTCACTAAGACTGCATCTATCTCCACATCTTGGAACATATTCTTTTTTTGCGTCAAAGTGTTAAAGTGTAAAATAGTAAATGGTGTGATTACTGTGTGTGCTAACAGGTGTTCGTTTGAAGATTTGAGTTGCACTGCTGTTTTACTTTGATTATGACCACCTCAATTAATATTTTACTGTAAATGTTTTTTTTACAGTTTATACAATCACAGTATATGAAGACAAATGGAGCCAAATGTTTTGTATATTTAAAAGATGAAAAGCTAAAACTGTATGCTGAAGTATGGAATGACAACACAACCAAACACACACTATAGTTTTTTGGCTAACACGAAGTTTTTTACATAAGAGTGACATTGTCATTGAACACATGACACATGAACCATAACCATAACCATAACCATAACTTGTCATGACAAAAACCGAATGAGGCTTACTAAAAGAAGCGTTATGTCATAAACGTTTCTGACTTGTTTATAATGTTTTATGACACGTTCATGACAGTGTCATGTCACTCTTATGTCGATACCTTCAAGTAAAGTGTAACCGTTTTTTGTTTGTTTTATTGTCTTTCAAAATGAAAAAAACAAACATTTGGCCACCATTTGTGTTCTGTACAATACAGTATACGTAGGTTCTGCATTCCTTCAATTATTGCCTCTGTTGCATATTGTCTATCTGTGCATATGTCTGTTTCTTGTATGTTTTTACTCATCCCCAAAATTGCCTCATGGATGATTAAAGTTGAATTGAATTACACACATCATATTCTATAATTTTCATGTTCTCTCACTGTTTCCCTCTTTCTGTAGGTGTGGTTTATGGCTACAAGGGTCTCTTGCTGCTGCTGGGAATATTTCTGGCTTACGAGACCAAGTCTGTCTCCACAGAAAAGATCAATGACCATCGGGCCGTGGGGATGGCTATTTACAACGTGGCTGTGAGTCGAAAAAAGAAACGACACTGTCATACATACACTCCTGTTTCTGTGTGCTACTGTCTGCTCAGAGCAGTCTGTAGCACAGTGAGTACCTTATTAAAGTGGCAATAAATACAATTTTTTTTATTGCCCCATAGCACGAAATAGCCGTAGTATATCTGTGGGAGGTTAACCAATGCCATTGCCTCCATGATTACTTTGCCCAGTGCTCAAATCTTTGGCTTCCAGAAGTAACCTTCCTGCTCATTTCAGAACAAAACAGGCAACTGACCGACCAATGGGACAAGACATTTCAGCTGCAAGAGCTTAAAAGCTTCATTCTCAAGGGGCTTGCAGTTCTTGTTTATAAAAGTTAATGGAGTTCAAAGATAACTTCCCCCCTTAATGTCTCTTAACATCACATTGAAATACTTCCTGTGCAGCTACAATAGAGTGTAACAGTTCTATTGTTTTTTCAGGTTTTGGTGTGGCAGAATCAAAGTTTCTAGATTTACCATTTTGCATCGATTTTCATAGTCATACAACAAGTCCATTGTAGACAGAATATAAATAACAACTTATCCTCTCAAAATGACCTCTGGGATGTGCTGAACATTGCAGATTGATGATCAAGTAAAAAATACAGAAAAGTACATGTTGGCATAATGATTGGTTTGGAGCAATAGGAGACACAGAAACAGGCTTATATATTCAAGCTTTTCCACAAATACGTCTAGAGATTTGATTCTCTAAAATGCCAATCCCTGGACACAATTCTGTCCAAATTATAATACTGCCAGCACACGCTGCTGTCATGTGTCATACATTTTGATGCATGGGACTTCATGGTGAAATGAATGTTTAAAAAAAATCAATAAAATACAAAAGGGTGCATCACAAACTTGCAACGTGCTGCAACTCAAGCATACTTATATGGGAAGACATTTCTGTGCAGTTTGGGTTATGTGTTATCTTTGTGTGTGGATGCTATAGATTGCATCCACACAGTTCTTTGTATGGATCTGTTTAAAAATGTACCCACCTAGCCACTAAATAACAGTGGTAAACGCAGCCGTCGGTCATAAACATTTTTCAGCTCTTGTTAAAAGCAAGTGAATCATCTTAAACGGAGGCACCTAGGATGCACTTTACACTGAAATAGCTGCCATTATGTTCACTTTAGCACTTTAGACAAATACTCGCTGCCATTTCCTGACACTCTTGACACAGGGTAACTTTGTAATTGATGTAAAATGTCTGGGGAAAAAGTGGTTTCTGTCACTTTAACTGCCAGAGGAGTTTTTCTGCTTTGATCAAAAGCCAGCAAAAATTTTGTTTTGTTTTTAACGACCATTTTGCCAGACTTTCCTGCCCTTGCCTCAATTCCTATTAATAAATAAAAGAAGAATACTCAGCTTATACTGAAGTAATTCATAAATGGATTGATCTCTCCGTCTAGGAGAGGATTTATCATTGATCTATCATTCATGGTTGTTTCAAGAGAGCATTAAATGCCGTTTGCATGCTCAATTCATCACATGGTTCCGTAATGTGAGACTAGTCTAATGTGATTATTTTATGTTCTGATTTACACATTTCAGTTTTATGATGATGCCAATAGTTAATGGTGTCTGTAAAGGGACCTCCTTCCTCTTTGCTAAGCTTTGAGCCTCAGGCCCTGATGAGATGACAATGTGATGATTGTCAGCGCGCTGTTGCCACTTCAGTCATGACTTTTTAATGCTGTTTTCACATGGGAGCCCTCCCCGGAATAATAAACAGATGCCTAATGCTTTTATGGATGTGTTTTCCTACCCTCTCATTCTCTCGCTCTCCAACTCTACTTTATTCTCCACCTCCCCTCCTCTAACCTCCCCTGCCTCCTTCCACTTCAAACTTCATTCTTACTTTTTCCTCCTCCTTTATTCTTTGAACTGCTCTTTCTTTCCGTTTCTCTTTCTGTCTTCCTCTGTGTTCCTGCAGGTGTTGTGTCTGATCACGGCTCCAGTGACCATGATCCTGTCTTCGCAGCAGGATGCCTCCTTTGCCTTTGCCGCTCTAGCAGCCGTCTTCTCTGCCTACATCACTCTGGTCGTGCTTTTTGTACCCAAGGTGCTCTGACACATCACTGAAACCTTTGGAAAATGTTGTGCACACTGAAAAATACACTCATATTGCAGTAAAACCGCAGGTCAAAACATGTCGAGGAAGTCCAGCCTGTACTAGATGGTGCCTGAAAATGACAAACTTCTGAGACTTTGTTATGTCTGATAGTTCTTTTTTTTAGGTTTGAGTGCATTGTAATATTTGACTGGCTGTTACATCAAATAAGAAGGCTACTTAAATGATCAAATCTTTAATCTGTTTATGATTTCACCATTACGGTAATAATCTGTGACAGTTAGTTAATATAACAAGCTGTTAGATGTGTAGCTCCTGTAAACATTTGGTTTTAAGAAAACAAATCCTCTGGCACACACAAAGTTAGACATGTTAAATGTCTGGCAACAGCTACAATGATTTGCAGAAGAAGAGCTGTGTTAGTGCACATGAGCACTGCTGCAGACTGTGCAGACAGAGGAAAGAGTGCCACCTACAGAAATTTAAACCATATTAACAGAAAATCCAAGGAAAAAAAAACCATAACAGTATCGTCACCACTGTTTTATTGTCTGGCTGTTTCTGGAAGCCCAGTGCACAAACCACACAGCAGTGAGCTCTGAGCACCAAAGATGTCGTCAAAATAAGAAACAATATGAACATGTTTAAGCAGTCAGAGAAGTGTGAGAGCTTTTGGCTGAAAGAGCTGTCATTGTCTCATAAGATGCATTATTCAGACGGCACACTGTACTCTTAGGCCTTTGTTCTTTATTAACCTGTTCCTGTGGCGGTCTAGATGCGGCGTCTCATCACCCGCGGTGAGTGGCAGTCGGAGCAGCAGGACACTCTGAAGACCGGCTCGTCCACCAACAACAACGACGAGGAGAAATCCCGGCAGCTGGAGAGAGAGAACAGGGAGCTGCAAAAGATCATCCAGGAGGTGAAAACATTACATTATACAGAAACATACACATTAATATCATTATTATTATTAAACATGCAAGTCCAAATGCCACACAATTTACATAATTACAGTACACATAATTAATTGTGTGTGTATGTATATATATATATTTTCATGGACATATAGGTAATGCACATTTATGTCTGTTTATGCTTTTATTATAGAGGTAAAATATAGTGTATAGTGTTTTTTCTGTGTGTGTGTGTGTGTGTGTGTGTGTGTGTGTGTGTGTGAATGCTGCATAATATGAGAAAATAGAGTATAGTAATAACACCCAATGTTGTGACATATAAACAGAGGCATGGCTTTATGTCATCATGTGTCCTTTATTATTTTTGCTTTTTTTTATTGCATGTTATTCTTTTTAGGTTTTCTAGGACAATGTAACCTAATTTTTATGGTTTGCTTTCACACTGACAGATATAGAAAAGGGTTGTGAAGCATCCCTCTTTTATTCAGAGTTTTATTGCGGAAGTGCAGCTCCATAAATTCACTGAAAAAAAATGAATCTTTTTAGTGGGTGAGGTCCCGATCCTGCTTAATTTATTATCATATTTGGCCAGAAAAGGGCGGAAATCCTCACATTTGAGAAGTTAGAACCAGCATTAGGTTTGCCATTTTTGTTTGAGAAATGACCACCAAGTAATTGCAATCAATTACTGCTAGAAATGCTAATAAATGCTAAATATGGGAGGGGGGGTTGAAGTTAAAGTAAAGTTTTACAGCTCTACAACAATCTCTGTCTCCGCTCGTTGTGTCTTTAGAAAGAGGAGAGGGTATCGGCACTCCGCAACCAGCTGGCTGAGCGACAGGCTCTACGCAACCGCCGACGACCCTCCTCAGGCCAGAATCAGAACCACAACACCCCGCCGCCCTCCTCCCAGCCGGATCCCAAGTCTCTGCTTCCCCCGCCCGGCTACCCCAACCCCACCACGGACAATCACGCCCTCCCGCCTTCCTTCTCCAACTCCTCCAACCTCTACCCGGCTGACAGCAAGATGAGCCGCAACCACTGTCACAACAGCCAGATCCCATTACTGTATAAATAGGCGAGGCACTGGGAGAGGGGGGAGGGTGGGGGTGGGGGGGGGGGGACACTCGCAGAATGCACACAAACCGGGGACACACAAATCACAATGAGACACTGTGACTTTCACTTGTTTCGGGCGATAAGCACAGCGGTGTTGTGACACTGTTTTCAAATATGGCGGGGAAGCACAAATAAGTACACAGGAGTGCTTTGCACTTGGCAGCTTCCGGGAGAGTCACGCAGGTAACACCCGTCCTCACAATTTTGATCACACTGTGTTCAACCCAGCAACGAGGCACTTGTGACTGGTCAGACTAGCAGCACTCAAGGTCTTTTAAAAAGGTCAAGTGAACAGATAGCTCTCTTAATCATTCCTCTCCCTCATTTGTTATCTTGTTCTGTTGTGGAGGCACCGCATCAAGGATCTTAAAAGGAAACGTTTGTGCTTGTGTCTTTGCTATATTGTCTCCACCTTTTGTCTCTCGAGTTTGTTGACAATGTAGGCAAGCGCATACAGTAGTGATTTATATTGTTCTGTAATATCTGATATGTTTTGTCATGGAGTTGTGAATTATTTGTTTACTTTTTTTTTCAGGAGAGTTGTGAAAGCTGAAATGTACAAAGGGACAAAGCGATGTACAGTTTTTTTCCAATGTTTCCTCTAAAGAGATCGACTGTGTGGAACACTCGTTTCACTGAAAAGTAATAATGTGCATTAATAAACAGCCATAATTTAGAAGGGCCTTGGCATGTATGGATGTGTCTTGTCAGGACTGTGTATTCAAGTACAACACTGGATCTTGAAAATCCAGTCCTTTGCTGAATATTAGACCCATTTCAAAGGAGAAAATGATCAGAGTTTGCTCGTGTATAGGGACATTTTTGATAGTTTTGCCATTTAAAATGTTTCACAATGTATTTTTTGAGATTTGTGTTTTATCTATTTAGCTGTATAGTACAGTATTAGCCATCAAATAAACCCCTCATCCTGCATCTTATGTATTTTGCAGATATCGCCAAATACTGCTGCAGCCATAGTAACTGCAGCTGATTCTCACTTTTAGAGAAAACTCCAACTTACAACTTGCCAGAACAATAGTTTGTACTTTCTGCCTCCTGGAAATGAAAGCCAATGTATATTTCTACAGAAGCAGTGTGGTGAGATGTGGGGCTTCTACGATGGCGATTTCTGTAAATATTCAGAGAAAGCACAGTTTTTATACATGTGAATCTGTTATACGTCATTCATGTAAGCCTTTTATTTTTTATTTTGAAAGGATGTTTTTCTCTTATCTTTTCCCATAACAGACAATCTGGATGGATGCTAATTTTTGTTCTATTTTTCTTTCCCATTTTGCCTTTTGGGTAAATTGTAAATGTATCAAAGAAGGATATACGTAAAGTAATGTGACATACTGTATTTATTCAGCAGTTAATCTGGATGTACTATTTCATTCATGAGCTATTTCCAGATTTTATAAAGCAATGATACCTGAATGGCTTTATCAGCAGGTAAAACAATATTTATGTCAAATTTTGTCAGTGTGCACTTTAAACTGAACAAACTATGGTTATTCCACTTTATGTTGCGGTTATCCTAATACAATTTAGCTCAGGGTATGGAGGAGGACATCAATGAATGAAATAGGCCATATTTATTAACTGTGCAGTACCTGGATCAGATATTGTAACATATGAATGCGGAAATAATTTAGGAAATGTTCTATTATCTTGCACATATATGACATTATACATGGATTTGTGGATATTTGTATTCACTATATCTAAGATCTTAAATGTTAATATATTTCAGAGTATGTGTATGCAAATATATGGGTACCATAAATAAAAATAATTGTTTTTTCATTGGGTATTTTTGTGTTTCAGTGATACCTTTCGCATTTAATTTCCAAAACTCTGCACTGTTGAACAAATCTGAAATGTTGTAGTGGATTTTTCAGCAGCTCAGGAAACGCTAGATCCCTTTTGTTAAATAAAACCCCAATTCCACGATTCATTTTTCAGCACTTAATCTTTTTAGAAATGTGAAGCTTTTTTCAAACAGCTCCCGAAAGAGTCTCAGCATCCTGTGGATGACACAGCCAAGCATGATTACATCATCCACTAGATGTCACCAGTTATTTATTGTTTCTCTGAATCAACAATGACCTTTGAAGCAATTAATTCTGTCAGTTTATTTATCAGTGAAACTTGATTATTATTCTCCAGGTTGGCCTGCGGGAGTCAAAGAGCAAATAAACCCAGAAGAAGATTACATTAAAGAAAAGCGGGAAGCTGTTTTCAACACAATGACCAGCTGCGAAGGCCAACAGGAACCTTGTTACTGACACAATAAGTGGATGTTTGTGGATATAAAGAAACTAAAGTAGACAAATGGCTCCCAAATGCTTTCGATATTTGTAAAATGTGTGTTTATAGATGATGACAATGTGACAAAACCAGCTGTGCTGTAGTCCCACACACACACACACACACACACACACACACACACACACACACTCACATGTCATGTTTCTTTCCAGTTGACTGAAGATGAAGCATGTGGTAATAGAGGGGAAGGGTAGTGTGGAGGAGGAAGAAGGTTGTGTGTGGAAGAGAGGGTGGTGGTAGTGGTGGGGTCGGGGTTTGGGGGTGGGGGGGGTGGGTGTGGGTGTGTGATTGGGGAAAACCCGGTCTGGGCTGAGGCTTCTGTGGGCCTCCACCTGACACAGCACTCGGCAAGAGCACAACAAAGTAGGAAATTCCCCTCATTTTATATGATCTAACAAAGAAAGTATTTGCTGCCTGTGGAGGAATTTTAGAGCAACTTGTTGGCCATGTAATAGGCCGAGCCCGCTGCAGTGTGTGTGTGTGTGTGTGTGTGTGTGTGTGTGTGTGTGTGTGTGTGTGTGTGTGTGTGCGCGTGCGTGCGTGCGTGCGTGCGTGCGTGTGTGTGTGTGTGAGAGAGCTACTGTATGGCTGGCTGCTGGAGCTGTTTGCCAACTCAACTTTCTATTTATTATCTCAGCTATGAAATGAGTTCATCCTTTGTAGTGACGCAAACATGTGACTTTTTTCTTTGCTTTTTATTTGTGTGCTCATACACTGTATAAATTTAATTTTTAACACCTACCCCAACGATTTAAATATAAATAAATATAAATAAATACAAATAAATACATACAAGTTGTAACATAATCCTCGAACCTTAACTCTCCAGTGAAGAGCTTTGTCTAGCAGATAAAGTCTAGCCTACTACAATCTCAGGTCAGCATAAATAATGTACAAAAAGTGACTAAAACATAAATAATGTTGCAAACTGTTACAGTTTATAGGATTTAAAAAAAATCTGCACCGCCTGTTTGGCTACAAGCTTTATCTCCATTGAGATTGAAACACTACTGCATCACCATGAAGATGAATAATAATAATAATAATAATAATAACAATAATAATAATAATAAAAACATACATTATGTTTAAAAAACGCCAAAAATGATGGCACTGTGCAGAGCTTTGTATTGTCTCTGTTAGTATCACAGCAAAGAGTCATTTCAAAGTGCAAACACCCCAAAGAAAGTCCTGCCCTCGTCGGTCTCCAGCTCCGATAGCTGGTTGGTTTCCGTCCACAGTCGGTCTCCTTTGTTCAGCTGAAACACTGCACCCAGATAAATGGCGTTGTACCAGCCCTGTCCATCATTGTAGCTGTCCTCCTGAGCAGTGTTCTGGCACGCTGACCTCACTGCGCTCATCAGAGAGGCTTTGCCACCCATGGAGTCGGAGTGGCGCCAGATCCTGTGGCTGGGAGGTGTGATGTGTTTTCCCGCTCCCTCCTCGTCGCCATCACTGCAGACCACTCTGAACGACGCCTGGCTGTAGACAAAGTAGAGGCCGGTTTGTGGGATAATGATCTCGTTGTCCACCAGTTGGAAGCCGCCCTGAGCGAACGCCTGGCCTTGATCGTTTCTCCACTTCAGCTGGCCTTGCAAACTCTCGCTGTCTTCGTAGTTACCTGGAAATAGAGCGAGAAGAAGCACTGTTACAGGGTGTTTAATAATCAACAGGTATGTTATTAGGAAAGTGGAATGAAATATTGACTGTACAGTAGCAAATTAATAACTAGTGCAACAACTTCCTTATAGCTATAGCGTGTTCCTGACTGACATACTTATAAAAAAAGGAAGCTGCAAATATCACACAAGTAGAAGAAAGAGTCTCTTCTAAACACCAAGATCATTGTTTGTGGAGGACCAAATCAAGGTAAGCTATGACTCACCTTCTAAATGGATGGCTGCCTTGGCTTTGCTGCTGATTCGCCTCAACATGTAGTGGGGATCTGAGGAGAGAAAGACAAATGTTAGCTTGTCTCAAATAATCCACAAAGACTCAAGTATATCTCACAAAACCCCTCAGCTGTATTTACATAAGCACCCATGCATATAATCACCTTTCTCAGCAGTGTCCTTCTTGACTAGCGCTTCCGTCTGGCCTGGTTGTGTCTGTGTTGAGAGAGAAAAAAAGAATGATTAGAGATATAAACACAGAAATGTCATTTTTTGACAGAAAATACAAGGTTTTAAAAGAAAAGAAAGACAGAGCTACTCATTACCATTTCCGGCCTTCCACTCCAGTACAAAGCAAACAGCAGGACGCCTCCTAAACAAAGGGCCACAGCGAGAAGGGCCACGGACATCGTCCATATCCGGCCAGTGGAGGACTTCTTTTCTACCAAAACCACCGTCTTCTCCTCATGACCCATCTCCACGTCATTTGGTGCTGTTGTGTAGGCCAGCATACTGTGCACAACTCTGAGGGTTTACTGATGCAGTTTAGAAAAAAATCTACAAACTAAAACACTTGGCTGGATGCTGTGTCTGTGTCCTCAGGTGCTTCCAGTGCTCTGTGGTGATTCTTTGTGTTGCTATTGTGTTTAGAGTGAACTTCTGCCAGAGAGCTTGTAGTATTTATGCTGTGGCAGCTGCTTCTGCAGTGGGGAAACTCCAGTGATGTCACTCTGTAAGCGGAGACAGTGCAGAAGGCAGCAGCAGCAGAGAGACCTGGGCCATGGAGAGAAACGAGCCACGGCTGGGAGTGGAAAGAAAAGTCATAGAATTTTTAGTGGAGTTTCACCAGAGCGCAACGGGAGTTGCGGTTTTAGGATGGGAAAGTGGTTGGTATCTACTTTTGGGTTGTGAAAAATTACACTGTGTGTGTGTGTGTGTGTGTGTGTGTGTGTGTGTGTGTGTGTGTGTGTGTGTGTGTGTGTGTGTGTGTGTGTGTCCTCCAAGACCAATTCCTATAGCCTAGCCTATAGGCGATTTTTTGCATTTTAATTAAGGTATTTTGATCCTAAATTAGTGCAAATTCTGCCACTGAAACCTTACAACACAACTGATGTAAGTTCAGCTTTAAAACAACTAATTAGCCTTCCATGACTAAAAGTAGTGTCCTCAATGGGCTGTGTTTTCCACACACACACACACACACACACACACACACACACACACACACACACACACACACACACACACACACACACACACACACACAGAAATACTTTACAAATACTGAGACAGACACAAAGTCATAAACACATATTGAGTTCATTACTGACTTGAGCCACCCACAGAATGTAAGTTCTGTGTGTAACTGCTGAGGTTTACACAAACATCAGCTCACACAAACATTCAGAGGTCAGACCAGATGTTTTAAAATACCACAAGAATGTGTGGATTGTGTAAACAATTCACCTGTTGATCATCTAGAATTGTAACACTTTAGTTTAACATTTACAAGATGGTAACACATTGTAATGTAGTTGTTAGAAGATACAAGGACACTGAAGTGTCTAATAACTATAACTTCTCTTATGAATATTTTACATTTGTACTTTCTATACTGTCATTGATTACCTGTTCATACTGTACATCAGCCTTGAAAGGAGAAGTTATAGTTGTTAATAAATACATTAATTAAGACATACATCTGATAACTACATTTTAGTGTGTTCTATGCTAAATAGGAGTGTTAAAGTTAACTTTTACTAATTTTAATCTTTATCTTTACAGTATTAGTATAGGTTCAGCAGTCAGAAATGCATTGATAAATACCAGAACTGTAAAACCAATGATAGCCATCTGCTTGACGTTTATAAAGCACTTATTTTAAGTCATGTAAAGTCCCGGTGAGATTAAGATCTAACTTTCACAAGAGATGTTAAAATATTTATAATGACATAAAGTGAACAATACAACAAGAAAACTGAAAACAAAAGATACACATTAAAAGATATTCTGAAACAAAGGCATAAGTAATAGATTATCAGATATATAAATAACTAGATATTTCCTAAAATGCCCCAGGAGTACCATATTGTGTTTTTTAGAGACATAATGACATCGTCGTATAAAAACACATTTCATTTTTTTTTAAATCTAATCTCAAAAGAGAAAACGGTGTTGAAGCAAAACTTGGCAACTCTCGTCTTTCTGTTTCAGAACTGAGAGATGATGCAACTAAACAAAACTGTTTTTTAAACTTCCCCTCATTGCCCGCTGTCTCTGCCTTGGTTTCCCCATTTTAATTTTCAAACTTACTTTTTGTGTTTGAGACTTAATGTGAAAGTATGCTTGAAATGCCTGTTTTTATTTCCCAGTGCTTTTTTTGTTTTGGCAATGCTTTTGGATTTCTTTCACTTTCCCTTTGTGCTTTAATGATTGTCCCTGTTTGTTTGCTAAGGCCTCAGATTGGCTTTGAGTGAATTGTGTGTTGGTGTATCTTGAAAAACCTGTCAGTGTGTGTGTGTGTGTGTGTGTGTGTGTGTGTGTGTGTGTGTGTGTTTCCTCCTGCTTTGAAATCGGAGCTGAAACCTCACCTCTGTGTCGGCCTCTCTCATTCCAACATGCAAATGCAAACCGACCACAAGATGTTGCAGGATATCGTCGTCATCATCATCATATGCACCCACATGACACACACACACACAAACAAAAACAAATAGGTACACTGAGTTTTTTACAGTTCCTTCTGTTCACTCACCCACCACTTCTCGATTATTCATAAAAAGAATCACCAAATGAAGTTCATGGTTATCATATCCGGTGACCTCAGACTGTAAGCTTATACACAAGCTACATTCCCAATTTAATTCTTTCATAATGACTAATAAAGGATTTACAGAAGACATACTGTAAGTCATCTATATGTAAAAAGTAAAGTGGTAATCAGAACTGTAACACAACACACATCTACAAACTACAATTTAGTTAGAAGAATTAAACTGGCTTTTTTGTCATCCCATAAAAAACTTCACAGCAGTGTTGGAGATTGTTTTTGCACATAAATGCATATTATTTAAGCATTTTCTGGGCCTCTGAACAGAATTACATATTTTAGGAGAGTACGTCTTTAATCCTTAGAAACATTTTAGGGTCTGAATTTTTTTTTAGAACAGTATATTGTATCTTGGATTGATAACAGAAGGAATTGGGTTAAAATGATTCGTATCTCTGTAACAGTATACTGGCTGGCTGCAAAAAAACCTTGCAGTCTTAAACAATGGATAGACATGTTAAAGGATATATATGCAATGGAAAGACTGACATTTTCCCTGACATTTTACCCTACCCAGGAAATGGGAGAAATGGATCACTTTTACTGCAAACAATGAGGACGCTGTAATATCTGGATCAGGATAAATCAAAGGACAATATAGACACAAAGTCAGCAGACCAAGAACTGTATACCCCACTCAGTTCCCATGCTTTACTGAGGGTTCTCTCTCTTTCTTTTGTAAAACATACAAAAATTGTTGTGAATAAAAAGTGACATAATAACCATAGTATATGTCTGAATGTGTTCTGCCATCACCACCTCTTTCCCTAATTTCTATCATGCTGTACACGAATGTCTCCCAGCTGACAAAAACACACAATTTCCCAGTTAGAGGTCATCTGTAATATGTAACTTCCAAACTCCCACACGATTCCCCCAAGAGACAAATACCTCTTTTCATGAAGCCGAGGGAATATAAAACTGGTAACTAAACCTCCCCAGTTCGAGACCTCATATCTCGGTGCCCTTTTCCTTTCTCTGCTCTGTGACTGAATCATTATCAGTCCCCTCCTAATCATTTAGTGACATATTCCCCACATGTAACTCCCTCTGCAATATCTGGAACACTGGAACAAAATCCCTCCTTTGTTCTTTGCTAATTTTTACTTAAAAATAACATGAAATCATGAAATCCCAGGATTGTGCGGTCATCACGCAGTGGAGCTTAACCACAATGCAGATTACATCAGGGCAGGAAGGAAAGTATGGCGGAAAGAAAAGCGGAAGGAGGATTAGGGGGCCAAGGACGGAGGCAGTAGAGGAAGGAAACTGTTGTAGCACAATCACAGGTGCCAGATTTTTAAAGAAACAAAAAATCCACATCAAGAAGATTTTGGTTTCCTTGTCATCATTCCCTCTTCAGTGTTGCAGTGTGTGGGCTCAGGGGAGTGTTTGATGTGTAAGGGAATAAACTGGGTCAAAATGAGGTTTTACCACCAATGCAAGGTGGCTTTCGCTGCCACTAGACTGTATAGTCTGGTGGCCTACAAACTTTTGCTATGCCTCCAAGAAGTTACGCTTACCTACTATTAGGTGTTTCACCTAAATGTTTTCCTTCTGTATCTGTCCCTTATTTAAAAACCAATAGATTAGATTGGGTGCTTATCAGAATCTGGGATCATACATTACATATTAGCCATAATTTTACAGGGTAAAAAAACAATTTACAGTAACTAAATAATAAGAAATACATGTATTGGGTTTAATGTCAGAAAACGTCTTTGAAATAAATAAATAACACGTGGAGATTAGAAAGTTGTTGTACACAATGTGTGTGTGAGCATATGTTATTGAATGTGTGTGTGTGTGTGTGTGTGTGTGTGTGTGTGTGTGTGTGTGTAGAACACAGCACATTGAGGACATTACTTTTAGTCATAGAAGGCTAATTAGTTGTTTTAAAGCTGAATTTACATTAGTTGTGTTGTAAGGTTTCAGTGACAGAATTTGCACTAATTTAGGATCAAAATACCTTAGTTAAAACACAACAAATTACCGCTAGGCTATAGGAATTTGTCTTGTAGGAATTAAGGCTTTTACTATCACCATACATCAAAACCCAGACAAAGATCGTTTTCTTAAAGGATAATTATGGTTTATTACAATTTGGTAGTATACTCATTTTTATAGTTTTTCTTATTTTATTGTATTTTTGGGGTCAAGGAACATGGAAACATCTCTCTAAATAAGTCAGGCTGGGCAGGAATTTTAAGTATGACAAATACGAGAAAAAAAACAGGATAGTCAAACTTTTTCAGAAACAAAATTAAGGCAAATGGTAAATTTATGACCCTGATAAAATCTGTCAACATCCATCACAGACTTCCTGCCATGACTTTTACGGTGCTTGCTGGCGGTATGCACACAGTTTTTCAATGAGGGATTGATAGCCATTGTGGGGGCTTTCACTTTCAATTGAACCTCCACATAAAGTGGTTGAAATAATCTGACTAATCTGTTGGTTTGTTTGCAATATGCCTGATCATTTTACCCCGTTTGACTTTGTGTGGTGATATCGCCTAGAGCCCAGATCTCAACTTTGGTGAGTAAAATGTTACCAAAAGAGAAACAATGACCAAAAAGAGATGCCTAATAAAAATGTTAGGGCATTTAAGCCTACATTGATTTTAATAAGCTATTTATTTTTGCTAGTTGGAGGCAGTGCAGCAAGCTGTAAACACAGCTGTGACATATTAGCACAAAGTTGTTGTGGGGAACGTGATAGCCAGCCTCTTTAACGTTACACATAGTGTTTCTGTCCCTCTGATACAGGTACATCCAAAATTAATTGTCTTTTTAGCTCTGATGTTAACACAGCCAAGTCCTAAAGGAAAATGTTTGGCTCTTTAGCTGCTGAACACTCAGCTGTGTTCATCAACTGGCAGCTAACGCTGTCTGGCCGCTATGTAGATTAGTGGGTTAGCCACAGCAAACGGGACTGTTGGACGTTATTTTATATTACCTAAACATATATTTTCTGCTTTTACTCAAAACTAGAAAAAATTGGGAGTTATTATGCTCCCAAAAATCCTGCAAAATGACTTTTGTAGGGTGAGATCTACCAGGACCTTGTAAATTGACCCAATACGCCATCATAAACTTAAAGGTACTCTTAGCGATGTCACGCGTTTTTTAGTCTAGGACATTTTTTGTCACATACAGCAAACATCCCCTCGCTATCCGCGACCTGCCAGCCCCCTATACACACTGTAAAAAATGCGATCTCTGTAGACAGCCTAGGGTCCACACACGCCAACAAAAACAAAAGTGGTCCAACCTGGACCATGCAAACATACACAAACCGTGTTCCAGTGTTCAGCCAATAACGGACAAGAAGGATTTTGGGGGGTGAGGGGGGGTTAGTGCGCTGAAGCACAGAAGGGAGGGAACGGGAGGAGGAGGGAGGAGCGAGCTAGTCTTCGTTTTGTTTGAAAATACTTTGAACGTCAACAAGAAGTAACGTCACCCAACATCGTTTAGAGCACCTTTAACTCTCGTAATGCGCAGTGGCATTTCCCTAATTTCAATGTGCACTGCAGCTACTGGTGATGTTTTAAATGTACCACTACAAATTCGTAGAGCCTGAGCCTGTTGCACATAAGAATTTTAAGATTGGTCTCTGCCGCAGATACATACAGTAAGCTATGCAACCATAATCTAGTACTGCTGCTCTCATAAGCACCCTATATTTCATTATGATGCCCTATTCGCTCCCCAATCTTGTCCTGACAAACATCTTAGCATAGTATTGATCTTTTTGCATTAATTGATCACCTTATTAATATTTTGACACCAGGTAAGCTTTTCATCCAATCAAACCCCAAGAAACCGAACCACTGTGAACTGTTCGATTGCTTGTCCATATATGGGTACTGATACATGCTGTTTAGCAAAGAATATGACTTGTGACTTTTCAATTGACAGTTTAAATCCCCATTTATTTGTCAATTTTTCCACTTTGTCTATTGCAGCTTGCATTTTGTTTTTTGAAATACTCTAGGTTTTGACCCCTAACCCAAGGAGCCCCGTCATCAGCAAAAAGGGATTTTCATTATGTCCAACCTGTTCTAAAATGTCATTGATCATTATATTAAATAATAATGGACTGCATGTACACTACCCTGTGATTTTTGAGTCCAAGCCTCACATTCTTGACACAAATAACGTTACCAATAAATTTCCCCTGGCTGTGTGGGACAGTTTCAGTTAAATCTGGACAAATGTAAGACTGCACTTACACAGTTTGACATACAAGTTAGTACTGTTAATGGCAGTAGTTCCATTTTCTACTGAATACCTATTGGTATATTCTGTACCCACTCTTACTTCTAATGTTCTCCCAAACATGAAATCTAACACCCAGTTGTACAGTTTACCATTTACACCCAAATTACTTAGTTTAATGAGTTTAATGCTCTTTCCACAGCATGCCATATTCTTTTTGGACAGAAGAAATTACAGCAACCACCATTTCCCTATTAGTTTGAGCTTTCCTAATTTCTAAATACAAGACAGGATATTGATGCTCTTCCTTTAGGAAATCCACTTTGATAATTTAAAAAAAGGTCCTTACGCTCTAAAAAAGTAGTTAATGTTTTCGTAACCATCCGTTCCATAGTCTCTCCTAACTGTGATCTTAATGAAATGGGTCTATAACTTTATAACTTCATGTATTTGATGAATCTTGCTTTACTTCCTGCCCTGTGTTTTCCAGCCTCTGTGATTGTTTGCCCTGCCCTGATGTGTTCCACCTGTTCTTCAGCCCTCATGTCACCTGTCCCTCGTTTTACCCTTGTTACCTTGTGTATTTAGTCTTTGTGCTTTCTTTGGTTCTTGTCGGTTCATCGTCCTCCCTCCCTGTCGTTCCCTCCGTCCCTTCTTCTTGGTGGTTTCTTCCCTTTTATGTCTTCTGGGTTTTTCTAGTGGTTTTTGGATTTTGGTTTATCTTCATTGTGCCTGCCTGCCTTCCTTGGGACATAAGTTGTAAGTCTTTTGTTAATAAAATCCACTACTCTGCATTTTTGAGTCCAAGCCTCACATTCTTGACACAAATAACGTTACCAATAAATTTCCCCTGGCTGTGTGGGACAGTTTCAGTTAAATCTGGATGAATTTAAGACTGCACTTACACAGTTTGACATACAAGTTAGTACTATTAATGGCAGAGTTTACTATCTTTGACATTTGGAGGGCTGCAGAGCATGCAAACTCTTTCTCGGTTTCACATCTATTGCTGGCCTTTTAGCAGAAGTTGCTGATGGAAGTGCCTTGCTAAGGGCATCCCAATAGTGCTTTGGAGGGAAGCGGTCGGAAAGTATGGTTTATAGATGTACCTGTTTCTGGGGATTCAAATGTCACATTCCAGTCCTAGGTCCACTTCTCTGATTTTTTGGGTATATATTCCTGCATTTCATAGATTTCTAATAAGTCTATTTCTCCTACACATGTTGCCTTGTTGATCTTTGTGGCCAGAAAGTTTGAACTTTGTTGCAGCAAAGTAACAGCAACGTTTGTTGCTTTTGTAAATTATGCAGTAGCTGAAATGAACTTTATCCACATTCCCTCCTGCTTCATCAGGCTGGAAACTGAAAAATTACAGCTTGATTCTAAAATAAAAAAAACACCTTTTTCCCACTAGCCGAGCTATTGGTATTTATTCTTAGACTCCATCACATGATAAACAGTTGGTTCAACATGAGCCCTCACATGTGACTAAAGATGCAATTTTAAAAAAGCAAAAAGATATGTACAGAAAACCACATACTGGAATTCAGGAAGTAGCCTTAGTTGTGACGTGAAGTCAGATGACATCGTCACTGACAAGACAAAGGAAGTGATGACAAATGCTCCCACCCTCCCCCCCCTCTTTATTTTCTAGTATTGCAGTCATATTAAGTAAACAAATTATATTAGCTGCAATAATAAAATGCTACTTACACGTTAATGTGTGTGTAATTATAAAAACATAATTACACACTACACAAATACACAAATACACTTGTAGGCTACATTTAAAAAATATATATATTTCTGTTCTGAAGATGTAAATTAGCCCCGGGCTATAATCTTGCATATTTACCATAGACTGTATATTATTAATTTTAATTAATTATTAATAATATACAGTCTATGATATTTACCTAGTAAACACTGTCCCTATTTTAAATAAATAAATCTCAAATCTTATGTAAAATTCTGGATATAAAATGAATTGTAATGGAGTATTTTTAAAATATTGCTACTTTTACTTAAGTAACAGATCTCAGTATGTTTTCTACCCCTGCTTAAGCTTAATAGAAAATATTTAATAACAATTAACACTAACTTGCGAAGGAAACTTTGTGGACATAGAAGTGCTTTAACTTGTTTGCTTATCTTGTCACCACATCTCTTTTTTCATTTTGTGTTTCTTTGACTAAAACAGACACATGTGAACAAGAACATGTCTGTTCCTCTGTGAAACCCAAAATGTCGACAGAGCCTCGGCTTAAAGCCCACCCAAATGACAAGCCTGACAAACAATGACTACAGAGCTACAAAGGCACAAGTTAACAAAAGAACAAGTATTGTGGAGAATGTGTGAGGAAGTCAGCAGCCTAGGCGATATCTGTTGAAGGTGATGTCATGCTCCCTACTTTCTCTAAATCTTGATGTGATCAAAGTGGCACACATGTCCACAGGTTGTGTAAACACTGATAGGGTGAAGGGCAAGTGTAGGCCTCACGCAAAAGGAATGTTTGCCAGGTCATATAAAGTGAAATCAGTCCTATTTATTAAGTATTGGCAACAAAGTAGTTAAACCACACAGTAATTCAAGCACATTAACTTCTGAGATATTAAGTCAGCTCCTGTGCTGCATGCATATGTGTGTTCTTGGGTACATCCGGTCTTCATGAACTTCCGTCTTTGTGAGAATTTATTTAAATTCTTGGGCCCATCTCCTCCATCAAACCCTCTCGGTCCCGAGCTTGGAGAAGGAAGTGACATCTGAAATTGTGTATGCCAGAGACGATATAATCAGATTACAATGATGACGATCCCACGCTACTTCACGATGTCATCAAAGTCCTGCGTCTAATACTTTGATTCAGAGACCCCTAGTGGCGATTTTCCACCATGGGTCCTGGTGTTGGAGATGGGTCCCAGCGCCAGAGGGGGCCCGAGCCTGGAGCTCTGCAACGGCATACTATTAATTCGTTTTTGGCTGGTAAAGTATCTCGACAACTACAAGATAGATTGCCATGAAACTGTATGTACCATTTATCGTTCACAGTGGATGAATCCTACTGACTTTGTTGATCCCCTGAATCCTCATGTAGCGCCTCCATGAAGTTGATTTGTGGTTTTCAGTTAAATGTCTTGACAACTTTAGAGGAATTGCTGTTACTTTTGGTCCAGCCATTCATGTCCCCCTCAGGATGAATTGTAATAACTTTGGTGATCCCATAAATCAAAATTTGAAATGTCCAACTATGGATTATGACCACTTAGCTTACCTGACATTTCCATCAGCCCCAGATTGCACTTTGAGTTTAGTGCTAATCAAAAAATTTGTTAGCATGTTAACATGCTAAACTAAGACGGTGAACATAGTAAACATAATACCTGCTATACATTAGCATAGCTGTGTCCGAAATCACTTCCTTGTTCACACGTTTATATATAATACACACTCAACAGTTTACTATATTCTGAGCAGTAAATTGAGAGTTGAGACACTATAGATGTACAATGCTTTTTTTATTCCATTGTGGAATTTGTGAGGGCTGTATATGTATATATCAGGTAAATTTGCACACTCCTTATTTGGACACACAGATAAAATGGCGGACAGTGCATATAGTGCAAATAAGTACATACTGTAAGTAAAACATTTGATCAATTTACTGGCATAGCTGTGGCTCAGGTGTCCCTTCTCAATTTGAAGGTTGGTGGTTCAATCCCTGGCCCTGCAGTCCCATGTTGAAGTGTCCTTGGGCAAGACACTGAACCCCGAATTGCTCCCGATGCTGCGCTATCTGTGTGTGAATGTTTATCTGATGAGCAGGTGGCACCTTGTGTGGCAGCCTCTGCAATAATATATGAATGTGATTGAATGGTGCCTGTAGTCAGTAAAAGCGCTTTGAGTAGTCGTTAAGATTAGAAAAGCACTATATAAATACAGCCCATTTACATTAAAATAATCAACAATAGCACTTAAATGGGCTCTGTTTATGAGTCTTCCTTTTCGCTGGATTGATTATTGTTCAGGTCAGCAAATGAATTGCATCAAGAAATTAAAATCCACTAATAAACAGATTGTCTGTTTATTAGTGGATTTTAATTTCTTGATGATGATCCCACCATTATGGTTGTGGTTCATTTGTTGCAGGGACATATACCATAGGGACACATCAACATCTTAATTAGTGTATAATTCAAGGACCGCAGTGTCATGGTCAGAGAGAAAAATACATATTTATGTATGACTAGACATTCATTACATGAGAGGGACCAAGCTGCCTCGAAGGAGTCTGATCAGAGGGCGTTTCGAGTTCAACGTCTGTGGATGTGTTGTAAAGGGGAAGTGGTATGACTAATGTTGCACCAAATATATGGCTTCCTGTTCTGCACATGTTGCTCCTGCTCGCTCAATGCAAAGCCTTTATAAAGTTGTACAGTGTACACAGTGTTAGCCTCAGAGCAATACGATGAGGTTTTTTAACAATGCTTTCGAGGTTTCTCAGGCATTTGGGGTATGTCTTTGTGATTTGTGTTAAGTTTTAAATTAATCGATGACTATATGATGAAATAAAGGTACGTTTGTGACAGATTTGATACACATTACATACAGTATTTCATGTCACCTCTTATTCAGAGGAAGCTGGCACCACCGTGTGGTCAGCTGGAAGCTGACTTTACACATAAAAGGCAAGAAATTGACCCAGCTTTCAAATACTGGAATAGTTTTTATTACTCTTTCATTTATTTTCCCTCCCTGAAATCAAACCACAGCGATATAATATTCAATATCATAAATTACACAAGAACATAGCAGTGAAAACAAATACATTCATGCCCCAGACAGTTACAGTTCAACAGTACATTCAATTTAAAATGCAGTTCATTTAAAATTTTACAAGACCACCAAATGCCACACAATTTCAAGAGTCAGAACCAGCTGGCGTACTAAAATGTAGAGACTTTGCTAAGGTTGGACTGATGCAGTATGTTGTTTTGTAAAGTTATGTTTGTCCAACGGTCAATATGATGTGAAGATGTGACCTTTTATTAAAAGGTTTTGGTCAGATGGAGCTTTCAGCAGTTTAGTGTTCCATGATTTGCTATCCCCAAAAACATAACATAGCAGTCCAACCCCAAATTATTCTCTCTTTTATGGTAACAAATTCCTGGAGACCTGCAGTGCTAATGAAGCCGATGGGCACCCCAGAATGTCAACGTGCCGTCTGCTTGAAAATCATCTGTGATATTTAAGCTGACACTGTCTCCCTCTGTAAGCCTGACAGTCTTGGCCACCCACACGGTGCCCACTGTTGTGTTTGGGAAGGTCCCCTCAACCAGTGTCTTCTCTTGTTTGCCAGGGGAGGCATTTCTTTTCAAAATCACAGATTTGCTTTGACTTTTCTTAGGCTTGTTGAAGGTGACCTGGGCGTAGATGAAGTAGATGCCGTTGTCATTGCAGTGGATGGTGTTTTTAAGCAGGACGAGGGAGCCGGAGTGACATTTCGGGGTTGACTCTTGCCAATAGTGACTGCCAAAAGCTGTAAGATACAGTATTTGGCAAACTTTACTTCAGCTACTCCGCTATAAAAACATTTTCACATCACCAATTAAACTTTAGGCGGTAACATGACAATGAGAGTTATATATACAGTAGTTTATATAATCCACCAATGTACCCTATGAAACACTGACATTTAAATGTTCACCTTAACTTAAAATAAGACATCAGGTAAACAAAGTTGATTGTCCAATTAATGGCTAATTTCCTTCAGTTTGGCAGACTAAGCATCCCTTGACAAACTATGTGATGATGTCTTTTGATGCTGGCTGTAATTATACCTAAAGTCGGTGCAGCCCACATTACAGCTCTGCATCAAGATTGTGGAGGTTTTAGGAACCCACTTCACAGAGGAAAAAGGCAGTGTGGTGGGAGGAACACAATGCATAAGACTGGAAACATGACAAGGCTGGATTATCTCAGACTGTGGGTGTGCATGCAGACGAATTGTGTGTGAATGTAGTATATGTTTATCTCTTGGATATAGTAGTTGGCAAATATACTGTATACTGTTGAAGTGTAAGTAGATAAGCTCGTAGTACAACTTTTTATATTTACAAGCAATAGCTAAAATATGTGACATAACCTTTTTCCAACTGAGCCCCACCCACTTCAAACCAGTGAGATAAACAAGGACAAAAACAGAAATAAAAAAACTCTTGTAACTTTGGTAGAGAAATGTGTGTTCATGTAGGACCCCATCGCTCAAAGCCAGAAGCTGATTCAGGGTTTTAACCATAATGAAGAAACTTAACGGGACCCTGATAGACCCATTGGGATCTGTTTCTTTTGTCAATCTGAATTTCTCTTTTAAAAATATCAGTCAAGAATGAAAGTTAGGAGTTAGGTCACTGAAGGAGCTGCTTCCCCTCAATCTGATGTGACATCATCTGCTTCACTTAAAGACTTCCTAAGTTTCTCATAATGACTTTGAACTTTTTGCAGCTGGCAGTAGGCATTTTTTTATGCAGCACAATGCACAATGACAGCAAGAGCGATCAGTAAAAAAGTGAGAGTCAGGCCTTGTATTCAAAACACATCTTGCATTTTGGTCAGTTGAGACTTCTCTGGGCAAGAAAGTGGCATCTAGGTCTCTTTTTGTAATTTAGTTTTCTCTGTGTGACCATTGAAAGTCAGTGTGAAAAGACTGCTCTAGAAAGAAGTACTCGCTCTTTGAAGTTTTAGGCACTGACAAGAAACCCAACACTGATTATTGATGCTTTACAAAGTAAAAAACAAAACAAATTCTGCTGTCAATAGGAACTTAACTCAACTTGACATCTCATTGTTTATACTTGAGCAGTTTTTTCGTAGAAACATCAACACAAACAACGTAACTTATAAATGCAAGATGAAGGACTGAGGATTTAAAAATAAAACGTATGTCACCAAAGACATTTAAGATTGGCCCTCAAGCTCATAACAATATAACCACAGACAGAAGTAAATTATTAGTGCTATCTACAGCTATCTAAAACACATCAATGAACCACACAAGAATAAGCAATGAATTAATCTGAATATTAACCAGGAAAGGAAGTGTACTTACACTTTTTTAGCTCAATGTATGAGGAAGAGGATCCTGAAAAATAACATAATTTAGAGGTTATTTAATGATTCAATAACTGTGGAAAAGTTCACAGTACATTTTACTTTAAAATATTAATGGGAGTAGATTTTTTCAGTTTTTTGTAATTTCTTATAAAGGTTTAAGATGTGGGTAGTAAAAACAAATACCTTACCTTTTTGCTTTAAGGGACCTGCAGTGTTGACTGCAAAAGAGAAGTTTTGAGTCAAATCCATCTTAATTCATGTAAATGTGGCATGTTGTTATGTTTTTATTAAAATACTCATACTTTCTTAATTTGATATGTATACTATTAAAATATGATGATACTTTGAAAGGCATCATTTGAAGTGAACAGTGAAAGTTGACATTAAATCAATGATTACCTGTTAGACCTGTTGGACTGACAGTTTCTGGCTTCAGTGTAGAGACTTCTTCCTAGAAAAGATACAAAACAACCATCATCTTCTGCATTATCATCATGATCATCGTCATCATCCGCGCAACTTTGTCGTCGCATTGGCAACAGAGAACTAAAGATTACATTTTGTGTCCAGTTAAAACCGTGTCTCCAAAATATCAACTTTTCCGTAAACTTGGTGGGAAATTACCATTTATTATATGATTAATCAGGTTTTGGGAGGGTTTTATAAGGTAGGAGAATATCGTCAACCTATAAAGGAGCTCCTTTAATTTATATGGTAAATTGGTATGGTAAACTGGTAAAAAGTTAACTTTCCTTCCTTTGCGGTAAATACAACTTTGTGTCAAAGAGGTTTTAAAATTCCAGGATACTTTTTGTGGTTGTAGTTTGTGATGATGTTTGTATTGAATCATATTATTGTATAATCTACTGTATCAACCACTTGTGGACAAATTCTACACTGAGACACCTACAGAATATCCCTATATCAAACATAGCTCTGATCCAGGTGCTAGATCCTGTCCGTCGTGATATTGCTGCCACCTAGAGGCACCTACTGGGAGATTTGACTTCACTCACAACAACAAACTGAACTTTTAAAAACAAATGTTGAAATTAAGACAGAGATTAGACAGGAAGTGCTTTCTGATAGCATAAAACACATTCAGAAGCTACTTTCTTTGCATGTTTTAATATCATTCACACATTACTTTTAAACCTTGAACTTGAAGTTTTTTTATGTGACATCATAAGAATTACACAAGAAGAATTTTACAAGCACTCGTGAGACATGACTTCACAATTACACATACATTCGTGTTACAGCTCCATGAGAAAAAAAATACGCAGCGTAACATAGTAGTCCAAAACTGTTCCGACTGTATCTTTTCTCCTGTGACAGATGTACTAACCTTAGTTGAGTTTGGTTTGATTGAAATGAAAAGTACAGACATAACCACCATGGCCACAGTGAGGATGCCACACCACACCTGCAGCAGCAGGTACTTATTAGAGGACCTTGACTGACCCTCCATTCTGTCAAACACACACACACACACACACACACACACACACACACACACACACACACACACACACACACACACACACACACACACACATACGTACACACACAGGAACCAATTTAGAGTTCTGGTTGGAAAGAAAAAAATTGTTTACAGCCATGGAAAAAACAATACATTTTGAGGTAAAGATAAAGAGAGCAGAAGGGAGAGAGAGAGGTTGTTAGCAGTATAGGTGGTTCACAGCCAAGAAGGAAATGGGCTCCCTCTTATTCTATTTGGCCCTGTAGGCTAGTCTTCATTGTCACTAATAATGGCAATCTGCTGGGAGAGATGGCTTTTAAGGCTGCTCACACAGTCCTCAGAGTCCAGAAAGTGGAAAAAGCTGTCTTTTATGTCAGCAAAAAGTCTAAAATTAAATCCAAAGAAAACGTATCCATGAGGCTTTACAGATGTACAATCAAGCTTGGAGAACTTGAATGGGTAATTATTATACAGTGGGGGAAGTAAGTATTTGACCCCTTACTGATTTTGCAGGTTTGCCCACTCCAAATCTACAATTTTAATCATATGTACATTCTAACAGTGAAAGACAGAATTCCAAAGAAAATTCCAGAAAATCACATCATATGAATTTATTAAAATTGATAACCATCTGATGAGGAAAAACAAGTATTTGACCCCCTGGACAAACAGCATGTTAATATTTTGTAGAAAAGCCATTATTGGCCAGCACAGATGTCAAACAGTTTTTTATAGTTGGTGACAAGGTTTGTGCACATTTCGGCAGGGATGTTGGCCCACTCCTCCCTGCAGACAGCCTCCAAATCATTCAGGTTCCGAGGTTGTCGCTTGGCAACTCGAATTTTAAGCTCCCTCCAAAGATTTTCAATCGGATTCAGGTCTGGAGACTGGCTAGGCCACTCCAGAACCTTGATGTGCTTCTTCTTCAGCCACTCTTTTGTTGCTTTGGCGGTGTGCTTAGGGTCGTTGTCGTGCTGAAACACCCATCCTCGACCCATCTTCAGCTCTCTCACTGAGGGAAGGAGATGTCGGTCCAGAATTCCACGATACATGGCCCCGTCCATCCTCCCCTCAATACGATGGAGTTGTCCCGTTCCCTTGGCTGAAAAGCACCCCCAAAGCATGATGTTGCCACCACCATGCTTGACGGTGGGGATGGTGTTCTTTGGGTTGTACTCTGTGTTCTTTGCCCTCCAAACACGACGAGTTGAGTTGAGGCCAAAAAGTTCTATTTTGGTCTCATCTGACCACATCACCTTCTTCCAGGCCTCTTCTGAGTCGTCCAGGTGGTGAATGGCGAACTTCATGCGGGCCTGTACATGTTTCTTCTTGAGCAGGGGGACCTTGCGTGCGCTGCAGGATTTCAATCCATGACGGCGTAGTGTGTTACCAACCGTTTCTTTTGTAACTGTGGTCCCAGCTGCCTTCAGTTGATTCATCAGTTCCCCCTTGTGGTTTTGGGATGATTCCTCACCGTTCGCATGATCAGGGACACCCCACGATGCAAGATCTTGTGTGGAGGCCCAGACCGAGGGAGGTTGGCGGTGGTGTGGTGCTTCTTCCATTTCCTGATAACTGCACCGACAGTTGATCTTTTCTCTCCAAGTTGCTTTCCGATTCTCTTGTAGCCCATCCCAGCCTTGTGCAGATCAACAATCTTGTCCCTGATGTCCGTAAAAAGCTCTTTGGTCTTGCCCATGGTGGTGATGTTGGATGCTGGTTGTTTGGGTGTTGACAGGTGTCTTTTATACAGGTAACGAGGTGAGGCAGGTGTATTTGATGTAGATAATTGGTTCGGATTGGGGCTGTGTCTTAAAGAAAGACTAACTGGCTTGTAGGAGCCAGAATACTTGCTGTTTGTCCAGGGGGTCAAATACTTGTTTTTCCTTATCAGATGGTTATCAATTTTAATAAATTCATATGATGTGATTTTCTGGAATTTTCTTTGGGATTCTGTCTTTCACTGTTAGAATGTACATATGATTACAATTGTAGATTTTTGCATTCTTTGTAAGTGGGCAAACCTGCAAAATCAGCAAGGGGTCAAATACTTATTTCCCCCACTGTATAAGCCTCTCAGCCGCTCATTGTTCAGATTTAAAAAAAATAAAGAATAAAAAGAGGAAGCACAGCTCAGTGTTTGACCATCATGTACACACTTGATGATTTTTTACACACATTAGTTTTGTCATATATTTGAGGAACTTGTACTGATTTTAAATACTCCCTGGAGGCTGAACATAATGTTTTGAAACCAACATTTGACTTTTTGACATCTTGGTCCATCGATATCCAATTTCTTTGGTTTGTGAATTACTTGTATCATTTCAGTTCCACCAAAGTGATATTTCCCCTCTAAACTTCTTTTAAGGTTTAATTTAAATAATAGGTTTGAGGCCCAAAAGACGTAGAATTATGTTTTATAAAAAAGGCAAAGATTGGAGACATATCAAATAATAATAATAATAATAATAATAATATATGTAATATATGATACTAAATAATTAACAAAGGCCATTTTACTCTGGAAGAGTACTTTTTTATTTTGATACTTTAAGTATATTTTGCTGACGAAACTGACAAAAAGAGGTCTCAATGCTTGTGGTTCCCTTCGCTTTTAGCATTTTATCTCAATTTGCTAAATTTATTTGGTAAATAATATGTTAATATGACTGAGGGGAATAATGGTCAAAACTCATAAAATACGACAACAAAAACGACAATCCTGTAAACAAAACGTACTGCCCTAACCACTAAGTCTAAAATCAGCTTTTTACATTAAGAGTTTGACTTGACAAGTATACCTAAACTAGATTACACACAGCAACAAGGCCACATGTATCAGATAGACTGTATTACACACATTGCATTATGGGTACATACCCTCAGCTCACAGGATTTAGTGTTTTTTTTTTTGGTCCTACACAGAGCGACATGTCAGTGTAAAGTTATTGGTTTGGTTGTTTATTTGTAATGACAGAGACTGAAACTCATCAGAGACTGCTGAAATACCGACCCAGAATTATTTGTTAAGTGGCTGCCAATCAAACTCAAAACTTTTCAACAAGGATGTTACAATGGTTTATGGGTCATTTCCAGTGGCATACTTTGCATAGTTCCCAAGCACGTTGCTCTGCTTTACATTCCACTGTATATAATGTATGGTAACAAGTGGGCATAACATATTTTATGTGAAACATCATGACAGAGTTAGACAATGAAAGGAATAGTTGAAAGTTAGTCACTCAATGCATCTTTGTGTTAGGTGACAAATATGGTAAAATTACTTTTTTGCCCGCTTTTTCATCAAGTATGTGATTCTACGTCACATCCTCATTTGTACTGAGTGTCCCATAAAGGTTAAGCGCTGTTGGCTTACTCAGTAAATAAATCCAAACACCATCTAAAGTCTTATTAAAAGCCCCTTCTGACTAGGGAAATGGAAAAGTTTGATGTCCAAAGATGTTGGAGCTTAACATTTCAAATTGTACCAAAACCATGTAATTATTTCAACTTTTTATTGTGATCCTAAGGAAAATATTGTGGAAATACTGTTATAAAAGGAAATAAAATAAAAAAATCACCTCCTTGAACATAGTTTCCCCTGTACACACATAACTTGTGAATTTCAGCATCTTTTATAACGGTTATGACATTTCCTACAACCTGCTGAATGAACACATAATAAAGCCTAGCATTGTCAGAGATTTCACAGAAATGAGAGGAACTAAATATACTCACTAAATCTTGACTCACCCAGTGTGTGCTGCACTCTCAGTGTCCAGATACTTCTGCTGCTCCTCTCTGAGAGACATGTCAGGTTCACAGGGTTTTCCCTTTTACATTGGCAATGAAGAGATGGAGTTTTTCCTCCTCTGTAGAGAGAGAGAGAGAGAGAGAGAGAGAGAGAGAGAGAGAGAGAGAGATATGTGGTTTGAACAAGAAGAGGAAGGAGGCTGTAGTGTAGGTAGCTCCACTTGTGGATGGCAAAGTGTATTGCATGCAGGGGTGAAACTAAGAAGTACCAAATTGGATTAATGAAACCAAATTTTATAACTTTGATGTGGAAACAAATAGGTGCCTTGAATTCCCCTAAAATGAGAATAAGAGTGAAAATGTTTTGAAATAAATTGTTATTATTAAGTTTAAATATGTTGAATAATACATGAATTGTTTTAGTGACACACACACACGGAAAAGTATGTGGTGAGGCCCCCCGCTGACACCCTCACTGACATGCAATGTTTGTTGTAGGTGGTTTGTGATTTCCCACATTTATAGGTCACTGTTAGAGTTTCACACCTAAACAACTATGACAGGGACTTTTTCTTCATGCCATGCATTTGATGTGAATTAAGCTGATGTGTGATGAGGAAATGCACTCTAATGCTGCATCCCTTATGACACGCTGCAGCCTCATTCTGTCTTTCTCTGTCTATTTTCTAAATGAAAGACTCAATAACAATATCAGCTAAACACATGTTTACATATATAGTACACTTACAGTTAGAAGGGTTAAGAAAACAATAAATTTCAGCTTCAAGAACTGGAACATTTAGATTTGACAAATTAATTATGGGACAAATTGCACAAAGTTAATCTAATGCTACTTGGAGATGTGATCTTACTTGATATAAAAAGTGCACATCAATGGCATTTTTTGCATGAGTAAGATTTGCCACACATTTTCTGACTGTAAGATTGTAGATTTGAAGTATAAATGGTTAAGAAAGCTTCAAAATAGTAATGTTTAGCCTTATGAAGTGCTTGAACTCCAAATTTGAATGTTGAAAAAAATCACATTTAAGTTTAATTTCTTGACAAACTAATTATGGGATGAACTGCACACATTTAATCTAACGTGGAGGTTTCATTCATTTGAATTAATCTTTATTTGGTATAAAAGATGCAACTCACTGGCATTTTAAACTACTAAGAGGACAGTGTGAGTAAGATAATCCATAACAGTGCCAAGTGTAAAATGTTACTTCTAATTTTGGGCAATTTGGTGATTTAGTTTATATCAGGTTCCAGCATCATCCAAAGATACATATTTTTTGTATAAAATCCATTGTTCCCCAGACAGTGTTTGCTTGTTGAGCTGCAGTGGAGTGATACTAACCCCAAAAGGGAATTTCAAGCTAAAAGACTGATTTGACTAACTCAGACTGCTGAAGTTTCATAATTTTTTCATAGATTTTAAATGTATCTCTTTTTTTACACAGGAGGACACTTACATTGAAAGCTTATTAGGAAGTGATATTTTAACGCAGCTCTGTCTCCTAGCTATTCCGTTTATACCCAATAATTTGCAGCAGCAGGTATGTTTTGAAGGAAATGTAATGTCTACTGGATTAAGTTTTCTATTGACATGATTAGGAAACGTCTTAAGCATGTTGATACTGAACGTAACAATGAAATTGACAGTGGCAACGTAGCTTTTCTTTCCACCAAAATCCAATCTTACAAGACAACATCCGTGAAAAAGCATTATTTAACCTTTTTACCCAGCACATCTTCCTTTTTTTATCTCCAAATCTGCACAGCGATGCACACTTATGGTGTGCCTTGAAACATACTGTACCTCTCTTCACATATTTGTTTATACTGCTCTGACAAGCCCCAGCGGACTGGTCTCCACAATATTTCCATCCATTTCCATTCACAATATCCATCTTGCATAAGCCTTTGACAGAGTTGTGAAGGCGGGCCACTCCTCAAATACCTCAAACCCAAATTAGAGACTAATCTGGCAGAACATGCAACTATCTTCCAGGAACCCCAACCAGCAATTTCAAACACAGAATATACTTCACTCCCCACACATTGCATAAAAAGAAAGCTTTACCATCATGCCCTATGCACTCAAAATGTGTTGGGCACATGTTTTACTATGGTGGAAGTGCTTGAGGGTTACAGAGAGTTTCAGAAATTGTATCAAACCTACTGTCCAAAACATTTCCTTACTTGCCAGAAGTCCTGTCACTTAATGACAGCTCCAACTTGGAACTCTGTGTTAGGCAGATACAGTACATCTGTCTAGCTGGCTTAACAGCTGCCACATGACTAAAAGTTTGTAGATGGAAACAGGGGCATAGCACAAAATTCTGGGCCCTGTAGAAAGGCATTTTCTATGGGCCCCTTCCCGCATCCACAGCTATTCATTCTAGCATCTTTTTGGGCCCTCAAAAAGATGCTCCTCATTCTGTCAATATACAAAAATGTCTTTTTGACTTTGTAGACATAGCCAGCATGGAACATTGATACCCGAGATGGTGCCGCAGAATGGTGACACGGTGTGTTGGTGCGCTTTGTTTTGTTTTAACTTTGTTTCTTGCGATGGTACCTGTATCTCATTCACCAGTGAAGAGCTCGTGAACTTCAGGGGAACAACACCATCGGACTTATTTCCCACTTTTCTTCTCCCTTCACTGAAAATTTTGGACATTCTGGTCAAAGGTGCGCTCACCTTTGCTCATGCAGCGAAACGCCGGAGGAGAGGGAAACGGGCCGGTGTGCTTGTGCGTCTCCGCCAGCGAGGATTACGCTCACCATTACCGGGAATATTCCTCTCTAACGTGCGCTCACTGCCCAACAAACTGGAACTACAACTGCTGTTGGTTGGCAGGCTTCCAACTCTACAGAGCGGACAGAGACTCGGTCCTCTCCGGCAAAACTAAAGGTGGAGGAATCGGTTTCTACATTAATAGCGGTTGGTGCAACGACGTGACAGTGATCCAGCAGCATTGTTCTCCTAACCTGGAATATTTCATTATAAACTGTAAGGTAAACTTTTTATTCACCCCGTGAGTTCGCGTCATTCATTCTGATCGGTGTCTACATCTCACCGCAGGCCAACGTGCAGGACGCGCAGCGCATGCTTACCGATCAGATTCTGTGCGTGGAGCGGACCAACCCGGAGTCCCTAGTTATTGTCCTTGGTGACTTTAATAAAGGGAACCTCACTCACGAACTCCCTAAATATAGACAGCATATTAAATGCCCGACCAGAGAGGAGAACATTCTGGATCACTGTTACACCACAGTCAGGGATGCTTATCACGCCATCCCCCGTGCTGCACTTGGACACTCTGACCACGTCATGGTCCACCTGATCCCCACCTACAGGCAGAAACTAAAGCTCTGCAAACCTGTTGTGAGGACATCAAGGAAGTGGACCAGTGAGGCTGTGGAGGATCTCCAGTCGTGTTTGGATTCTACTGACTGGGATGTGTTCAGGACTTCTACCAACAGTCTGGATGAGTACACAGAGGCTGTGACGTCATACATCAGCTTCTGTGAGGACTGCTGTGTTCCATCAAGCACCAGGGTGAGTTACAACAATGACAAACCCTGGTTCACAGCCAAACTCAGAAGGTTAAGGCTGGCTAAGGAAGACTCGTTCAGGAGTGGGGACAAAGACAGATTTAAAGAGTCAATGTACAAGTTTAGCAAGGCGGTGAAGGAGGCTAAACGACGGTACTCTGAGAAACTCCAAAACCAGTTCTCAGTTAATGACTCTGCGACTGTCTGGAAAGGACTTAGGCAGATCACCAACTATAAGCCTAAAACCCCCCATTCCTTCAATGACAGACACCTAGCCAACGACCTGAACGAGTTTTACTGTCGATTTGAAAGACAAAAGGTCAGTCCTGACACCATCCCCCACTACAGCTACAGCCACTGTGCATCACCTCCACCTCCCTCACCTCAGCAGGGTCCTGGGCCCCCCCACCAATGCCTTAATCCTTAAATGTCTCCACCTCCAACCCCCTACCCACCTCAGTGACGACTCTCCATCCACAAGAGGGATGTCGACAGAATCCCAGGAAAGCTGCTGGACCCCCATCAAGCTTGAAGCACTGCGCTGATTAGCTGTCTCCAGTGTTCACAGACATTTTTAACACCTCACTGGAGACATGTCACGTGTCAGCCTGTTTCAAGACCTCAACCATCATCCCTGTCCCCAAGAAGCCAAGGACCACAGGACTTAATGACTTCAGATCCATCGCCCTGACCTCTGTGGTTATGAAGTCCTTTGAGCGCCTTGTGCTTTCACACATCAAAGCCATCACCGACCCCCTCCTGGACCCCCTGCAGTTTGCCTACAGAGCCAACAGGTCTGTAGACGATGCAGTAAACCTGGCCCTACACTACATCCTCCGGCACCTGGACTCTGCAGGAACCTACACCAGGATCCTGTTTTTGGACTTCAGCTCTGCCTTCAACACCATCATCCCGGCTCTGCTCCAGGAGAAGCTCTCCCAGCTTGGTGTGCCTGACTCCACCTGCAGGTGGATCACTGACTTCCTGTCTGACAGGAAGCAGCATGTCAAGCTGGGGAAACACGTCTCCAACTCACAGACCATCAGCACCGGATCCCCTCAGGGCTGTGTTCTTTCGCCTCTGCTCTTCTCCCTGTACACCAACAACTGCACCCCCAGTCACAAGTCCGTCAAGCTTCTGAAGTTCGCGGACGACACTTCCCTCATCGGACTCATCTCTGATGGAGACGAGTCCGCCTACAGGTCGGAGGCTGACCACCTGGTGAAGTGGTGCAACCAAAACAATCTAGATCTCAACGCTCTAAAGACAGTGGAGATGGTTGTGGACTTCAGGAAGAACCCAGCCCCACGTGCCCCCATCACCCTCTGTGGCTCCACAATTGACACTGTGGAGTCTTTCCGCTTCCTGGGAACTACCATCTCCCAAGACCTCAAGTGGGAGCTGAAAATCAGCTCCCTCGTCAAGAAAGCACAACAGAGGATGTACTTCCTGCGGCAGCTGAAGAAATTCAACCTGCCAAAGACAATGATGGTGCACTTCTACACAGCCATCATTGAGTCCATCCTCACATCCTCCATCACCATCTGGTACGCTGCTGCCACTGCCAAGGACAAGGGCAGACTGCAGCGTGTCATTCGGTCTGCAGAGAAGGTGATTGGCAGACTGGCAGGATTGAGACAACCCATATAAAGAGCAGAACATACACTTTCAAATGATAATTTGGTTATACTTGTAATCTGAGGTAAAGGCTAAATAAATAAACTACACTACCAATGCTGTTTGCATATAACACACCATTGTAATAGCCTAATTTAAAACATGTTTAATTTTAAATTAATAGGCTATAATGTCTATAATTAGCAATAATAGGCTAATCAGTGTCATAGGTAGCTTGGTAGCTCATCGGTAGATACATATAATATCAACATTAGTTATGTCAGATTTAGTAGAAGCAGATATTAACATTGTGAAACACATGGCCCTCAGTTTCAGAAACTGTCACAGCAGGGAGCAACAGACCCCTAAGCCTCCTTTTTTGGATTTGAAACAAGGGAAGCTTATATCAAAATTAAAGCAAACAATTTTTAGCTATTTTGACTGAAAGGTGTTAAGTAACACTAACATCTTAGTGTGTTTTATTAGTTAGGATAAGAGGTTAATATCAGATGTATCCTTCATAGAGAAAGATGACAGAGAACATCTGACTGAGGATGATGGGAGTGAAGACAGCAGGGAGTGTGAGTGTTGCTCTGAGCACAGTGTGGAAATGAGAGCTGAGGAACTGGAAAGTAGGCAGAGCAGTGCAGACCAGTTTTTGCCGGAGGATCCAGGACTATGGCCAGATAAATTAACAGATGATCAGAGAGACACCATATTACGCAGGCTGGTACAGAGAAAACCAACAAAATGTAGTAGTATCCACAGTAAAGTAGGCTAGAGAATGTTGACAAAGGAGGTTTGAAATGTGTTTTATCAGGCTACTCTAAGCATTACAGTTAATAGTTATTACCCTATAAACATCTAGGCCTACAGATTCATGTGTACAGAGGCCCGATTATTTTTTTTTTTTTTTTGGGGTGTTGAGGAACATGGGGCCCATCAGGACTGCCTATGCATAGGGCCCAGGGTCTGGTGCTACGCCCCTGTTCCCACTAGCAAGTTAACAGTTCAGAGTAACCAGTGTTAGATTAAGATAAGATTTTATTGCTGAAATGCTGTTTTGACCCCAGTGTGGAATGGGTTGATGGTATAAGGAACAAAGTTACAGTATTTTAAATGTAGATGTAGACATCTGGATGGGAAGTCTTTGTGTGAAAACAGTAGTGAAAGTTGCAGTTGGGGTTTGAAAACACTAGAGGGTCAATTTCCATTTCACTTTACCCTTTTTGGTTTCATGCTCCATGGGACATCCCCAACTAACCAGTGTATGTTTGCTGGGATTATGTGAATGTCACAGACTTTCTCCTACCTTATCTCTGTCAAGCACGCACACACAAACAAACACACATGCACACCTACACAAGTGAAATGTTAGACATGTAGGCTGGATGTGGGCTGCTGGGTGCTGTCCCCACTCAAAACAACAAAGGGAAAAAACGGTTTGCTGTTGTATCCTGTACATCTTACCTGTAATAGTAAGGTGTTTGATGAAAACACGGGTACGATTCCTTTTTTTCACCCGTGTCAACATAATTTCCCACCATGGTCAGGTGCGATAGGCAAAATTAATATGAATGGAGGTCAAACTAAGCTCTGACTTTATTAAGATTTGACACAAAATAAATACATAGAGTAAGGTCAATATGGTTAGAAATAGAGAACTGTTTACCCCGAGACCAGTGGTGGAAGAAGAATTCAGATCCTTTACTTAATTAAAAGTACTAATACCACTCTGTGAAAATACTCTGTTACAAAAAAGTCCTGCATTGAAAATGTTACTTGAGTAAAAGTATGTAAGTATCATGAAGAAAATGATCCTTACATACTCTTTTTAGTTTAAGTTAATTAGCCATTATGTCAAAGTTCAACTCTGCCCAACACACACATTATGTCACTCGGTTTAGTCCCACAGACCACACCGATCTGATTGTGTGGTCCCATACATCGAGGCATTGCTGGTACAAGTATGTGCTTTACAATAACAACAATAACATGAACAGTAAACTGCAAACTAGTAAGTATTTCTCTTACAAACGTTAAATAATTAGATAAAAATTGCAACAATTACAAATTCAACTTTGATAAAAACATCTTAAGGTAAGCTTCATTAAGAGTTTCCATAACTCTAATCAGCTTCATGGACTGTGTGTGTGTGTGTGTGTGTGTGTGTGTGTGTGTGTGTGTGTGGATTGATCACATTTGATCAACAACATAAGTAAACAACCCCACAACTGTCATCAGATTTGATTCAAATGTTGCTAAATCCTAAAGAAGACAATGACAAGAAGATATGTGTGGAGGCTGCAATAAAGTTGTGAAGATTAAAAATGGTTATATTTTCAAGTTTTGCTGATTTCTGTTTATTATCTACATCTTTTTTTATGATATATGTTCACATGCCATAATGCTGTGGTGGAAAACCAAAGGCTCTCAGTTTGGACAGTATTAATTAATAATTTACTCTGGCAATCCTTTTACTCAAGTTGCCACCAATTAACACCCATATGTGGAGGTATTTTCTGCAACAGATTTATGTTTGGGATTTGGAATTCCTCTGCTGAAAACTTTGTATATTGTGCTGTATATTTGACCTTCAGTTTGCGGAATGATGTACAGTGGGGAGAACAAGTATTTGATACACTGCCGATTTTGCAGGTTTTTCCACTTACAAAGCATGTAGAAGTCTGTAATGTTTATCATAGGTACTCTTCAACTGTGAGTGACGGAATCAAAACAAAAATCTAGAAAAATCATATTGTATGATTTTTAAGTAATTAATTTGCATTTTATTGCATGACATAAGTATTTGATACATCAGAAAAGAATAACTTCATATTTGGTACAGAAACCTTTGTTTGCAATTACAGAGATCATACGTTTCCTGTAGTTCTTGACCAGGTTTGCACACACTGCAGCAGGGATTTTGGCCCACTCCTCCATACAGACCTTCTCCAGATCTTTCAGGTTTTGGGGCTGTCGCTGGGCAATACGGACTTTCAGCTCCCTCCAAAAATGTTCTATTGGGTTCGGGTCTGGAGACTGGCTAGGCCACTCCAGGACCTTGAGATGCTTCTTACGGAGCCACTCTTTAGTTGCCCTGGCTGTGTGTTTCGTGTCGTTGTCATGCTGGAAGACCCAGCCACGACCCATCTTCAATGCTCTTACTGAGGGAAAGAGGTTGTTGGCAGTGTTGCCACAGTTACTTTGAAAAAGTAATTTAGTTACTTTACAGATTACTTGATTTTAAAAGTAACAAAGTTACTTTACAGATTACTTGATTACTTCGCATCACCTGGTGGGACTTGCTCTGTAAGTTTGACTGCAGTGCTGCGACTCCAAATGTTTCTTCAAATTTGACATAGTGTTTTTGTAGCTAGATAGCACTTTGTCGCCAGTAGCACAGAGTGTAGCCTACAACGAACCTTAATATTGCCATCTTTAGCTGACACAAACTCAAAATAGTGACTGTATTTCCAGCTAGAAAACGCACATCTCTCTCCTCCCTCCATTGTTGTTTACGTTTGTGTCGCTGCGTGGTACAAATGAACTGTCCACATGCTGAAAACGTGACTTCACTCCCCGAGACGCAAGAAGAAAGTAAAAACATATATTTTTACTAAGGAAAATGACAAAAATAGTAACAAACAGTGACTTTAATCTGATTACTGGTTTGGAAATAGTAACGCGTTAGATTACTCGTTACTGAAAAAAGTGGTCAGATTAGAGTAACGCGTTACTGGCATCACTGGTTGTTGGCCAAGATCTCGCGATACATAGCCCCATCCATCCTCCCCTCAAAACGGTGCGGTCGTCCTGTCCCCTTTGCAGAAAAGCATCCCCAAAGAATGATGTTTCCACCTCCATGCTTCACGGTTGGGATGGTGTTCTTGGGGTTGTACTCATCCTTCTTCTTCCTCCAAACATGGCGAGTGGAGTTTAGACCAAAAAGCTCTATTTTTGTCTCATCAGACCACATGACCTTCTCCCATTCCTCCTCTGGATCATCCAGATGGTCATTAACAAACTTCAGATGGGCCTGGACATGCGGTGGCTTGAGCAGAGGGACCTTGTGTGCGCTGAAGGATTTTAATCCATGACGGTGTAGTGTGTTACTAATGGTTTTCTTTGAGACTGTGTTCCCAGCTCTCTTCAGGTCATTGACCAGGTCCTGTCCTGTAGTTCTGGGCTGATCCCTCACCTTCCTCATGATCATTGATGCCCCACGAGGTGAGATCTTACATGGTGCCCCAGACCGAGAGAGATTTGTCTCGATTCCGTCTCTCACAGTTGAAGTGTACCTATGATAAAGAAATTACAGACTTCTACATGCTTTGTAAGTAGGAAAACCTGCAAAATCGGTAGTGTATCAAATACTTGTTCTCCCCACTGTATGTGCAGATTTTGACAGTAGAAGCCTATTTTCATATGCCTCTCCGGAAGGTGGAAGGTTTCTCTGTGCTCACCTTTAATAAGACTTATTAAAACATGTACATACAGGATTATTTTGTGACTTCTCTGGAAACCAATCAAAGTCCAGTATGCAACTTACACAATTGTATGAGATGTGAAAATGTTAAACCTCCAGTGCACATACTGAGAATGGACTTTTCAGTGAAGTAAGAGACATCTTGTGTCCGGCAATTAAACTTTTAAAACGAAAAATATTAGCATATTGATAGATTCTGGATTCTGTTTTGTTTATGTTTATGAAAGAGTAGATGTGATTAGTTAACTGAACTTTGAAAAGCTAGAGTTACTAGTTCCTTTTAATTGAAAACATATGATCAGCATACAGTATAAAATACAACACAATGTTAAAGATTAAAACAGTCAAACCACCACAGCCTTTTTTGACTTTTGACCCCTTACAATAAAGCAGTGTCCAGTTGGGGGCCCTGTTATGTTCCAGAAGTCTATGAGTTGTAAGCAGTGTCACCAAAGAGATTTCCACTCTAAACTTTCAGTTCCAGTTAGATAACTTTCGAACCGCTGTGCAGCTTTTCACCTTAGACTGTCCAGATGCTGAATCGCCAGACTCAGCGGACTAGTTGGACTAGTCCAACTAGTCCAACTAGTCCAACTAGTCGAAGTAGTCATGCTACTTCATACGTGAACGCACACATACACTTTAGGCTAATATTTTACATGCTAAGTATTTTCTTTTATTACTGCTTTTAAGATAAGATTTCTATTTTTTTTTTTTAATCTTCTATTTCTTATACTTTCTGTATATTTTTTTGTCCTATGTCTACTTAATGTGTATTTGTGTTATTCTGATGTATGTACATTTGTTATTCTTTTGAGTTGCTGTAGCACAGGACATTCCCCAGTGTGGGATTAATAAAGTCTATCTTATCTTATTTTATCTTGCTGCTACTTATTTTGACATGACCAAAGAGACGTTGGAAAATAAAGTTTATTCTATTCTATGTTTATTGCCCTACGGCCCTGGAGGACCGATATTGTGTTATTTTCTTTACATGCCTGTAAGGAGAAGTAATGACAAATAAAAGCCCTTTATCGTCAATATTTCAAAAAAGAAAATTCAAATTTGTGTAGCAGAACTAGATTTGGAGCCACAGGACTAGACTAGCTAACTGTTTATAAAGTACTTAAAATTAGCTGTACCTCGACTAGCTACAACAGCAAAATGTTGCTTAAACATTGATGCATCTGTATTATTAATCTAATGATGTCATAGATAATAATAAATTACTCACATTGACCATTGTTGATGCTGCACAGTCCAGTGGCACTGCAAATCAAAACAGTGAGCTGTGACTAAGTATGAGATGACACACTGGAGTTATTTAAATAAGCAGATATGAAGGGAAACCAGCCTGAGAAAGTAAGATAAGGGGAATGCACTGTACTTGTTTTCATATCCCTAAGCATTATCACCACCCTTGCCATCTCAAGCCAATGTGTGTTACCAAGTGACTGTGCTTTGTTTAATAAATACATGCATAAATATATATCTTGGCAGAACATTGATTTCACAATCACGCTGCATTTTATTTAGGATAGAGGAAAGGTGAAGTACAAAGAGTGAAGATTGAAGTGATTATCGGTTGCCGTGATAACAACAAGAGCATAACCACAAACATATTGCTGCTATCATCCTTCTGTTTATTTTTCCAGAGAAAACTGACCAAAAACTGGGTGTTGATAACAAAACATTCATGAACTGTGTAGTATGACATCTGTATTCAGGCCAGGCAGGCTGTTCATTGTGTTGCTGTGTAATATCAAATGGTAACACAGAGTCAAATGAACCAATATGTTTCTTGCCATTTGTGATCAAACTACAGATAACTGAATAAATCTGAGTGTGTAATCAGCGTAAAACTGTACAGTTGTGCTGCCTTCATTCAAGTTATGTAACCAGGTATTTCAGTTCAGTGGCATCATGGGAATTCCCCCGGGGTTTTGCTGGGTGGTTGTGGGTGGATCCTCCCCCCAAAAGGTGTTTTCTCAACTCATGCTATATCACCTCTGTTTCTTTGGATCGAAAGTGACAAGAAGAATGGGTGGATGGGCAAACAATCTAAACAACATCATACGGTAGCTGCCTTCACTTTTTAGCGTAGCATTATATTTTTGGCACCACAATTTGATGTCTGATAAAATGTCATTCTCATTCTACTGTAAAAGGTGAAAAAAAATTAATTTCCTGAAGGAATTTTTGTAGTTTTTTAATATTTCTTTCATTGTTACATGTGAGAACATGAAATAATTGTATTGTCATCCAGGACGTCCATGGCTCCTGCATCATCCTGTTAGAAATTGTGTAGAACCAAGAGTCTGTTATTTCAATCAGCGAGGACTGCAAGTCAGCAAGTTATGGAAAAAAATAAAATTGAAATGACAATGGAAGTAACACATAATATTCGTTCCTACCTCAATGTTAATCTTTAGTTGCAAAACTGTGAGATATAATTGTTAGATTCAAAAAATATTTTTCTTTAATTATCTAAATGACAAACCTTTTCTTGGTGTAGTCTGACACTTTCTAACATGTTATGACAAGCATAGTTCTTCAGAAATGCTGTCACCACCTCAGAGTCGATGCCACTCTGGCGAGCTAAAGTCAAAGACATTTGAAACAAACAAAAAAAACTAAGTTTCACGTGTTTGTACTGTAGTTGTTTACAACAATCAGGTTGCCAGTGTTTGTTTAAATTAACCTTTCTGGGAGTAGTTGTTATTTAAATAAATCGTCCAACCCTAAATGATGCGTTATGATGGAACCCACGCAACTTCGAGGCAAGGCTTCAATAGCATTCACACACTACTATTGGCCAGGCGTCCATGCTTAGCGCAAGGTAACGTAACCCGATTTGTTCAGGTCCTATCCCCTGACCAATCGGCTATCCTAACCTTAACTACTCAAGGTCAATGCCTAACCCCAACCAACTGCTTCATAGGGCGGGACTTGCCTAGAAGTTACGTGGGATCCATAATAAGGCCTAAATGAGAATGTTATGATCTAAATGCTTTGTAGCCAACAAAACCAAAATCCCAGTTTTTCATCATGGCTTCACACCAGTCATTAGTAGGTTAAAAAGGGTGAACAGTGGATTTTTGGGCCCTTAGTAAAATCAATTGACTACGCTGCCTTGCAAAGCAAAACCTAATTAACTACATATTTGGTCAAAACTGAGATAAGACTGAAATCTGAGTTTTAGGAAATTGTTCTACCATATAAAAATATTGTCAAGCCATAGAAATGTAATTTCTGTGAAAATCTGTGGAAGCTAGCTGGTAAGAAAGCTATAGCTAGTCTTTGCTAAATCTAAAACTACATTTATTTGACAGATATTTCTCTAGCAGTAATCTGTAATTGAAAATGATCTATTATGATGAACTGTTATCTTGGTAATACAGTTTAACTAAATCACGCAGTAACAAAATCCAATTGTGATGCTCCTGTTAAAGGTTGCTAACTAGCTTAGCATAGTAGCAGTAACTGTCATCTCTTTTTAGACTCAGTAAAATTGACTTAGTAGAATTCACATGATGTGTTGTTACATTAGTTAAACTAGCCTTCATTTAATGTTTTGTAGATTAATTGATTATGTATTTCAATACATATTGGTAATATTAAAAGTGGAAGGAGCAGGAACAGTAGTGATCATTGAGTGACACAGGACGAGGTCAACGTACTGTAGTATACTCCCTCAAGGCTATAAGGCCTATTACGTATTAACAGAGGGGTTTTTGTTCTATAAGGCTGATTTCTATTTGTTTATCAGTTGACCAACAGACTGTGCTGGTCTTGGTCAAGGCTGGATTACCAACTGGGTGTAGTCGAAAGCTCGAGGTTAACTGGTTGTTTATTGAATATTTTGGAGTACACTCCACAAAAGCAGAGCATTAGCTGACCTTAAGAACTTAAGGTGAATTTTGCTTTACCTGACTCAGAGGCGCTGTCTTAAAGGAATAGTTCAACATTTTAAATGGATAAATACGCTAATTTGCTTTGTCGCAGAGCACTATATGAGAAGATTGATACCAATCTTATATTTGTTTGTTATATACAGTAAGGCTACAGTCGCAGGCCGGTTCTCTAGTTAAGCACAAAGACTGGAAACGTAAAACAGCTTGTTGTAAGTTGTGTTGCTGAATGAGCTACCTTCTCTCTTTGTCCTGTTGGTAAATAGCTGGTGAAGTGCCTTTCTTGGAATTTAAGCTTTGTTGTGGTTGTGGTTCATCATAACAGTAAAAACTGTACATTTTGGAAATAATCTTTGGCAAGTTAATGTCCAGTAAGTGTGACGAGAAGGATTTACGTCCTTCACTACAGTACCTACTTGTTCTGACAATAGAAGAAATAGACTTGACGAGTTTGAAACTATATTCATGTGATGTTTTTGTGAATTTAATTTATTCTTTATTTTATTTTTTTTAAGGCTTTTGGCTTCCACCTAAAAATAATTTCAGGGGTGAGCTTTAGCGTTACAGATGTTCTAACAGAAATGCTCAGGGGTTTTCCAACCCTGCTAAGAATAAAAGTCTGGGAAAATTACTGAATCCCTCTTAATTTTTGGTCGTAATGTTGTTGTATTTATTACAAAATTACCATCTGCAACATTTCCAGAAACTCATACCTATTCATCCCTTCTGTGTGAAGGTTGTCCTGTACCTTCTAGTTCCATATTATCCCTCTCAGGATGGAGACCATAGGTTCAGGTCTGTTTTGTGCAGTCATCTCCTCTAAAAGAATATTTGAAAAGTACATACACTTTTAGCATGAAGCAGTTTTATATTTCATTATATAATGACAAAATAAGATAAACATTACATCAAGACTTTCATTTTTGAAACATTCATACCTTTTACACTTTCTAAGCATCACTTCCTTAATTCTGGTGTCTATTAATGATCTGGGTTTTTTGTTTCTGTCTTGTTATAAAAATCCTGTAAAGCATGCAGTGTCATACGAGTAAATGTATATATTATATATTATATTAAATAATATACTTATGTACTTTTACTTAAGTATGATTTTAAATGCAGGATTTTTACTTGTAATGGAGTATATTTACATTTCGTTTTTGTTACTTTTACTTAATTAGGGATCTGAGTAGTTCTTCCACCACTGGACATTGTAAATGTATACAAGACTTAAACATGTTGTTAATGTGAGTTCAAATAGTCACATGGAATTATATTATAAATATTTTAAATTAAAGAAAACTACTGCTGAAATATTGCTAAGTCGAGGCTTAATAAACATTTACACTTTACCGCATTGACCTATTAACCGCTATGTATTAATTCACCTAAATACTGCATATCAGATCAGTTATTTCCATAAATGTCATGAATGCAGACATAACGTGTGTTAAGAAACATCTTATTATTTAGACTTCAGATATTGGGATATATTCCCTATAAGGAAGTGTGTGTGTGTGTGTGTGTGTGTGTGTGTGTGTGTGCGTGCATGCGTGTGTGCATCTTTGCGAGAGATTATTTGCTGTCTCACATGTGCAAATGTCCGATCAGCAGCAGTGCGTCATTGGCCAGCTCCTTTATGAAGAACCACATGTTGTCCATTGCTTTAAACTGCTGGATGTCAGCCTGTCTGTGACTGACTGCTGCTTTAAAGTACCATTTCCCCAGATACTAAAAGAGACGGAGACACAGATGTGGCATGACAGTGTGGGGTTGCAGCAACGATATAGGAACAAAACCTATTTTAAGATATGAACCCACAACTTAATAGAAAGACCACTTATGGAAAGAACAGAGGGTGGAAACAGCGACGCGCGTCTTCAATTTATCTCGGTAAATCTCTTTTGTGTATATAATAACTGGAAACTTATTCACAAGACACTTAACCAGAGGCTATATCTTAAGAATAACATTGAAATTAGCTTAAATGGATCACAAATTATAAAATGGGTCATAAAAACAAAACTTTTCACTGGTAAGCCATCTTCAACAAAGTTCCAGTGACAGAAATAATCAAATGTCATAATAAGTGATTGCTGTGTACCTTTTGCATTTTGATAAACAGAAAATCTAAATATTTTGTTTCTTACCTGCTTGGTCGATAGTGTTTGCAGGCAACAGCTCATGAACCGAACAAGGAACAAAACCCTGATAAAAAAAACCATATAAATAGAGAAAATATGACCATGCTTTATCGAACATAACTGCAACCTCAAAGCTAATACTTGACAATGAATAAGATCAAAATGTCCTCTGGTCCTCAGGGCACAGGAATTAGTTTGTTCCAATATGCCAATTTAAAAGAGCGGCCAATCAGGAGTGCAGAAAGAATCACTGAAGCCACATCTCCAGAGTCAATGAACGGCAAGTAAAAACCCTTTCCCCTTCACACCCTGGACACAACCTGTTCCATAAACCATATACACATGCATATACTGTACATAGCCACCTACTATGTCATGTATATAAAGCAAACTGTCACAATAATCATCAATATTTATTCCAGCATATTTGTACTTTGCACCATTGCACTACTGTATTGTTGTTTACAATTTTCAGAAACAGTCTGACTTAGATATTGTCTGTTGTTCATTGTTGTGTTGTTTATACTATATATATATTATTTTACATATTTGTATGTACATAAAAGCTACATGTTTGTTTACTTTTGTTGTCCTTGTAATTCTATAAAAAGCAAAAAAAACTAGAGTCAAATTCCTTGTATGTTTACACATGCTTGGCCAATAAAGCTGATTCTGATCTTTAAAAGAGGCAAATGATGGGTTGAATAGGGCTGTCTCTGTCTTTCAGCTAAACACAATTATAGTAAAATGATGAATGATCATTCTTTCACACAGCGAGCTCTACTCATGTTCCAAAATCTGCTCAAAGGAAGAGAAACTGGCTTAAAGTGCCCCTCTGAGTCATCATTATGTAGGAGGTGTTGGTTTCCTTTCTATAACTTAAAAGCAACAGTTAATTATAGAACAAAAATACTTATCAAAACAGAGCATTGCTAATTTGCTTGAAAATGGTTTATCCTGACTGAAGAAGTTCCACACACTGTCAACATACATACTGGCAACCATTAACACCTGTTTCGTAACTACTTTTTTATCATCATACACTAGTGTTTGTCTGTTTTTATCAGGTTAAACAACATAATTGCTGACATAATATGTTAATCATTCTCTCTGTTGATCATTTAATTTTTTGGTACATAAAATGTTAGACAGGTAAATAATGCCAATCACAATTTTACGAAACTCAAGTTCAAGTTGACATACTTAAATTGCTGGTAATGTCTGAGCCAAGTCCAAAGACATTTACAGATATTCACATTGGAGAACATGAAAGCAGTTTATTTTTGCATTTGTTTTTGCCATAAAATTGCTTGGATTAATAATCATATATCAAAACAGTTGCAGATTAATTTAGTTTTGATCATCTGATTAATTGATTTAAAATTTTAGATCTAACATATGTTAAAATGAGGTGAATTTATAGTCTGAGATCAGGTTATACAGGTACTTCCACCAGGTGGAGTCAAACAGCAAGCTTGTCTGCACACGTTACACATGCAGAAACTTCTCCATAACACAGAAATATCAAGAGCTTCCTACATCAGACCCACTGAGAGGATTTTATCCAAATGAATCACACCTCCTAATGTTTTGTTAACTTGATGGACATTATAGACACAGATTGTGGATTTGATGCAGTGTAAAATCATATTTAGATTTCTGTTTCATTGCAATCTGTTCCCCTATGCTTATGATTACTTCTCGGTCCTGAACACGTGATCGTATGATCATAAATATTTTACTAAAATGATCATGCACACTACAATATGAAGTGCAGAGAATTACTGCCTTTGTAAAGCTTATATTTTTGAGGCAGTATGCAGAGCAGTTCTATTAGAAATCTTTTATATATATATATATGCACTCTCTGGTGTTAATTACCAGTTTGCAAACTCTGAATGTAACAGCAGTTTAACTACAGCTCAAATATGTGGATGTGCTGCATTTATGGTTACAGACAGCAAAGTCAATGCAACATAAAATCAACAACTTTCCCTCTTACATATTAGGTTAAAGGCCTTGTTGTATTTCTGTTTTTGAAAATGTGATTTGTTTAGTTGCCCAATGACTCTACACAGTGATAGTTCACACACCTTAGCTAGTTAATGGAAGTAGCACCAAAAAAACAACACCAAATCTTAAGTTTCTTTTATTGTTTAATCACATTATTGATGAACAAAGAATTAGTAAGTGCCACCTAGACTTAGTTCTAAGATATTTAAACCAGAGTGATTATTGGATAAAGCTTAATAGTTATTTTGTCTTTCAGGCGAAGAAACTGTGGACAGGATGACATGGAAAGTGGATAAGTAATGTTTCACTAACTATAAACATGTTCCGAAGCGTGAGGCTGTGAATACTGGAAGAGGACGTATGTAACATACAAAAATGCAGACACCAGATAACATGAACAAAAGTCTGCTGTTTTCTGTGTATTTTCCCAGAGTCAGACAGGGATTTATAAAAGTATGCCAACAACAGGGATGGCTTTACTTTCACTTGAAACATTTCTTGTTTCTTAATGCATTTTCAATAATTACTATGAGCAAAACTTCAGAATGAAAACCAAAAGCAAATTGTCATTAACTGCAGTTTCATTTTTTTTTTTTTTTTTTTTTTTTTACTTCAAGTAGAATGTGAATGCATCCAAATGCTACAACAGTTTGGTTATATGCAAAACAATTTGATTAGTCTAATATCTCTCTTCATAAATTGTTTAATTCACTTCCTGGTCCACATGTACTGTTACATCAGTGACACAAAGCCGATCTGGGCATGTGCAGTGGCTTTTTGTTTCCCCTCTCTGATGGCATGGCAAATCCACTTTAAGACTCCCCCTTCAGCACTGATACTAGGTCTCCACTCTCCTTTAGCTCCTTGAGTATGTCCAAACCACCGATCAGGTCTCCTTTCACGTAGAGCTGGGGGTAGGTTGGCCAGTTGGAATAGGTCTTGAGCCCCTGACGCACCTCTTCATCCTGCAGAATATCAAAGGTGTCGTAATCCACACCGGTGCCGTTTAAAATCTCCAGTGTCTGCCTGCTGAAGCCACATTTTGCAGCATCCTTGTTGCCCTTCATGAACAGCATGACTGGGCTCTGGTTGATGACGGTCTTCAGACGGTGCTCCAAGGTGACAGCCTTCGGACAGGTGTTCTCCAGCTCTCCAGACTCAGCCAGCTCCTTCACTATGTCCAGTCCTCCCACCAGCTCTCCGTTCACGTACAGCTGAGGGTAGGTGGGCCAGTTGGAGTAGGTCTTTAGCCCCTGTCGGACCTCCTCATCGGACAAGATGTCGAAGCTGCTGAACTGGATGCTGTGCTCCTTCAGCAGGCCCACTATCTGCCGGCTGAAACCGCAGCGGGGCTCCTGCGAGGATCCCTTCATGAAAAGCATGCAGGGCGCTGCGTTAATCAGCTTCTTCAGCCGCTGGTTCAGGTCTGTGGTGGTACTTTCCGCAGCACCACCCGGACTCCCGGTGACTGCCAAGCGCTGCACCTTCTTGGTCAGCTCCGGAGCATTGGCCCCGTCCAGGCGGTCCACCTTCTCCCTTCCCTTGAAGAAAAGAAAAGTGGGGACAGAGGCGATATCATACTTCTCCGAGACCTCCGGCACCGCTTCCGCCTCCAGCTTGACAAACGTGGTGTCGGCGTGTTCCTTGGCCAGCTCGGCCATCACTTCGTTCATTTGGCCGCACTGAGGAGCCCATGCCGCCTGGAAATGCACTACGGTGAGGCATTTTCCAGCTTTGGTTAGGAAATCTTCAAACTGCTCATTTGTTGTTGCTTCCATGAGATTCGCCATTTTTCTTTCCTCTGTGCAGCGCTTCCGGTGTTGCCCTAACGTCACATCCGTGCAGCCTGGTAGCTTCTCGCAAGTACCAGACAGCTTGTACCACCAAGTACTAGGAAGTCATTTGCATGGTATTTGGTGATAAGAAACAGCTGCATACACTGGATAAGTTGAAAGGATAGTGTGACTTTTAAGGTAACCGTTGAATAACACACCACAGTCTCTTTATGAAAACGAAATATCGTATGGTCTGTCATATAGCTAGCTATGCTTATTGTAACGTTTAGTTTATTTGGCATTAGCTTAGCCTCCTTACTGACGCTGGTTAGCTAGCTGGTCAAAGTTAGCTTTTTTGCAAACGTTTTCAAGTGAAGCAAAGCTAAATCCTGCTAGCAAGCCGATGTTAACTAGCTAGCTAACGTTATCGTTAGCTGGCTAACGTTATCCGTAATTAGCGTTGCTGTTCGTGTTACATGGTGTCACTGTTCAAATTGTTTAATTAGCTACAGTTAAAATTTAAAATACCCGTGCCGTTGAATGGCCTAACAGGATACAGCTGACCTACGCAAACTTAACTTGGCTAATGTTAAGCTGATAACGTTAGTTAACTACTGTAACATTATGATGCTACCTAGCTACTAGCAAGTGAACCTAGCTAGCTGCTAACCATTTATATAAATACGCTGCTAATCCTGTGCTCTGGTTTGGGTTAATTAAAAATAATACTGCATTCACGTGTTCCTCGGATGGTCCGACCTGGGATGTCGCCTACTAATGTGTTCATAGTTACGTATTTTGTTCATGAGCTTTAACGTTAAGTAATGTAGGGTGAAAAAAAACATGGATGCTCAGAGCTTTAAAACAATAGATGTTTCCAGTATTTAATTTTGAAGCTTTAACTATATTAGTGATTTTGTCCCAGACTTGTTGCTGCACCAGTACATTCCCTAAACCTCTGAAATGTTGCAGATATTAAATTGTACTCAGTTCAGCCTTTTTGCTGCTACCAGTATTCTTCTAAAATAAAACAAATTGCTTGTTGAAATACAAAAACTGAAAGGAAATCATTTCCATCCTAAAATTGTATTGAACAAATTAAACTGAACACAAATGGAACTATTACAAAGTAGTTACATTTTAAATGATGCGCTCTTTCAACATGTTTGATAAAAGTTAGTTTTAATTACTTTTAGTTTCAAATAATTAAAAATACCAAAGATTCACTGGTCTCAGATTTTCATATTTGCTGTTTTTTTTGTTTGTTTTTTAAAGGGAACACTTTTGGGTTTTGAATTTGTGGTTGGAAATAACAAGCAACTTGAACATACCACCATAATCTTTGATAACATTTCATGGGCATGTTTTGTAATTTTCTTTTCACACTTGATGATTAGTCAATTAATAAAAAAAATGACAGATTAACTGTGAATGAAAATGACTATACCTGATTACTAGGGCTGTCTTCGACTAAAGAAATTCTTAGTCGACTAACACTTATAGGATTTTGTCGACTAATTGATTAGTTGATTTAATTGACAGAGCTGTGCGCTTTGAGAGGTGGTTAAGACTAGAAAAGCACAATATAAATGTAGTTAATTAACCATCTGTAAAACTGAGTTTCTCCACAATTAATCCTGCAAAAGCACCACTTTAAATCTTGTGTTTACCATAAATGTGCTCAGAAGTTTCTTGGAAATAAGTAATTAAGCATAAATAAGCATAAAAAATGACTAATCGACTAAAGAAATCTTAGTCGACTAAGACCAAAACGACCGATTAGTTGACTAAGAGGTGGCAGCCCTACTGATTACTATACCAACTAATCACTTTGGCCTATATCACCCAATATTAGCTTACCACCTATATATTATGTCAGTGTATACAACACTTTACTGTAAAATCACCTGCATAGTTTTGCACATTTCACAATTCTTTAAAAACAGATTTAAGATATATATATATATATATATATATATATATATATATATATATATATATATATATATATATAAAAGAGATTGTTGATGTTATTTTGGGTGTTTATGATAAGAAATGAATATCAGTTGACATTTAAGTATACATATGTATACTACTATTTGCCTCAATAATTAGGTATCATTTGGGCTATAATTACTGGAATACATTATTTTATGATACAGGAACACCATGGAGGAACAAACTGCAGACATAGAGGTGACTGTCAAAACACTAGACTCCCAAAGCAGAACCTACACTGTTGGTGCTCAGGTAAGTTCTTCAGTTCCTACAGCACACTCTGGAGTGAATTCTCATTTTCTGTCAGCCTTTGTGGAAGTCTCACTCATGTCTGTTCTTTGTAGTTGACAGTGAAAGAGTTTAAGGAGCACATTGCCCCTTCAGTAGCTATCCCTGTGGACAAACAGAGGCTGATCTATCAGGGCAGAGTTCTACAGGATGAACGGACTCTGGCAGACTACAGTAAGTAATCAAGAGCTCAATTAAAGCAAAGCATGACTCGATTTTCACTTGTTTCAAGATTTGTTTTTGGGTTTCTTCCTGTTTTGTTATTTGGGTGTTATACTAGTGCAGGTTCATAATATTAATTTTACTTATTCATTATTATGTGCACATTTATTCTAACATTTAGGCCCCACATGTTGAGTAAGTAAGTAGGAATTGACTTTGATGGTTGTAGTTATTTTATAGTAAGATTTGTTTTGTTATTTTGTTGTTGTGGTGGACCACTGTTGTGGGAAAAGGTAATGACTATATATTGCATTCAGTAAGTTAGCTCTCAGGTGCCCACCTGAGTGCCAACAATCCTTTTCAAACAAATGGGTGCTTTAAGCTCACTTGTGTTTGTCAGTATTTACATAGTATTGCTGGCAAAAGTAATTGGACATAATGATTGGACATCATTTTGAAGGCCTTCAGCAGTGTAAAACAAAACAAAAACAAAGTGTGAAGTTAAAAGCCTAACCAGGGACAGGGGTTGCAAATTAGTCATGGCTATAAACCTGTATGTATGGTATCTACTTTGTATTCTTTATAAAGCAATGTTCTATGCATTTGTCCCTGCCAAATAAACATTAAATAAAAAAAATAAAAAAAGTTAACGCACCATCAAATTTGCACATATGTAACCGTAGTTCTCTGTTATTGCCCCAGATGTGGATGGCAAGGTGATACATCTTGTGGAACGGGCCCCCCCTCCACCCTCCCAGCCTGGGTCAGGGTCAGGAGGCACTTCAGCTGACAGTGGACCCTCCTCGTCCTCCCAAGGAACATCACAAGTGCCTCCACATGATCGCAATGCTAACAGCTATGTAATGCTTGGCACCTTCAACCTCCCTGTCAACATCATGGACCCCCAGCAGATACAGGTAGGTCTGCTTTGTGACCTGTTCAAGGCTGTTTGTGATTGTGCTTTTTTTTTTCTGCACATGCAGTCCAGTGTGATGAACAGCAACTCAAAAAGATGACAGGTTATTCCTTTCCTGAACAGAAATCCTAACATATATGTAGAAGAAGAATTCCCTCTGGTTAGTTATTAAATATATATTTAAATGCAGTATGTTGTCTAGTCTTAACTATGACCGCTAGGTTAGTATAGCATGTTAAGTGTTGTTTCCAAAGGTGCCATATTTCAGCGCTGTTATTCTTTTCGTTTAGATGTCGGTTCAGCAGATGATGTCTGGTATGGGAGAGAATGCCAGGAATGCCAGAGTCACAACCAGCACTGGAGTAAGATGCCTGCTGATAGCATACAATCCCACATAACATTACCTTGTGTTTAGTTGATTTTCACCTTCTCTATTTCAGAGCAACGGGTCTGTGAATGTGCACATTGATATGGACCAACCAGTGCAGAGTGGGCCAAGGCTGAGGCTGGTGTTGGCTGAAAACCTGCTGAGGGACATCAATGATGTCATCCACAGGATGGAGGTAGAGTTCACATTACTTCAGATGGAAAGCTCCAGAGAAATTGCCACCTTATTAACTAATTTGCCTGCTGTCTTATGTCTTTTTCAGGGTCGGCCGAGTGACTCAGCCACCCAAACAGAGGCAACTTCTGCTGCTGCTCCCCCTCCTCCTTCATCTTCATCTACCACCTCCACTCCCTCTCCCTCTGCCCAGCCCATGGACACCTCCCCACCTCCAACAACTCCCCCACCTGCACCCACCTCTTCAGCACAATCTGAGGGACCAGCACCCCAACCTGGACCCAAGTGAGACATCCTCTCTCTGTTACTTAGATTGTTTGTTTCTTATGCCACATACTTCTGAGGCAGGCAAATTTGAAATGAACATGAAATGATTTAGCATAAAATAAATGCAGATCATTCCTGAACTTTGCAAACATAAAGCATTTCACTTCATACTAAAATGTTTAGATTGAAACAAACTTGTAAATTGATCCTATGTATTCTCCTGCCAGTTGTATATCTTTCTCTGTATATATTATTGAACTCCTTATACATAGGGCTGGGCGATATGGACCAAAAGTCATATCCCGATATATTTTGGCTGAATATCGATATACGATATATATCCCGATATTTTTTTCCGCAAAGTGAGAGCAAATGTTCAGTCAAAGCCAAAATCAAATATGACATGTCACAAGTAGTTTCATAGAGACAGTTGCAAAATCAAATAAATAATAAACCGGTTTCTTCACCTGGTTCATGATTAAATGCTCAGCTGTTCAAATAACAATAAAATGTAAACCTAAATACTGTATAACAGGAGTACCTTTTTTGAAATCAAAGCTCCATATTTGTGATTCGTTCCAAAGGTCAATTAAGCTTTTGATATTAATATAATCTACTTTGTTCAAAATGTAATGCCTCATGCCTGTAAGCCTAGGTTTATAGTCCCATTCTTCCACTTGATACTGCTTCCACTTAAGTAAACTAAAAAGATGAACTATCGACTACAAAACAAAGAAACTAATTAATGTGTTAATACAAAGAATATTTATTATGATCGGTTCACAGATCTGAGTCCAAACGGAAACTTCACCCTTCTGAACTAAGAGTTTCTGCTTCAAGGTGAAGTTTAAAACAGACTGAAATGTCCAGGCTCATTCCTCCACTATTTATTTCTGTATGTATTTATCGTTACATGTCATTTTAACGGGCACTGAGCTCCAGATCCTGCAGCCGCAGACGGTCTCTGCTGCCCGCTGTAGCTTCTCTCCGTCCGCCTGCCGCCCGGCAAACTTAGTGGAACTTTCCGCCCGATATCGACATACAGGTCGTCCTGGACTACGTGTAAGATCCTACCGATCACCACTCTATCTTTGGCTGGTCCGATTTGGATCAGCGGGGACCCGCGCAGCAGCGAGGCAAAGCTGTGTTTTTCCCGGGGAAGAGACGCTGCGGCCCGCCCACGGAGCTCTCAGCCTCCCGCTGCCGCCCGGAGCTCAGGTTGCTGGTCGGGCGGCATACATAATCATAAAACACATTGTCACCTGTTAAATGTTATTCATTGCTGTTTGTTCTTTTCATTTCCTCTATCAAACATAATTAAGCAGTACAAAAGTCCGGCATCTTTAGCGTTGATCTGAATGCTTCGCACCCCTGTTCCAAGATGGCGGCGGTTTTGACGTATGTTTAGAACCTCAAGGCGACATCTGTGTATATATCTATGGGAGCAAGGATCACATTTGAACTATATCGATATATGCGATATGGTCTAATTCCATATCTCATTTAAAAATATATCGATATATTTTTAATATCGATATATCGCCCAGCCCTACTTATACATAGTGATGCTGTATCTCTGTGTCACTGTCATAACCGGTGACCAGCTTTGTGTTTTTTTGTTTAGTTGTAATCAGCTCTGCCTTTCTTGCCCTAGTCACCCCAGCCCAGCTGAGTTGGCAGAGATGTTGTCTGAGCTGCGGAGGGTGGAGGAGAGACTGCAGCCCTTCATTCAGAGAGCTCACACCATCCTGGAGACAGCCACCACAGCAGAATACAACAATAATACAGTATGATTCCAACAGCCAAATAATAATTAACTGGTGATCTTAGAATATTTCTGTAACAATGGTTTTTTTATTAGTATGCCAGAATATCCATAGTAAACATTTCCAATATCACATCCTAAATTGTTAAATTCATAAGGGTTCAGGGGCAGGAATAACTTTTTTAATATTGTCATTATTTTTGTATCAATGGGATTATTCAAAATGCAGTAAGTGATCACTTGCTAACTGATTTATTTCATACAATGTTTCTGTCTAAACATTCAAATGTTCCAAGAGGAGGTGTGGAATAAATCATCAGGTAGCAAGATTTTGGGAGGAAAAGTTCAACATTCTTTTACAGGACAATAACTTCCCTTGATTCTCTTCTTGTTGCCTGGCAACTGGTCATGACCAAAAAATATAGAAACCCTTGTTAAACAGCCAATAATTGTTTTCACACTTAAGTTTTAGTAGGTATTAATGTGTCAGAGATATGTGTCCATCGTGAGCTTTAGAAGTGCTTGTAGGTGAATTTTAATCGTTGGTCAGAGCCAGGCTAGCAGTTTCCCTCTGTTTCCATTCTTTGTGCTAAGCTAAGTTAGCCGGCTGCTGGTGGTAGCTTCATATTCACCATACAGACACTTAGAGTGGTAACAATTGTCTCATCCTACTTTCAGCAAGAAAATGAAAAAGCCAATATTACCCAAAATGTTGAACCTTTTCACCCTGTGTATTTAACATGCATTATATAGTTGTCATTTAAGAAGTTGCCCAAAATGGTTTCTTTTATGCCACAGGAGAGAGAAGAGGACCAGCGTACTCTTATCCTGACGTTTGAGTGTCTCCGTCTCCTGGGTAACGCCCTTGTGGCCCTCAGTGACCTGCGATTAAACCTCATGAGCCCTGTGCCCCGCCACCTGCATGTGGTCCGGCCGTTTTCCCACTATACCACCCCCGTCACACTGCCTGGAGCTGTGCACCACCACATCCCAGTGCAAGTAAGTTCATTTGTGAGCATATTTTAGTTATTAATGTGAACCTTTTAATGTCATTAGACTGACTGCGCTTGCATCTTCACCGACAGATGAACCTGGGTGCTGCGGCTAACAGCACTGAGGGACAAGCTCCGCCCACCCAGTCGGCTAGCCAATTCGAGCAGGCAGGTCAGGGACAGACCTCACCCCCACAGACTTCCCCTTCCAATCAGCAGGCTGGACCGGGACAGGCTGGCCCCCGTGTCATCAGAATCAGCCACCAGGCAGTCCCGGTGGTCATGATGCAGATGAACACGGATGGTGTGTTGTCCCCTACCCGCCACTGATTGAATGCTCCACAACGTCAAAGCTGTTTGTGTGTCATATCACTGGGTAGCAGTGTGTTGGCGTTAAATGATCGCACATACCACACTATTACATCCTTCATGCACTGCTGCTACAATCAGAGTGATCTGAAGAATGGAACTTTGAACTTATCTGATTTACAGGCTCAAATTTCAGAAGATGTTTTTGTTAAATGATGGCTCTGTTATTGCAAGAATACTTCTGTAATAGAGTTACACTGGCAGACAGTTACTTTAGTATTGTATAGGGAGTTCAAACTATTTTTGTGTTTGTATGTGCAGGACCAGGTGCAAACCCTGCTGCAGCTGGACAGCAAATGCCAGGACAACCAGGTACATTTGGCATGCTACATTTTATATTACAGTCTAGTAATGTAAAACCCCTTCAAAGTTCCAGGTTATTTTTTTTTCTAACTTTCAGTTCAATAAAATACTGTATAGTGTGGTTGGGATCAGAAATTAAGCCTTTTTTTAACTCCTGAAAATCATTTTCTGCTGATAACAGAAGTATATCATGTTATTCTAATGCATTGGTTTCTGTTTCCCCCTTCAGGTGCTCTACCCCCTGACTTTATGCGGAATCTCATGCAACAGATCAGCCAATATGCTGCTGCCGTAGCTACTAGCGCCGCCACCGCCACCGCCACTGGCCAACCAGTTCCACCCCAGCCCACCCCTCCTGGCTACAGCTCCACAGCCAACTCCTCAACTACCACCACAGGTCCCAACACACCCACCACCACCCCTACTGCTCCCCCACCTCCCCCCCATACTGGCCCCCAGCCCCAGGCCAGGGTCGTGTTCACCCGACCCCCCTTTGCATCCAACTTGCCCCCTCCATCCTTCGGCACTCGGGGAACCACCATCAATGTGAGAGCTGCCATGCCGGGCCAGCAGCCAGGACAGGTGGGGACAGTGTTTTCTGATTTGGTCCCTGTTTTTGAGGCTGATTATCAACATTTGAGGCTAATTGAAAAGTCTTGCTCCACAGGCTTTCAACCCTGCTGCTCTCAACCAGATGATTAGTGGACTGGTTGGACAGCTTTTGCTTCCTGGACAAATGGGTAAGCATTTCCAGTTGTTAAATATAGATTTGGACTTCATTAGAAGCATGTTTCTGTAATTATGTATGTATAGAAAAATTGGTCAAGGATTGCTGTACATCAGTGATACTTCAATCTGTTTTTTACAGCTGGTCAAACAGTCACATCCTCCTCATCCACATCCACATCCTCCTCTTCCTCCTTTTCCTCCTCCTCTCAAACCTCCTCAGCCTCCTCCTCCTTTTCTTTCTCCAATTCGGGTCCAACTCCTCCGCCTACCGCAAACACTACTAGTCCACCGAGCCAATCTGAGACCAACACTGCTGAGCCCCAGTCCCAGGAGATGCCCCCAGACCTCAGCCAGCTCCTGGGTTCTCTCCTAGGTGGTGCCGGTGCGGGCCCTTTAGGGGCCCCTTCAATTACTGTCACCACATCTGGTGTCCCAGCCTTCATCCAGGGAGTGAGTGAATTCATGCAGCAGGTAAGTGTTTGAATGTTTGACTTGAGTGCACTTCATAGACTTTGCATCTAAATTGCACCTTCATTTGCAAATCATTCTGTAGTCCTAGGTTACCTGCACACAGATCATGTGAAAGGAGTGCATCAGTAAAAAAAGTCAGTTAAAATTTAGATTCTTGGAAATTGTTTTAATAGTTTTTTTTTTTTTTTTTTTTTTTTAAATATATAGAAGTGTGTTCAAATTGAGCTAGATCTAATAATGATATAAATAAAAGTATTCATTTCACAAAAACAGTAGAATGCACACTATTCAAAATGTAGCAGGACACACTGCAGTCTTAAAAGTGTCTCATAATTCAGCAGTCAGTGCTAATATACATATCACCTGAAATCAGTGAAACAAGTTGTTGTCAACATGTTTTTATTATTTGTTAGTTTGTCTTAAGGATTAATCATCTTTTGAAGATCTTTCAACTACCAAAGGCTGGTATTGAATGCTTTATCAGATTTGCGTTCCTTAACTTATTTTTTGATGAGACGGTTTTTGATTTTAAAAAAGTACTTTTGCCAATTTCAGACTGTATTTTATTAAGTTCTTATTAAATTGCTTGTATTTGGACAGCTTTTAACATTCAATGTTAAAAGCTTGATGTGACTTTTTTTAAATGGGGAAAAAAAAACGGTTATATATTAATAAACATTGTGTTGGCACTAGTAAAAAAAGTCTACAGTCATAGACAGTGAGTTTCTTGTTTTATCCATATAGCAGTCCTTCTAGAAAAATGCAGAGTTTTTTTGTTATTGTTGCGGGCAAAAATCCTTGATTATGCGGCACGTTTTCTTAAAAAATGCGATGGAAAATGCGAGATAGTTAGGCGTTTTTATGCAATGAAATTGCAGGAACTTGCAAAAATTGCGGTTTGATGAAAAAGAAGGAAAAAAAGTGATTCCCCCAACACCCTGCTTTTCGATGATATTCACGTTGTGTAATTACATCACTTCATAACGTTCCCATCGCAACATGGGGAAATGGCTGCTGTTGTGTGAAGTAAACTCAACATTTTTCAACTTTCTGCTAAGATATGTGACTTTTTTGCATCAAAAATGTGGGGATTATGAAATCATGCAAGCCCTGCATATTTTGCGTGGAAATTGGCAATTTATGCGGCAAAAATGCGGCCCCTGCATAAATATGCGGACTTTGGCTGATTATGCATTGAATTATGCGATTGCATAATCACGTTTTTCTGGAGGGACTGGTATAGTGCTTTCCATTGAAAGAAACCACTGCATTTCAATTAAAGCAAAGTATTGTTAACAAATCCTCACTCCTAGTTTTCATTTCATTTCTAGGCCCAACCCATCTTCTCTCCACCACCACCACCTCCCTCTGGTACCACTCCTGCTCCTGCTGCAGGGCCCAACCCCATGCCCAACCCTCCTGCTGGAGCCGAAGCCCTCAACCCAGAGCTGTTCACAGGCATCGTCCGTGGCGTGCTGAGCACCATGATGGGCTCTCTGGGCCAGGCCCAGAACGACACAGAGAGCATTGCTCAGTTTATGCAGAGGCTGTCCCAGGCAACAAACATCTTCATCAGTCCTGAGGATCCTACTGGTAAAAAAACAAACAGTCAAGTATATGATGCTGTCAGTACAGCAGCTGACCAAGAAGCATATCAGAAACAAGTTTGATCTGATGATTTCACCCCTCTTCATTATGTAGCTTCACATTTAATACTTTTTTACTGTGATTCCAAGGTTTTTTTGGAGAGCTGTTGATGTTGGTGTGCCAGACGTTCACCATGTCAGACCTGGTGATGCTGCTTCATGGCCAGCACCAGCCCCTTGGCCGCATCCAGCCTCAACTGTCCCAGTTCTTCACCCAGAACTACCTCAACGGCAGAGAGCCAACCGATGAAAACATTGCTGTCAGTACCACTAACAATTGTTTTTCCTTTACATTGTTCTTGTTTATTTCAAATCATTTGATACCCAAGCATAGTTAAAAGTAGATAGAGCTAATTTACTTTTTTATTATTGGTCCCATGTTTAACGGTTGGTCTTTTTTTATTCTGTTGTGTAACTGACCTCTGTCTAAGTGCTGTCATTCTGTTTTTTCCTCATGTCCTCTGTTTCCATCCCCCAGGCTGCGGCTGACAGTCTTGTCAATGAACTGGAGGAGTATATCAGCGAGAGCTTTGTAAGTCCTCAAGGTCCACTTCTCCTCTAGTATCACTAATAATACAAAACAGTATATGATTAAATAAAGAGCTGCTCGACTCGCATTTTTTCAGTTGAATCAGTTCACTTTTAGACTGTGGAAGGTCGATTCCTTGTTTTGATGTACTGAGATGCCACTAATTCAATATTAAGACATGTTTCATGAAATTATGAAGGCAGTTTAGTTTAAGTATGATTTTACCTAACTGTTGCCACCTTTTGTATTTTGTAAATGTATTGATGACACCTCTTTATTCAACCCCCCACAGTTAGAGTCTTCAGTCACTGTGTTGGACGGTGTTGATGTCACTCAGACCAACATGTCCTTCTTCAGACAGCAGCTGATGCACATTGCCACACATATTCTGCGTTGTACGGGTAAGCTTCAAGAAGAACCGTATAAATCAATTGGTCTCAGTGATGGTTTATATGTGGATGTTTTGGTTCCAGTTTAGCCTCTCTTTTTGTTAAGAGGTAGGTTGCAGCACTGGTGGTAATTAGAGATGCACCGATAGACCGACCGGTGACCGGAATTGGCCGGTTTTTACGTGCTCTGCCATGACCGGCGACCGGCAGGTCAGTCTGACACATGCCGATTTCATGCCGGTCAACGCTACAATTAACTGACAACATAAGTTATACGAGTTACAGTTCTCAAGGACGCACGCACACACAGACGCGACAGCACAGTCTCTTTTTCCTTTCTCTCAACTTTTCTGCCGTGTGTCGCGCATACCCGCGCTATTCTCGCACATGGAAAAAGTAGGGCGTGGAGGGACGACACCAAAAACCCAAATCACATTTTTTTTTTTTTGGGGATATTGGATGTGATAAGAAGGAAATGGTTCTAACATTGCACTCTAGGTGTGTGTGAATTTCCCACACCAGGGGTCATTTATATAGTTCTATTATATAGTGATGCATTATCTGTTCAAAATGTTCTAAAATATTTGCGTGTGCTGTAAAGTGGTTAGAAAAAATGAAATCGGAATCGGCTAAAATCGGTTTTGGCCTAGAAAATTGTAATCGGTGCATCTCTAGAGGTAATTGCATTTGGATTATCAGGAAAACTGCTGTGAGGTGAAGTAGTAACTTAAAAAAAAAGAATTTCAGCTATCTCTGTACAACTTGTAATATTTTTTGCTAATTCGTTAATATCAATATTTTTCTCATCCAGATGACTCATTTGGGCCCCAACTGCTACAGATGTGCAACCAGGCATTGTTTGAGTGTCTTGCCCTCAACCTGTACTGCCTGAGAGGAGACCAGAGAGCCCTCACCGCAGTCATCAACCACCGAATAGTTAGTATACAATTTCTCACTAATACGCCGGCATTCTGGAACATAAACCCCCCCAAAAACTACAAACCAAACCATGATATTATTGAGCATTTTATATGGTAGGAAAACCATTAAAATGATTTCTCCTGACTAGCTTGCAAACATTGCAGCAAGTGAAGCTTTGTTTTGATCACAAAGTTGCTATTTAGCCTAAAAACAACACATTTCATTTGGTATACTGGCTTTACCGTATTGCTATTTACTGTTGCTGTTTATTTCTCCTTTTCCTCCATATAGTTTTTGTTTGTACAGAAAAAAAAAAATCTACTTGCCATTTTACAACCAGTCAGAACTAGTGAATTAGTTGTTCAAACCTACTTACAGACAGATGCTCAAGATTTCAGAAGTGTCATAGATAATTAAAGTAAACTTTATTATTCTCAGTAAAGATGACATAAAATGAACACAATGGCTGTGTCATTGAAATGTTTTTGTAAGATGAGACAAAACCAGACCGAAGCTACTAAATGTCTTAACGATCTAAAGCGAGGAATGTTATTGGCAGTTTCTATATCTCTCAATATAATGCAGTCCAGTACAACAGCACCACTATGTCCTCAAAGCTAAAAATATAATTGGATTAACATCACAAAGCTAACTTTCTGGCAGAACACTTTATGGCAGAACAGTTGAATTGGATTGTACTAGACTACCTAATAAAGTGACCACTGCATCCATGAACTGTATGTAAATATGCCATTAACCGCAGCTGTAAGGTGCTTGGAAAGGCACCTTGAAAGTGTTTGAAAAGTGCTTAAATGTGTCTAGGAACCCTGGATACAGAAGAAACAGCTGTTGTACCTGTAATAGAAAAACTTGAATGTTCTCATGTTCCAGCGGAGGATGTCCAGTGATATCAGCCCCAGCCTGGTCAACTGGATGACCAGCATGATGACGATGAGGCTGCAGGTGATTCTGGAGCACATCCCCATCACACAGGAGCAGATCCAGAGCTACATAGTTCACACACAGGTAACGGACCAGCCACATGCTGTGTTTACATTTTAGCTCTGTATCTATGACTTCTTCCCAGGATATGGATGGACACATTTTGGCTTTTAGAGGAAATAGCCTCTCAGTTATACTTGAGAATTTAAATTTCCGAAATTTTGTTTTCTTAACTGTAGGTTTCAGTTTTATTGTCTGAATTTTACATTTGAAAACTCTTATCAGTTTTCTGCAGAACAGAATGCACATGTAACATGCAGAGAAAGAAGTCCCTCTTATCTGATGGCTGTTACATATCCTGTTACTTTGGACGGCACGTCTGAAATGGCTAATAAATATTAAATGACACCCTTTCACAGAGAGATCAGTCTTCTGCAACTGGCACACAAGAGCCTGAACGAGCACAAAGTGCAACGGTAAGCATGGTGTATCTTTTAATGTCCTTTTTATAGATGAACTCAGTTTGAAATTGTAGGTACTGCTCTGCCTTTTAGTTCCCTCATTTCATTGTTCTTCACTTCCAAAGATTGGGGACACCCTCTCACCAGCTGCAGCCACCACAGCAGAGGAGGCCATGTCGGTGTCACACAGCACGAGGGCGTCCTCACGGGAAGCAAGGGTGTTGCCAGGAGACCTGGGAGCCTCGGGAGGAGCGGCACCATTAGGTGGCGACATGGCAGCAGCAGGAGCTGAGGGAGGGAGTGACGAGTCTCCTCGAGAGTCAGAGGCCTGGGCGGCTGCTGTCCCACCTGTAAGAGCCCACTCAGTTTGTTTTAACATCTTATCTTTTTAATTTCATGCTCTGCACATTCTCTTTTTGTCGTGTTCTCATTACTGAATAATCCAAACTTTTTTTATATTTGTAAGGAATAGTTCCACTGAAAACTGTTGAAACTGATGTCTGTGGACTATCCAGAGTAATAGGGACATTGTCTTTGGAAAGACGCATTGATTTTATGGTCTTGTCAGTAGTACTTTTAGTGGATAGGTTCAAAGGTTTTGCAAGTCTGTCTTAAAGCAATCCTCACATTTCCATTGGTAGGTTTGTGGTAGGGGTGGGAATCGCCAGAGGCCTTACGATACAATATCATCACGATACTTAGGTCACGATACGATATTATTACGATTTTAAACTTATTGCAATATTCTGCAATATATTTCAATTCATTACCTTTTTTCCAACTTCAAATTTTTCCCAATTTTAAATGATGTCCCCAAAAGGAAACTTTGTCAACATCTGTTTTCTCTAAAAAGATAGATTTCTCTTTGTTCATCTCACTCCAATTGTATTGCTGCAAAATCAGATTGTCAAGCAGACAAACTGACCAACACATATATAATAAAAGATCAATACTTGGCGTCTGTGTATCGATACAGTATTGCCACGGAAATTGCCGCCCCTAGTTTGTGGTTGTTTCAATTGTGTCCATACTGGACGTCAAGATCCCCACCTAACACAATTCCAGTGTAGGAGAGATGGAACAAACTCTACAGTCTTTGTTCCGTGCAAAAAAAAGCATTTTAAACATCAGTCCAATCAAGTGGGTATTTTTTCAAGTTTAGCTTGTTTCCCTGCTCAGCTGATTCAATGGGGGAACAGTAACAAAGAGGTTTTGAGTGCTTTTGAGTATTCATTTTAAGACAAACTTGAAAATGTGAAACTTTCCTTTAGAAGATAAAGACTCCAATCTCTCTCTTCCCTATTTGACTGTATGTGTTGTAGGAATGGGTGCCTATCATCAGGTGTGATATGATGACCCAGAGGAAGATGAAGGCTCAGCCCCCGCTGTCTGACGCGTATTTGCAAGGCATGCCAGCTAAACGCAGGAAGGTAATCCGATCACTTGTAACTTTACTCATTATGTACGATTGTTACTTGTCCTTACCTTCTTTAAGGTGTCTGTGTGTTTGTGTTTTTAGACAGGACTGGGTGGTGGAAGCCTCCTCTCCCTCTCTGATGCGGTGAGTCAAGCAGCCAGGACAGCGGGTGTGAAGCCGATCACTTCCGCTGAGCGGTTACAAGACGATCTGGAGACCCAGGAGCTGAAGGAAGCCTATGCAGAACAGGTAATGAAGTCTCGCACGTACAATAGAACACACCAGGGATTCTCTTGCTTTTATAGTTTTAGCCGTGATTCGTATTGGTTAGCATAACATTTTCTCCCCATCTTTTAACGTACAAGTTTACACTGGATATGTCCAGCAGTGTAAACTTGTGCGTTAAAAGATGGTAATAGTATGTTAAGAACACCTTTGGTTATAAACAAGTCTGTATTAACAAATTTATCTGAACAAAGTGTTTAAAAGTGATGACCTTTAAACTACTATGAGAATACTAAAATACTATTAGTTCTTCTTTCTTTTAATACTAGTAGATGAGATGATAGCGCTGAAACATTAGTTGATGACTTGATTGACAAAAAAATATATATCGGCAGCTTATTTTGACATCAATTTTCAAATATCTGCAGTTCTTGGCAGAATAATTGATTTATGACTTTTTTTGCACTATGACTCGTTTACTAGATTAAGAAATGTTTAATGATTTCTTTTAATGGCATACTATACTTTGTTTTTACATTACTTTTTGACACACTGTTATTACCTTTTTATGCATACCTGCAAACTAGTCTCTTTTTGGCGAAAATCGCCGTTTAGAATGGGAAAATGTCATCCACATGAATCGTGTAGATCCGAAGCCTTTTTATTGGGGGTGGGGGGTCTGAGACCCGGTGCAAATATGGCACCGGTGCCTTAACGACCGTTATCTACTGGACCGAATAGCAACGTGGATTTCGGTGCCTTATTTAGGTGCCACTTAAATGCCTGCGCTTCTCTCTGATCCCCCGAAAACGGACATTAGAGGGAACTGAAACATCGACTATACTCGACAGCAGGTAACCTTAGCCTACCGTTGGCTAGCTGGGGGGTGGGGGGTGTCACCTTTTTCAGCCCTTCTGAGTTTGCAGGTATGGTTTATGGCATACTATATATTAACACTTTTGACATGTCATTTTCTATGGCATACTTTAATAATATCTTTTTCCTCAGGTTAAAGCAGACATCAAGAAACGAGTGAGGGAAGACCCAGAATTCAACTCTCAGCAGTTCCCCAACGCACACAGAGCCTTCTCATCAGACTCATAATTAAGTTCAACTGATAAGAAAACTGTAACACTCGCTGTTTTCATCTTTATTTTCTTGGATCTTCAACTACCCCCCCACACACACACACACACACACACACACACAAAAAAAAAAAAAACCTGTCTGTACGCCTTTCTAAGCAGTTAGCAGCTCTACTGGCTAATTGCCTCATGCTAATGTGACTCCTTTTCCCAGTGCCTATTTATTTCTTTGTTTAGTTTGGTCCAACTCTTGCTGAAAGAACGTTCCCTATGAAACAATTGTTTGACTAAATCAGGTCACTTTACTTCTGTTTGGATACATGTGTATATCTGTACCTTTTATTTGCCCTCATATCCTTGTGTTTGCTTTGTTAATATGGAGCCTGAATTCTCATTATTTAGTAGACTTTTACCTTCATGTCAACACTCGAGCTCAAGAATATACTTTCATGGTATAAACATGCTGTTTGGTACATGAATGTACAGTAAGCTTAATAAAAACCTTGATACAATACAAGAGTCCTCATTTGGAATCTCTATATCTGCTTTGAGAAGGGATGGAAGAAGGGAAAATATAATCGACCGATATTAGCTTATCCCAGCACAAAAATGCAGTGGTGGAAGAATTACTCAGAATTTACTTAAGTGGACGTATAACTGTCAAAAAAGTATTAATGCAGAATGGCCCAGTTCAGAATAATGCGTTTTACTGGAATAACTTCATACATTCATGTGTTGTCACTTTAATGTTGCAGCTGGTAAATGTGGGACTAATTTTAGTACACTGCTGGATATTTTAATATATAATAAGTATGAATTTGTTGATACTGTTTTATATTAATCTGAACCTGCAAAGTAACTAAAAATAGCAAATGTGTACTGGAGTAAAAAGTGGAATATTTCCCACTGAAATGTAGTGGAGAAGTATAAAGTAACAACGTGTACCTCAATTGTACTTAAGTAAATGTACTTAGTTACTTTACAGTGCTGCAAAAATGCCAACCATGTATGTCATAATGTAGAAGCACTGTTGATTGATTTTATTTGCCAATAAAATACAGGATATGGGCTCCATGTAAGTTTTTTCAGAAATAATTGCGCTTACATCGTGTCTCCACCAGAGAGCACTATTAAGTTGATGTTACAACTCTTTATTAACCAAATAATGTTTTGTGTTTATATTATATTTGGAAAATATCTTGAACATAGACTGTATACAGGTTTTTTTCCCACATTTTTATGACATACTATGCTATGACTTTGAATGACTTTTATGACATACTATGACTTTTTTAGGACTTTTTTTTCTGTTTTTCTGATACTATTATAAAAAACTGACTTTTTATGACACATTTATGACATATGACATACTATGACTTTTTTAAGACTCAATGACATACTATCTATGACTTTTTATGACACTTTTATGACTTTTTCTATGACATACTATGACTTTTTCTATGACATACTATGATTTTTTGATGACTTTTTTGACATTCTATACTAATACCTTTTTGAACATAATATACTTTTACATTTTTATGACATTATACAATGACTTTTTATGCCATTTTTATGACATACTATGCTATGAGTTTTTATGACATTTTTAGGACATACTATACTATGACATTTTATGACATACTATACTAGGATTGTTTATGACACTATGAATTGTTGTTGACATACTAAGACTTTTTGGACATTCTATACTAAACTTTTCTGGACATACTATACTATGACTTTTTAATGACATTAAACTATGACTTTTTATGACACTTATGATTTTTTTTATGACACTACGACTTTTTGTATTACTTTTTATGACATACTAATGACTTTTATATGACATTTATACATGACATAATATAGTATGACTTTTTTATGACATTTTAATGACATATTATACCATGACCTTTCTATGCCATACTATGACATTTTAATGACATATTATACCATGACCTTTCTATGCCATACTATGACATTTTTATGACAAATGACTTTATGAGATACTATACTATCACTTTTTAGACATTCTATACTATGGCCGTATTAGTTTTTTATGACATACTGTTGTATGTCTTTTTGACGACTTTTAGCGACATACTATTCAATGACTTTTTTTGACGACTTTATGAGTTTTTATGACATACTATACTATGACTTTTTTCAACATACTATACTATGACTTTTTCTGACATACTACTGTATACGATGACTTTTTTCGTCATACTAAGCTATTACTTTTTAATGACTTTTTATGACATACTATGACTTCAGTTTAATATTTTTGTATTATTACATGCAAGAATGTTCGTTTTTACGTGCTCATTGTGGAGCAAATTCTCCCGTTCTTTTGAGCTGATGAGTTTATGTTGACTAACCATCGTCCTGCTGCCTTTGCTTCACCTCATTCTTTCAGAAAGAAACATCTCATCTACTCAGAGGACTCATTTGGTGCTGAAAGTTTGAAAAATGAAAATGCAGGATCGGTCCACTGTGTGTCAAACAGTTGAATCCATCTGAGAAGTTAAGAGGGAAAATGTCTCTGTAAAATAGCCAAGCTGACAATGTAAGACAGCTTGATCAGAGACAGAGACTTGCTGTGTATATATAAAGAACTCAAGAGCTTTGTAGAAGTTTTAGCCAATATGATGTGCAGTATTTTCTTCAAAATCAGAAAAAAATATATAAATATAAATCTGCCACAGCCAGTAAAGATTCCAGCAGACAATATGAGGTGACAATGTGATAAAAGCTGGACATGCTTCAGACACTATCCAAAAACAGACTCAGAAAAAAGCAGATTTATACAGTTAGATTGCATGCTTTGAAGCTTTCAGCTGAGAGGCAAAATTTGGAGTGTTCTGACAGAGAGATTGCTATATTTTCTAAGCAAATATGGCAAAGAGACAAAAAATAAGTTTGATGCAACACAAAAAGAGGGAGATAGAATACATGGATATATATATACATAATGGAAATGTATTTTCTTAACATGTGACTTCAGTTGACTCAAAGAGCATTTCTAGTTGAGAAAACACCCTGTCAAACTCGACATTTTACATGCCAACAACCAGCTTTAATCTTTTTATCCACAATGTGCTTATTTAATTACAGTTTAATTGTTGCTCCTGCTGCATCAAATCAGAAAATAACAGCTGTAAGGGTCAGTAGCGGCATGTGTAAATTAAACTGCCTTTTTTGTGTTAAATGTCTTGATCATCAGTTTCTATAATTCATTTCATGATTTACAAACAAAAGTTTAAATGTATGAAAAACTCACCATGTGCTTCCTCTATGCTGCTTCCCAAATGACCTTTGACCCTGGAAGTAGTTCCAAGCTTTTCTTGCCCAGAATTGTATTAGGCCTACAGTTTTTGTTTTTTTTAACAAATATTTTGGCTCAGTTTGGAATTGTAAAACTCTTCACATGAAATGCTCCCCATCAACCATAACAGACACTAAATAAATTATGAAAAAAATCCTTTCCCCCTCTTTCTACTACCACCTTAATCTGAGATGAATGGCAGCTACGTAATTAAAAATGAACATTTAACAATGTTACACTGCTTCTCAGCAGAGCTGTTAAAAGTAAAAGAAAAAATTATTGACGTGTTGCATTAATTCAGTGATCTCTACGCTTTGAAAAGTTGCGGGCCAAAGCCATTGTAAAATATTGTTATAAAAATAAGAGCTAAATGGGCTACACTTTCTTCTTCTAATCTTTAATACATACATCAATACTGTTATATCTTTTTATTTTAATCCCTGCACGGCCATACACTCAACTAACAGTTTGCCAATGTGTTTTCTGCACAGTGTATACATTTGGACAAGTTCTGGTTCGGTAAAAGCAGTCCTGTCCTTTCAACAGCTCAGCCGACTCTGAAATGCCACAGCTGTGAGGCTGCTGTTCACTCTCAAGGATACCTCATTCACGGAGAAACTCTGACGTATTAATTCATAGGAGTGGACCATGACATACACATACTGCTCTGTGGGAAGGTTTTGGGAGTGTCAAAGCAAACCATATAAACTTATTCTAAACTTTTTGCCATTTGTTGTAAGAATGTTCTCCCTAGTGATGTGATACGAGGGTACTGAGCCTACGTTATGGCTAATTATTGTAAGGCATAGGCTGACATAGAGTGGTCAAAGCAGATGTGTTACTTTATAGCAGGCTACTCCTGATCTCTGATAAACATAATTAATAAGAGGGAAAAAAATGTTTTCTCGAGATGACCAGTTAATTTACACACGGCCAATCTTGGCTTCTGTAGTTTTTCAACCAGACACCTAGCATTTTTAAATATTGTATCGGTGACTTAATAGGTCAATGCAATTTGCTCTATCCGGCCAATGCATGCTAGGATAGTACAAAGTGATTCGTTTATAAAGAATATATATCTCTAAATATAGAATACAGTTAATTATATGGTGTGCACACTGACTGTTTTACAAGCTGACATAGCAGCAACTGAGTTCCCAGTCACCCTGGTGAACAGGTTGGACCGCTTGAAGGGTCTGTTATGACGTTCAGAGGAATCTAAAGTGTAAAGAGTGCAGTTCCTGGTTGGCATCCTGTTTGGGCTGAGGAATGTGAGTGAGTCATGTGGCACCAAGTTACCTACACCTCAGTGAAAACATGGCTCTCTATCAGCACTAAATCTGACAAGCAAAGCATAAAATAAATTTTCCGTACATGTGCTGCAACTCTGCATGTTTATTTTAGACAAGGAAAAAAAAAAACGACATTCAATATTACGAAACATTAAGTATGAATTAATAATGTTCAGATGTGTTTAGAACAGGAAACAAAAAAAGCAATAAATACATAAAACCAAAACAAACCTGGTTTCATAACAGTATATCCATCAAGGAGCAACAGGTGTGACTTTAATTTGATCTCTTCCTGCTGTTAAGGACACCCAAATCCACTGTCTGCAAAACACACCAATGTGTGTTCGTCAAGTCATCGCAGTGCTAACTAACCTGCAGTTTATTTGCATAAGGTGTGTGTATGGTGAGCATACACAGCTGCTGTTATCGTCTCTTTGAGACAGATTAGAATGAAAGAGTCCACAGGTTTCACTTAAAAGGAATAGTTTGATATTTTGGGAATTACTTTAATTTGCTTTCTTGCAGAGAATAGAATTTTTTGTGTGGATTAAAAACAAACGATGTTAATTAGTGAGCTTCAGAGGTGGCGGCAGGTGGACAGAGCCAGTCTAGCAGTTTACCCCACCTTTAGTCTTTGTTTGTAGCTTCATATTTACATTTCAGACATGACCACGGTATCAAACGTCTCCTCCGACTCTCAGCAAGAAAGTGAACACCGATTTCCCTAAATGGTAAACTACTCATTTAAAGAAAGGCAATATTCACAGCAAGAAAAGCTGTATCATTACAATGAAGGTAATTGAGCAGCAATTAAAGCAAACTGTTGAATTGATAAGCAATAAAACCTAACTTTGCCCAGTTCAACACACACTGAGGTTTTGCAGTTGCAGCCTTACTTGGTCTGGTATGACCAGTGGCTAGTGTTAGCTGTCAGCAATCTTTGGATAGATGCTGTGTAGCTAAAGACTTGTTATGGGTTTTCTCTACTTGCGTTACTGTTACACTGCAATCGTTATCCTTTCATCGTCACTCAAGTTGAAGACTCACTTTAAATCTTACAAATGTAATTTACAAAAAAGGGAAAAACAATTATACAGCAGTGCAATTTTTGGAGTTTATTAAATTGTGAGTGGTTATAGAAAGGCTCCAGGATTTGTTCGAGGATCTTTGATATTTCTGTATCTGTGGGCGAGCCAAACTCCGAGGATCTGAAAGGAAAGATAAAAATGGAGCAGAACGTTTCAAGTTTTTCAGAATTTACAATAAACTTCATCTGTCTAAATGTCTACATCAGCACACACTAAATTCTTCGTTGTTATGATGACATTTGACTGACCTCTGTAAAACTGAAGAAGAGTCCGATACCACCAACAAACTGTAGCACACCTCCAGCATACTGCTGGATGCTCTCTGAGCATGTGTTACAAGTCATTGGAGTGTTGTGAAAGCATCTCTAGATGAAGTAAGGGAGAAATGTATATAAAAAAAACAACCAAAAAACAGGCAGGATCATGTAAATCAAGATCAAGTTGCATCTCAAAAAAGGAAAAAGAATTCCAGACAATGAACTTACAGCTGCACATGAGCCATTTACTGGAACAAAATGGAAGCCACAACAGTTGAGTGTTTTCTCAAGGTCCCCTTGAGTGGCCTCGGATTTGTTCCATCCAACCTCCAGCAGTCGGTTCTGTAAATGAAAACCGCACAGCCTGGTTGATTTTATATTTATTTATTTGTAAAGCACGAGACAAGGCAGAGGGATGAACCTGAATAACTCAAGATTTTTTGCAAATATGGTAGTGTGTAAAAATCTACACCATTAGGATCGTTAAACAAATGTGAGAGTATTCATGTTTATCTGAGGTAAGTTAGAGTATTTAGGCTAAATAACTATTATTGAAATGTGTGCAGACAAAATGAACATACCTGTTGCTCTTTATTCAGTGCCAGACAAGCACAGGACACCGAAAACTGCACGACAAACACTATGAACAGGATTATCATGTACTGGAGCAGGTTAAGGAAGTTTACATCTGATTAAAAAAAAAAATAATCATGAAAACATGACATTTCACTGTGTTGCTGCTTCACAAGAACCATTAACAGAGGAATGAAATCCTCTAAGAGCTGTGGCGTTACTGACATTTCATAAAACAACTATCAGAAGGTGGGCGGCCCCTGTGCTCCTCCAAACAAACCAAAGGATACGAAGAAGAGCAGGACCTGGTGGTGCTTCAGGGCACCGCACAGCCCCACGAAGGCAACCACAAAGAGGAAGACGCCCACGCCGATGACCCCTGCCACCACCCTGATGCTGGAGACCAAGTCCAACCATTTCCCCCAGCCTGCCACTCCGATTAGCAGCAGACCCACCAACTGTGGAGGAAGAAAATGTTTGCATGAGATAAGGAGGAAGTACAATCAGCATTCTAGGGAAGTCTCTACTCCCTTGACAAGCAACAGTGTGTCAGGAAGGGCTGTATACCAGCTGCCACCCAGACTAAACCAGACATGTTGCTTTTGCAAAACAGCCTCCAGAGTTTATAAAGCTTAAACTGCCGGTTTCAATGCCAACACTAACAGTTTCCCCAACCCCCTTAAACCGCGAGGCTCCATTTCCAGGCTTCACTTCTTTTTCCACTGCATTTTTTGTTTTTATAAAAAAAAAAAAAAATGAAATCCACATTTTTATAGATTGATGTACAACAAAGTGATCAAAAACATGGCAGCAAAAGGTAGGGTTGGGCATCATTTGGATTTTAACAATTCTGATTCCAATTCCGATTCTTTGAGTGGTGGAGTTGAAATGGGTCACATGCTTATTTCACAAATAAGAGGAAAGTTTTATTTTGATTCAAAGGTGGGTTGCAGTTTGACGAGGCTTTTCCAACGTAAAATAAAGCCACACTAGAGCACCGCTTACTGCGCTCCAAGGCTGCAACACAACAAGCGCCTGGCCGCTACGGAAACCCGAACTTGCGCATGTTAAATTGGAAAGTGATGATCGGATTTGAAACCAAATCCTCCAAACTATTCCAAAACGATTCCAATAAAGAAACGATTCCAATAAAGAAACGATTCCGATTTGGAATCGGTTCTCGATGCCCAACCCTAAGCAAAGGACAGTGCTCTCTGTTGTGAAGATGCAAATACAAAACTTATCTAAAATGTAATGTGCCAAGGAAGGAGGAGCATGATTACAAGTAGGGTTACTGCAGCAATAACATTAAAAGAGATTTACATAACATTTCTATTTTTTACTACTATTATGGAAATCCCAATAACTAATTTGTAGATGGATGTATGGCCCTTATGTTGTTTGTTGTAGAAGAACCTCCCACTTCATTGTGTCCCCACAACTTCTGAAACCAAACCTAATAGGACTTTGATTAAATTAAAATAAAAAAAGGTTAAAAAAAGGTTATTGGTGTTCAAATAAGTTTTGACAAAATCCCAAAGTAGATAAGTGGACAGGAGAGCAGTTTCTCCATCTAGAGTATGTTCTCAATTGTTTTGTCAAAATGTGGGAAAATTGTGAAAAACTCCCGTTAGAATTGTAACAGACCAAAGTTGATGTCTTCAAATGTCTTGTTTAGTCTTCCTAACAATCCACAACCCACAAATATTCAGTTAACCATCGTATATGACAAAGAAAAGTATCAAATCTGCTTTGTTTAGAAGCTGGAATGCACACGTTTGGCATTTTTGCTTAAAAACTATTATCCAATTTTTTTAAATAGTTGCAGATGAATTTTCTGTCAACTGACTCATCGATCAATCGACTAACCTTTGCTTCTCTAATCAATCTCAGGTGTTTTGGTTGGCTGACGACTTTTCTAAAACGTAGTTGTAGGAGGTCATCCAGGTGACTGGAAATGTAATTTAGAGCCAAGTCAAAGGCAACTGGATTTGATTATTAAAACGAATACCTGAAAGTTAGATTTTTATTTGATATACTTAATTGAAGTAGTAATTGAAGAGGGGATGACAGACAAGCATCTGCACATACAGCAACTCCAGACTGATTGTAAGTAAAGTAGGCCTACATAATTAGAAATAGGCCTACAATAAATTAATAACCGTTTTTTTAACCTTTTATTTTGTGCTTTTTGATTACAGAGGTTGTTCATGGATCTATAGAAGTTTCCACTTAAGTTGAAAAGTTCTGAAACTGTTCAGTTTGCTGTTCTGGATTTATGAAGGAGATGCTCCCCTGGCAGACAAAGTAGTAGCTCCTTATCTCCGAGTAAAGCTACCAAAAACACCAACCCTGGCCATGAACTGAGCCTAATCATTTACCACCAACACCCGCCTGATTCCACAACCAGGAAAGCGGCTCAGAAAACAACCCACACATTTTCATCTCGTTTCGTATTGAACTAACAGGTATACAGCACAAGTCGCGATGAAAGCATAGACACCTGTTGCCTTTTTAAAGCAGTTGTTTCGGTTAATTCCCATCGGTATAACAGCAGTAAAGTCATACTTACAACATAGACTATATTGAGAGCGCAGAGTGCGTTCTTGGTGCAAATGAATCCGCCGCAAACCATCGTTGCTGCTCGCCGCTCCAGTCCTCCTTCCAGCTTTTTAGATGAGACTGGGTCAGTCTCTGGGCTTCTTGTCTGCAGGTGGAAACCAGGCAGCGTTTCCTGAACAGATCCTGCTCGCTGATTGGTCGGTTGTCTTTACAACAAATGAGTCACAATAAGCTTTTCTTTTTCAATGGCCAAGCGTCTTTATTACGAATGAAATGAGCGACGTCTTCATGCAGATAATTAGCCTATAGCCTACTTTAATCTTGTCAGATACTAATTAACCCAGATCATTGCGTCACTGTAGGTAAAAGGTTACTGAAGATCTCTTCTTCATTTTGATCCTATACACTGCTTCACTTCACATGTTTTATAGCCTAAAGATATGTTTCATTGGATATTGCATCATTTCACAACACAACTGAATAGCAATAGTTCACATTCGTTTAAATGCATTTCAAAGTGTTTGTGTTTACCCCACTTGAAGAATTACAGATAGATTTCTCAATGGCAGAAATCATTCTTCACACATTGATTAAACTCTATAGTTCCACCTTGTGGCTACAAATGGACACTAATAGACGCATCATTTTACCTGAACTTCAATTTATAAAGTTGAGATGGGGAAACACGGATAATTAATAATAATAAGAAACGTTTGAGTCAAAACATAATTGGCTGCATAATGTGTCGTTATGTGCAACAGCCTATGTGTATCGGTGTTTTAAGGCCCCAACGTCTTCTTCCAGGCAGCGCTGCCTGGAAGGCACTAGGATTAGGCTGGTGATGGTGATGGTTATGGTTATGGTTATGGTTATGGTTAGGGTCAGGGTTAAGGAAGTCAACGGTCGCAGCTCTGCCTGAAAGGAGACATTGGGGGCTTAAAACACCATCGAGCTCAGCCTATAACCTAATTTATGTTTTGCTGTTAATATTGTACCGATAATTGAGCCATTTACCTAATATTTAACCTATCTATTTCTATTTTATTTATAAACTATAATTGTTTACACAAACATCTTATTATTTAGTGTATTATTAAGACTGTTTCTGTTTTGTTTTATATTTTTATCTAGCTACACACATTGGCATATTAGAGTGTATTGTGGTATTACATGTTGGGTATAATATTAATAATAATTTTGAGATGATAATAGCCTAATAGAGAGATGTGTTTCTGTTATTTAGCCTAGGCCTTGTTGATATAAATGGGGTGGACACAATATTAGGAAACATCGGTTAGTGTAAGACAATACAATTCATCAGCACCACAAACTGCATCCTCCAAAATCATCATTAAGTTGAATCAAGACTTCTCTAGTTAAAACCTTCATGAAGGTTGGATTTATTGCAGGACAGCTGTATTAGACTGCATTGGTTTTAGTACCGAATTAACTAAGTGGAAGCATATGTAGTCTGTAAATAGAGATTTAGACCGCCATCTACTGGACAAACAGTGTTACATCTTATTAGCTCAAAAAGGTCGAATCTGTCCATTGATCTATGAATCCTATTAATATAAGAGGTCGAATCTGTCCATTGAGCTATAAATTATATTAATATAGCATGTCATGTCTCTCACTCCATCATCTCTTTCAGTGGGATCATCTTCACTATCTTCTGCTTTTGACTTTAGGAATAAAAGATCAGATAGCATTTGGAGAACCGAGTCCAGGGCGATCATGAGACAGAACAACAACTGATTTAATTAATGAGGAAAACCCCATGTTACTCCATGGGACTAATATAGTAGGTTGTGTTTTCTGTCACATTTTGTTAAAAAAAAAAAAGTTCATAGTTCAAGATTTTAATAAGAGTATACTTCACATATAAAACAAAAAGGATAACAGACAGGTTATCCTTCGTGACGTATCGATTCAGGAACAACATGTAGACACAGAAATGACAATCTGTTGTCTACATTTGAACCAAACCATCCGCTAAATAATGTCTACTTTGATAAAGGAAATGTTTCAACATACTAAGTGGCAAACAAATGTACTGTATCTAAAAACAAAAGCAGCCTTTGAAATAACAACCACCTGGTGTAGTAAGGAACACTTTTTTACTGCCAACTGTTAACAATTTTGTTATTTTGTCCACATAATAATAAGACCTGATAGCCTTTGCTCAGTGTATGCTGAAATTTGTTCCTGTCAAAAAACATCAAACCTCTAAAACCACCACTTTGTCATTCTTACAACATTCTGCCAAAAAGAAGTGCAGGTTGTGTAATCCCTCACAGCTTTTTCTTGGTCTCTGAAACCACACCGAACTGCACCCACAATGACCGGCATTTAAACCTCTGAGGCTGAGTGAGTTTGGTTTCTGTCTGAGATAACGTGAATACGGTTACTGATAATTCTGATAAAATAATGGAGGAAGAACTGAACTATGTAGCAGTGACTTTCAAGCCAAATGGTATTTGTACACATGGTGAGTCATTTATTCTGTTTTTGTTGTACTTTGATGGTTTACTTATATTGTCTGCTGAAGTGCAGAGTTGCTGACAGTGGTGGAAAGTAGATTTACTCTAGTACTGTAAGTACAGATTTGAGTTAATTGAGAATTTTAGTTTTTCTATCTCTTGCTACTTCTACTACACTTAGCACAAAAAGTAAGGACATTTGTGTTTGGTAGATTATTTATCTGAGGTAACAATGCTTTTTGGCAATAAATCTTATACCTTTGGAAAGCCTGTTTAGTTCCCTTTCAAATGGTGCCCCATTTCTAAGGAACATGCGGAGTATGTGGGTTGCGCCCATGAAAAATTTGCCAAATCTTTTCTGCCAATGCCAAACAGCTTATTCTGCCATTGACTCGTTTGGTGTTTGGTGGATTGGTGGATTAAAGTTTGAAGAAACAAGACATATTGGCAATTGAACAATTTATTCATTTCACAAACAGGAGCCTCAGTAGCCTTCTGGAAGAACCATACAACAGCCACAACAGCCTGGCACCTCCTCCTCATGCTGGTCACCAGCCTGGTCACACACTGCTGTGGGATGGCTGGTTGACAAATGCTGGTTGAAGAATGGGATGATCCCATTCTTCAACCAATGTGGTTGTGTTGGTCACTCTGGCACGAACAGCACGCCCAAGCTGATCCCACAAGTGTTCAATGGGGTTGAGGTCAGGGCTGGTTGAAGTATGGGATTTTACATTCAAGTGGATTTGTTTGGCAGATATATTAGTAAAATTATACTACAAAACACAGAACTTAAAGTTTTAATTTCCTTTTTAATAAACTCTTTTGCTGTTTGCAGAGAAACCAAACGACCTGGAAATAATCTATGATGAGGTGAAGACATGGGAGGATAAGGCATTGGATTCAAATCCTGCCATATCAGGTTATTTATGGTTTACCATGATTGAAAAATAAGAAATGTGAGAACTATTTGCTATAAATTATATAATAAATTGATTGGTTGTTTTTGTTGATAGAAAATGAAAAGAAAGCTCCACTGTGCACCCTGCTTCATAAACTGGCAGCAAGTTTGGGGATTATTTGTGTCATCTTGGTGTCGGCCATCATCACAGTCAGTATCCACTGTAAGTCTGTCTTCCTGTGTTCAAGGACTTTCAATGCAGTTTAATATTAAAACGTGAGCGCAACAGTAACGGTTTCTTCCCTGACTGCAGTCAACACAGTCATGTCAGAGCAGCACAGAGAAAACGTCAACTTAACAGCACAAACTCGGCAGCTGTGGAAAGAAAAGACCGACTTAGAGAGACAGACAGAAGAGCTGACCAGAGAGAGAGATGGACTCAACTGGACCGTCGGAGTGATCATGGAATATCACCACTTCCCGGTGAAGGCACACTGCCCACAGAAAGGTGAAAACATGGTGTACCTTTTTTCAGTGCATTCAGTACATTTACTCAAGTTCTGTACTTAAGTACACATTTGAGGTATTTGTACTTTACTTGAGTATTTTCATTTCATGTCACTTTATAGCCTACTTCTGCACCACCACATCTCAGAGGGAAACATTGTACTTTTTACTCCACTACATTTGTCTGACAGCTTTAGTTACTTTTCAAATTACAATTGTTTATCCCCTTCCTGTCCAGAGGAAACCATGTATCTCCAGGTGTGTTGACTTTGAATTCATCCGATCAGCTGAAGCATAATAAAGTGTTCATTTATGTGATGGAGAAAATTGACTTTTTAGAAATACGTGGTTCTCATAGGACAACAATGCTCCAAATACATGATGATCTTATAGAATATTATGCATTGCTGTAGATTAAACTGTATGACAAAAACAGTCAAAATTAGCAAAACCTTAAACATCTACAGCAGTAAAATGCAACATCCACATTAATGCAGCAATAATGTTAATACAGAGCATCAGATATAATATCAAACACTGACGGGGAACATTTAACTGCACAATCAATACTCAGTACATGTTGCTGCAAACACTTACATACTTTTACCTAAGTAAGGTTTTATATGCAAGATTTTTACTTGTAGTGGAATATTTTTAGTGTGTGGTATTAGTACTTTCACTGTATGTAAAGGCTCTGAATACGTCCACCACTGCGTTTTTTACTTTAGGGGTCTATTTGGGTTTTGTGATTGCTCCTGTCGGTCTACTGAACCACTTATTTTGAGCTCCATAATTGTGAATGTAGTCATTTCACTTAGCTTTTATAGCATTTAGATTTTGATTTAGTTTTATGTCGTGATTCATCTGTCAGAGTTTGGACTTGTTTTTCATTTGGGTGGATTTACCTGTTTTAAGAGAGGGATAAAAGTCTTTAAGTTTATAACAAATATTTTATATGCGATAGAAAATGAATTTGATTTTGTTGTCTCGTTCTTGTTAAACAGTGTGTAGACCTTGTCTGGAAGGCTGGGTGCTGTTTCAGACGAACTGTTACCTGTTTTCAACATCTGATTACTACGACTGGAGGGCTTGGCAGGGAAGCCGCGACAAATGCCAACGGATGCAGGCAGATCTGGTGGTGATTGAAAGCCAGGAGGAACAGGCAACACTGATTTAATATGACTTCATTTGTAATTTAATGCCCAAACTAAGCTAGAGAGCATCTTCATCTCTATTTTCATATGCAGAGATGGAATTGCATGGTGTCCATTCATTATAATTGTCTAAATAGAATGTTTTGCATTGTACTGTGCAGTAGAACCACAGAAAATTACACCTAATCTCCACAGCTACTTAAATTATTCATTTATAAATATTTTTTATGTCTCTAATCCGTTCTGCTGTTTGAAATATTACTATTTATTCTATCTGTCTTTTCATGTGTTTCATCTCCGTGAGGCACATTGTATTAAATCTTTTTGGATAGAATGTGTTATTATTACATTATAGCAGAGACAAAGATACATTTTTCTCAATTAACACTTGTATTACAAATTTAGGAATTCATCAGTAACCACACAAAATACTATGATGCATTGCATGGCTATTGGATCGGCTTGAGCAGGATGGACACGTGGGCGTGGGTAGATGGAAGCAACTTGACTCTGATGTAAGCACAAAAAAACACCCACTATCACTCAAAAGTTGCCACATATGCCATTTTAACCTCTGTGAATCGTCACTGCAGTAATTCTGTCACATTACTTGTCCCCCCTGTATGCTGAATTTTACACTTTGTGTCACTGGGTTGTAGAGAAATATGATGGACAGGGCAAATTCTCTTGAAAGTCTTAGCAGAACAAACAAGAGGTTCCTCCTCCCCAACACTATTCGGCCTCTACGTTTTGCATTATATAACATCAAACAGTGATGCTGGAGCTCCAATGGGACTTGGCCATTGATTACACATGCTCTCTGTATTGTGCTAGTAGGCAGATTGTGTTACCTTTGGACAGAGCTGTTTCCAGTCTTTGTGCTAGGCTAAACTAACTGGCTCCTAGCCTCATATTTAATGGACATATATGATCGTAATATCCATCTAACTTTCTGCTAGAAAGCAAATAAGCGTATTTCCTAAAACGTTTAGCAGAAACAAAGATTTATATTATGTGAATTTCTTTTTTTCACCAGGTACTGGAAAACACAAGAACCTGACTACAAAGTACCATGTGCTCTAAGTCTGCCACAAGCAGATCCTCTGGCCAACTGGCACAAAGCGAGCTGTAGCATGAAGAACCGCTGGATCTGTGAAACACGAGCTTTGATCAAACCGGATTAGGAATCAGCTGCATTATTCAAATAGGTTTCTTTACACTTTTTTTTGGTCAAAACTGATAAATGCTGTTCTTGCTGTTTAAAAAAAAAAATAGTTAAGCACATTTGTTGTTGTTTTCTAATTTAATGCAAGTAAAAAAAAATGTTAATGAGTACTCACCTATGAGCTATACAATATATAGCATGCTTGAATGTACTAAAGAGATAAGAATAAAGACTATCCATCACCCATCTACTTTGTGCTGTTAAATATTATAATCTGTTTATATTCCTCACACATACACTCAGTGATCACCTGTACAGTCCAATGCAATCCAGTAGAACAGCTCTGCCATAAATCCTACCTTTGCAGAGATTATAATGTTCAGAGTAAACTGTCATTGAGGTGCTAATTTAATTATACATTGGAGCCTTGAGGTCATAGTTATTGTTGGTGTTGTACCCTCCTCATATAGAATTTATGGCTGATCTGTTTTATTGGATTGCAATAGAAATTGTATGTGTGCCTAACAAAGTGGTAACTGAGTGTAAATTACCAACATTTCCTAAGAATACACTACTTTTTAGAGGAGGTCTGGTAGTGTTCTATATTTTTCTTATTGTAATAAATCACATAAAAAGATCACAACAATATCTCATTCCACTGTGCCATAGACCTCCATTGATATTAAAACTATTAAAAACACATGAATGAGCCACACCGCTGAACTGGGAGACATTTTCTTCCATTACTGGAAACATGGCCACTGTAGTTTATTTGGAATTAATACCATCATATACCATATACACCATCTTTTTGTCTTAAATACTCTTGAGAGCACCAAATGTGTATTAATCCACTGCTGAAAATAGTCCTCAACAAACACCTGTTTGAGTAAAAACTAGAGTGCCTAGCTGTTTTGTGAAATTACACAGCCTTTAAAATAATGGAATTATATATGTGACTCATTTAAAAACAATTATGTCTTCAGTAGAAAGAAATAGGCTTGTGGCTGAGTGCTACGGACAAAAGTCGGACTAATGAGTTGTAGGTTTCAGTCTTTTGGGATTTGATGAGAGTAATACAAATATAGAATATTGCCAGTTTTATCCTTTAATTCATGATGACAGATACTGATTTAATATCAATGTTACCAATGATGTGTATTACAAAAAACTGATCAGAAGTTAAGAAATCAAAATGTGAGTTGACCCACCAGAAATGAACATGAAAGGTTAAATGGTTAAGTTCAGTTTTAGATAGTGCTAAAATGTGCCAACTTCTTCTATCACAACAGTGTGTACATTCGTCCGTTACAGAAGCAGACGTACTTCCGAGAACACACAATACAGGGAGCTTGTGTAATCAATGGCCAAGTCACATTGGAGATCCAGAATCCCTGTCTGGTAAAAATGTCATAATGCAAACTAAGAGGCTGCAATTACATGGTGTTGTGGAAGAGGAACCTCGTTTTTTCTCTATGTGGTTTGTGCTTGGGGAATGTTGTTCAGTCTCACACACACACTCACTCATTCTCTGCACTAAAGCAATTTGTGGTGATCTATTACTTTTAAAGATGGAGGAAGAAATCAATTATTCTACATTGTCTTTTAAAACTGGTGGTACAGCTCCAAAAGGTAGGTGATTCCTGCTTTTTTTTATTATACATATCTGAGACTTTTTAACATCTTTCTAAGTGCTTTGACGGGAAGAATCACATTGTTGACCCTTGTAGTCACAAAAAAAATAAGTTGTTTTTAATCCTTTGCAAGACTCCCTTGCCATAATATACAGTACACCACTTTTTTCCACATCAAAGTATATTTTGTTTGTATACTCTTCAGTACAATTTTGACTGCAGGACTTTTACTTGTGACAGAGTGTTATCTACTGTTCTACTGCTACTTTAACTTAAGTAAAAGATCTTAGTTAGTCTTCCACCACTGGGGATGTGTGAAAAGTAAAGAGAACTGTGGGAAGAGAACCAGAACTCATTAAAGGTTAAGTAAATGCATTTGAACTTGTGATCACTGCATCACAGCATTTGGAGAACACAAACTGAATCAAATAAATGGAGGAAAACGGTTACTTCATGCAGCAGTTGCCTCTTATTATTTACTCATGTTGTTATTTCTGTTGTCCAGAAGAAAAACAGGACTCAACAATTTATTCCGAAGTAAAACCTAAACGGGCTGCTACGTCTGTACCAAGTAAGTTAAAACATCTGTTGACTGTCTTATTTTCATCATTCATCAGTGAAACTATGCAACACTATAAGTGATCCATTATGCTTTATTTATGGAAAAAGTACAACATGACACTTTATGATGACATAAAGCTAAATCTGCTCTTTTTGTCCGGCTTGGAGCCTCTACAGCAGCTTGAATAGATAGATAGATAGATAGATAGATAGATAGATAGATAGATAGATAGATAGATATTGATCCCAAAAATGGGAAATTATAGTGTAACAGCAGCAAAATATCAGACACACAGCACACATACAGAATATGCATTACATTTTTTTAGACTTTTCTGGCTGCCAACATTTCTCCTAAAAGCTCCTAAAGAACATTATTCATTATATGAATGTGTTCTGTGGTACTGCTACTTTTACTTAAGTTCTAGATCTGAGTACTTCCTTCACCACTGGGGATGGTTGTGTGAAAAATAAAGAGAACTGTGTTAAGAGAAATCAGAAATCATGAAAGGATTATAGGAAGTACAAATTGAAACTTTATGATAACATAGTGTATTCCAATGCAAAATGTCAATTCATTTTCAATGTGACCATGATAACGTTGATAATGAATGGCTTAATTATAATTACAGCTGTGATTTGAATATGAGCTTTCTCATTACAAGCAGATGGTGAAGCAGCTGCACGCTCTCACTTTTGTGTGTTGGCGGTGTGTTTGGGGATACTTTGTGTCCTCCTGTTGGCTACAATCAGTGCCATCATCTACAGTGAGTTTCATGTCAACACACTGAGGAACATTCAATGAACAATTATAGCAGCTTTCATCACATTTAGACCAACAGAGTCAGTCTGGGATGTTTTGTGAGTTCAGCTCTTTCTGAATTGTGCCTGCTGCCAGTTAGGAGTCAGTCTGTATTTTACTTTTTATTTCTGTTTTTATTGGTTGGTTTGATCAATTTAATGATCAAGTTTGACATTAAAGGGATATACAATATGGAAAGCAATGTTGGGTAAGAAGTCATTCTAAAAAAAAAAGGTCAAAGCATGGAAAAAGGCCTCTGATTACATTGCATTCACTGACTGATTGACTGACTGATGTGCTGTCACCTTCTCCATCTCAACATAGTCAGTGTGGTAATAAACCAACAGAAAGCAAACCTCAGCTACCTCACAGCAGAAAATCAGCAGCTGATCACGAATAGGAACATCTTAGAGCGAGAGACAGAGGAGCTGAGAAGCGTCACAGATAATCTCAACTGGACACTGAAAGTCATCCTGACGTTTAACACCTTTCCAGTAAATGACTTCTGCCCAAATAAAAGTAAGTGTGTCTTGTTATGTTGGCCACACGGCATGTCTTGTTCTTAAGGCACAAATATTAAGTGAAAAAATCAGTTATACTGCTAACTGCAATGGAACAGTCACAATGGTGGTTGTTTTCTTGGGCTTTTTCCGCCTTTAATTTTTGAGAGGACAGCTAGGTGAGAAAGGGGAGAGAGAGGGGGAAGACATGCAGGAAATTGTCATAGTTCAGATTTGAACCCTTGACCTCTGCGTCGAGGCATAAACCTCTCAGTATACGTGCGCCTGCTCTACCACTGATCCAACCCGGCCACACAACAGAATATTCTAACCCTAACTGCAGATCTGAAGAAGGATAACTTATCTGAAAAAATTGATTGAAATTGAGATATTTCTATGGATAAATTAAAACTTTTACCTGCTGGTGGCGCTAGAGGAAAAGTCAGGTGATCAATAAAAGTCCGAAGGGTTCATTTTCTGGGCTTTCTGGTGTCTCCCCTTCCCAGCTGTTTTTTCTATGACCATCTTTTCTTTTTTCTTTACTTTTCAGAGCATTAGCAAAACTATGTTTTCCTGAATTTTGATAGAACATCGGCATCCAAAATTACCATAAATAATTAAGTCCAAAAGTCGGCTCGTCATTGGGATCTAAAAACTTTTATCATATAATTTGTGTTTTTGTATTTGTGTCTTTAAAATAAAAGATTCTAATTTCATTCCATTTCTCTTCTTTTGTTCATGAATGCAGGTTGTCAGCCGTGTCAGACAGGCTGGCATCTGTTCCAGGAAAAGTGCTACCTGTTTTACAATGAAAAGAGTCCTTGGAAGACATGGCAAGATAGCCAAACATATTGCAAAAACACAGCTGCAGATCTGGTTGTTGTTGACACTCTGCATGAACAGGTAAACTTAAACACCATAAAGTCCCAGAGTTTTTATTTGGGTTTCGATTCAAATGTAGAGATAACATGGAAATTCAGAGTACACGGGATCCACAAAAATAAATTCAAATTTCAGCCTTTACTTTCCAAAATGCAATGGAAAATATTATCAATGTTTGATCAGAATCTATGCCTAGAACTGTGAAAGTCTGTATGTTTTTGATTATCTGTCACTGTACGACTTACAGGAATTCATAAGTAATCACACCGAGTTCTACTACGACAAATTTCATGGATACTGGCTCGGGTTACATGAAAAACAAAACAACTGGGTCTGGGTTGATGGACGTAATGACACTCTTAGGTAAGAAATAAAATACAATTTTATAAATTTATACATTTTTAATTATATAATAAATAAAAATAGATGAACCCAGTTAAGGCTGTTTTTAGAAACTTGGAATATATGAAAGGCTGTTTAAAAACATGAAGTGCCCTTTAAGCAAGGCAGCAAACCTCCTGCAACCTATGGGACTGTGTCTATGAGAAGTTCCCGAAAAAGAGGACGCGTGGTCATTTTGGTCATATTTCTCCGTGTGAATTTAAAAAGACTGGAAACAGAGGTCAACAGCTATTCAACTAGTCTGGCTCAAATGTTCTTTTAAAAGCTGTACTCGATAATCAGAACATTAATATAGCAGCAGCAAATATTGCTATGCAAAGATACCGTGGTTTAATGGCGTCTTTGTTAGTGCATGTGGCTGTGAAAAACTGCAGGTATTTCACGTATTGAAGAATAGTCTGTGAGAGCCATTTGGAGCAACCTCAACCAGCTGCATCATTGAAATGCTACATGTTTATGCATGAGTTATACTCATAATCCACTTTATAGCATATCATTCTCTGACAGGGGACATTTTAAAATGACTAAAAGTACTTTTTATACGTTAAGTACATTTTGATAATTATACACAAGTAGTTTTACTTAAGTTATAAAAGCAAGACTTTTACTTCTACAGAGTCTGTGAACATTACTACTTTTACTTAATCTTTTTCCACCACTGTATTTAAGTTGTATAGTTGCCATATTGTATAGTTTTTTTAGGTTGATTCTTTCAAACTCAAGTTTTAAGCCACCATGGACACAAAGTCCTTAAAATACTCTGAAATAATCAGAATTTGATAATCCAATTCCATATCTGGATTTTTTTGGTATTCGTCACACTTAATTTGTTGTGTTGTATCAGCAAAATTAGAAATATTGACGCTCATGTTGTGTTTTTGAAGGTACTGGTTGAAGGACCAAATTGGTGACCGTGGTCCATGTGCACTGGTAATCCCCGGGAGGAATTCTACAGCAAGCTGGGACCCAGAAGGCTGTATAATGCAAAACAAGTTCATCTGTGAGAGAGATGTTCTGATAAGGTCTAATTAGTTAGTTTTATTTTCTTAACATATTCTTGCTATTCTACGCTACTCATGTTGCATGCAAAACTACATTCCAAAACTGTATCACCAATTTTGGAAAATAAAAATAGAAAATTATAATACATATTTTTTAAATCCTGAAATAGCCTGAGTATGATGTAGTGTTCATAATTGTGTCTACCTGTACTATTGTTTAAAAAGTAAGTATTGTTTACAATGTGTCAGATGTTTTTTTGAACAGATATCTGTTGACTAAAGGTGTGAAATGTCCAAAAGAAAATCTATAATATCTTCTACAGTATTCAGTCTCACAAGAGCAGCCTATAGCCTGTAAATGCTGCTGATTTCCACAGGAGTTCAGGAATCCCAACATAAGGAGACTTTAATTATCTATCAGTGTAACCATCTTTGATTGTTGTGTCATTGACTTAAAGGAATAGAAATCATGTTGTGTACTCCAAGTTTCTGGTGTTACGTAAAGACCAATGTGTCAAATATGTTGTGCAAAAGAAGTTCCTATTCAACTCGAGGATTCTTAAGTTCCTTCACCTTTGATTTCAACTATGTTTTAGTCTCATGTTTTATATCAGTGTAATGTATATTGTGTATTAGTTTGTTTTGTCACTTCTGTTGTATCACGGTCTAATTCACAAACGTTTTTTCCTCTTTTTTTATATAGGTGTCGCACGTTCATTTATATCTCATTCACTTGTAATGATTACTATCTTACCTTTATTATTTTTATTATACTTTTTATTTTTGTCCTGTCTTTTTATTTTATGTAAAACCCTTTTAGCTTAAATTATAAATATTGTTTTGTTGTTGTTGAAGGAAAAAGCAATAAAGGGAGGTATTTATTCGGTTTCATTAGGATTGTTGTATTATATGAACATTAAATAGGCAGTGGTGGAAGAACTCAGATCTTTTACTTAAGTAAAAATAGTAATACCAGTGTAAAGAAAAGTGCATTCAAAATTGTATTTAAGTAAAAGTTCAAAAGTACGAACATCAAAATATTCCAAAAAGTGCCAAAAATTAAAGTACTCATTACATTTCAGAATATTGTAAATTATTGTATTATAATTATTGATGCAATGTGTTTATAAAGTCAATAAAGTATTTTTATCTTAACCTATAATACACCATAATGTATATAGATAATTTGTTGCTAGTATTTCATATTAATTATCTGAATCTGCAAAGTAAGTAGTGACTTAAGTTACATAATCAAATAAATGTAGTGCAGTAAAATGAACAATATCTCCCTCTGAATTGCAGTGGGTTAGAAGTATAAAGTATCAGAAAATGGAAATACTCAAGTTAAGTACAAGTATCCCAAAATTATACAGTACTTGAGTAAATGTACTCTGTTACTTTCCACCACTGTCAGGCATGGAGACCTGTTCTGTTACATGCTACCTGAGCCAGCAGTGTAAACCAGTCTGTTAGGTTCTGTTAGCTGAAAACCTTTATGGAACATGTTCTATAATGAGTTCATTTTACATGCAGGAACATTGCACGCATTTAATACGTCAGTTGAGTCAAATCTGTTGTAAGCTATTGAGACAAACTGGGTACATGACCCTGTGTACTTCCTGTCTCAAACTTCCTGATTTCTCCACTTCTATAATAGGTTAGGTAATCAGGTGCAACTCAGATTTTAGAAAGTTCAAAGCTATTGTTTGAGGGGGGGGAAACATAAAAGCAGAAGAGGATCTGAGGTAATCATTTATATTTTAAATGTGGAACTACAACAATTTTATTTGGGGTATAAGAGTCAGATTCTGAACACATTAAACAAACACTGAGTGTGGGGTTTATCCCTACTAAATGTACTGTAGATATTTAACAGTGTAATTTTTTTTTTTTCCCCCTCAAGGAACTTTCTCATTTAGAAAGATTAATCAAGTTTGAGAACAAACGGTTTTAATTAATGACATAAAATACACTATTTTATATTCATTTTTAGTGCCACTTGAGAAATTTCAGTATCTAATATCTGTACACACAATCACACAAGTGTAGTTTAGCGTCACATCATTTAATTTGCATATAAAGTTCAGAATTTCATGTAAGAACGGTAACACCTTCAAGGATAGTTATTCATTATGTAGAAAACTAAACCCAATTATTTGCATTCCATATTAATTGTCCACTAAAATGCTTTTTTTTTATTTATTTATATTTATTTTTTTTACCTAAAATGGTCAACACAGGCAACTTGCTTTCAATAGGCTATTTGACATGTTCCAACCTACAAATGTCAACACTGACATGATTTTTAGTCTCAGGCCTAGTCCACATTATACGGGTATTTTCCAAATGCCATTTTAGGTCACTGTTATCTGAGCTTTTGGAAAACTCCGGCCAGGCTGAAGACTTTTAGAAACACCGTTTCTGTGTCGTGTAGACGGGGAAAACTTGAGTTTTGGGCTCGTAACGTCAGAGTGTGATATGTTTTCTCCTTTGTGAGGCGTCACACAAAGCAACATTTCTGGCAACAACAAACAGGGCCAGAAGAGTGCTGGGGCATTTTCGGCCTTTATTTCTGACAGGACAGCTGAAGACATGAAAGGGGAGAGAGAGGGGAACGACACGCAGCAAAGGGACGCAGGTCGGAGCTGAACCCGGGCCCGCTGCGTCGAGGACTAAACCTATATATGGACGCCCGCTCTACCAACTGAGCTATCTGAGCGCCCAAAATATATATATATTTTTTTTTAAGCAAAAGGAGGGAAAACCCCCTTTTCAAAAATGCTTGTGTACGTGTGGACTAGGCCTCCGTTTAGATAAGGTGTTGCACCGTGTGGCTGACTCATCAAAGATCCATTGACTGATTCAGATGAACACATTTGACGTTGTTGTATATTATTGACAATCTTAAAAAGTCTGCATCACCAGCAAATAACTAACCTGACCTGATTTCCTCAGTCACTTCTGCAGCAGGTTATCTTGAATTTAACAGCTCAGATAGGAAGGATTAAACAGGTAGAGGATTTAACAGGTAGAAGAGACACAACTGCTGGAGGCAAGGAATAACCTTGTTACTGGTCTGAATTACTAATTAAATATATTCTCCTATCAATTAATTTACAGAGCTGTCAAATCAGAGAGCACAACCTCCAAGTCCATGTTTGGCACATAACTCACCAGAGCTGATTTAAGAGAATGATACTTTCCCCAGTCAGCCAAAACTAATATGGTTATCAATGTGCAAAGCATTTAAAAAAAAACTACTCTTTGGACTTCTTCTTTTTCTTCTTCTTTGGAGGAAGTGCCTCCTCGTTTGTATCATCTTCTACAGATGATTTGTCCTTTTTACACTTTTTCCTTTTCTGCTTTACAGTTGCTTCCTCCTCTGGAACGTCTGCTTCCTCCAATGTAACTGCAGCTTTTTTCTTTTTGGTTTTTGGAACGCAGTCCTGGACCAGCTCCGATTGGCTGGTTTCATGACTCTCCTCTTCCTCAGCAGGTTCACCGTTGTGTTTGGAGGATTTCTTCTTCTTTTTCTTCACTTTTGTGTCAGTGTGCAGCTCAGCAGTCTCCTCCGGACTCGTGCTCTCTTCTGCTGCAGGCGAAGGTGTTCGTTCTTCTTTGTTCTGCTCTGCGTTGTTTTTCTTCTTCTTATGTTTCCTCTTTGTTTTATGAGAATGGTCTGCCTCACTGTTTTCTACACAGATCAAAACCCCCTCAGTGGAAACGGCATTAGTTATTTCCTCAGTGTCCTCACTGGCTTTCTTTTCCTTCTTCTTCTTTTTGGGTTTAACATCTGATCCAGGGCTTTCAAAACCTTTCTCACCATTTAGCTCTTGAACGCTCTTAGTAGATCTCTTCTTTTTCCTCTCAGAGTCCTCGACCGTCTCCTCCTGCCTCTCAGCTCTGTGGTCAGTTGACTGGGAGGGCGTCGAAGCCGGTGTAACACCAACTGTTGGAGCACTTGCTGGTTGGCTTTTTTTGCCATACTTAGCCATGAACTCAGCCTCCTGCTGCTCTAGCCTGGCTAACTTGGCGCTCATGGTCAACCCGTGCCTGGCTCCTCTACAGAAACACAACAAAAATGCATCAGAAATTAGATCCTTTTTTTATTATTAACTTCACTTATTCTGAAAGATTACATAATACTTATAAATTAACTTACTTGTGCGCTGTGCGTCCTCCACAAGCCTTCATTAGATCAGCATCAGAAAGCCTGTGGAGATGAATAATGAATAACTTCTGTTAAAAACAGAGTTAAGTGCTTTTGCAGATAAATAATAACATCAAATAGTAATTAAAAGTTGATTATAAAGAAATGACACCAACAATGATACATGCAGAATGAGAGTAGTTATAGTCATGTTGATAGTGATAAAATATTATGCAGCATTCCAGAAAAAATACCTAATAAATGTAAACAAATGCTGCATTAGATGAAATTCTCACTTTGTGGTGCTGGAGAGATCCAATTTCTGGTCCTCCTCCTCTGAGCTACTGCTGTCGTCTGAGCTTGAGGACTTTGGCTCTGGCTGCTCCTGACCAGACAGCAGTGTGGCTGACTGAGCGTGGAACAATGGAAATAGAAACAGCGACAGTCATTGTCAGTTCAGAATAGAATCATTCATACATACATACATACATATCTGAAAATACCATAAATTTACAGAAATGTGTCATGTGTACATGTATTGTCTTTCAGCACGTTTGTAGCACTTTATTAAAAACGACCGAAACCAACAATGAATGAATCCTAGGTATTACCTGTGTAGCTTATTCCTCTGTGCCATAGGGCGCCTCTGTCAAATATCCATTGAATATGTACCCAATAAATACATTACCTTGACAAAGCATCCATAAAGTTTGGCTTTAGCCAGAGTGGCTTTCCGTGGCTTTTTATTGGAGATCATTCCATCCTCTTCATCTTGCTCCATCGTCTTCTTCAACTGAATACCGTTCTGGATCACACAGAAAACACGCAACCTTCTGTCAAATACTAAACCAGCTGATTTCACTCATTAACAGGTGAGGATGAAGTAATCAATGTAATCAGCTGCTGAAGAGTTGCTGTTGGAAAAATCTGTCACCAGCCACAATTGTTCTGCCTGTTCTGACGGTCCCGCACCACCAGGCTCAGGGACAGCTTCATCCATCCATCAGACTTTTGAGCTCTTGAGCTCATCACTATTGTCACTTTAGCTTTATTTACTTTTACTTACTGTTGAACACCCACGCACACGCACAAAAATGACTAGTGAATGTTCAAATTTTACCAGCCACTCAATAGAAAACAATAGAAAAATAGAAAATATATTTGAAGCAAATCCACCTGCCAATTGCATATTTTACCAGCCTTTGGCTGATACTGCTTATTTTGAACCCTGATTGTATCCCTTTATTTTATCTTCTGCACTATTTTATGTCTTAGATTGTCTATTTTACTTGCATGATTTTCTTTTAAACATATTTGTTTGAGCATTGTTGGAGGGAGCATGACTGCTTCTATGTAATTGTTGTGCATACAACAATAAATAACTGGAAACTTGAACTTTAGTTCTTGAACTATAAAGACCTAAACATGGCTTTCATATATGCTTTAAAGTTACTGCTTTGAGCCATCAAGCTGCTCCTAAAAATATTGTTTCAACAAAGTAACTAAATGCAGCTACATTCACAAGTGGAGGAGGTGAATCAGTGAGTGTTAAAGTGTTCCCAGTGATTCAGTCATGAATCAGCTGGTCACCTTTGCAAATGCTTGACTAATAAATGAGCTAAAAATAACAAGTGATAATGTCCTCATTCTGAAATTAGTCATCCCGTTTCCACAAACCGAAGTACACAATTCAGTGGAATAAACTTTTTAAACATAGCAAGACTGCTTCACTCACTACCTTGAAGATTAGAAATGTCCCCTTATCATATTGTGTTGATTCCAGGTGATTGTGAGCTTGTTTGACTGTGTTCAGCTATCTGAAGGTAAGACTTACCTGATCGGATTCCACGTGCAGACCTGAAGATGCCTTATTGAAAACATGATCCCACCAGTGAAAGGTGAACTGCTCCCCTTCCTTATGACCAACCTGGTGGTAAAGAGCAAAGTGTGAGTCTACAAACAACAACTTTCTTTAGAATACAAACAAAGTTTAGACCACACCAGTGATAGATGTGATGATAGCAAATGCTGCATAAAACCAAAGGTCACTCACCCCTCCTTTGCCACATTTCACTTTGACCTTGATAGCTTCTGATATTCCGTTCTCACTTCGCCCCAGTCCTTTACCTGAGGACAGAGTGGACTGAATAAGAAATGTGCGCCCGAGTCTGACACACTGCAGCTGTTGAATTGTTGCAGACAAGACATCATCAGCGTATCTTACCGTGTTCCCAGCCATGACGCAGGAGTTGCTGCTCTGCAAACTTCAAGGCACGACTTTTCTCTGGTACAGCGTCTGCCATCTGTATGCGCACCTCCAAAGTTCACATCCACTGGTCGAAGAGATAAAGTCTGGACCAAGATCTGTGAGACACCACAATAGTACAGGTTGGTCCAACATATTTTTGTCTGGTTTGTAATGGGGGAAAAACCCAACAATCTCATCCAGTGCAAAGAAACTTGTATGTGGCTCTATAAACCAATATAAAATAGGCAAAATACCACACACAGGCATACATGCATGTAAACTTATACCACACACACATGCACACTCCGCCAAAACACACTACACAGTTTGTAACGCTTTCAAGTAGTGATCATGTGTTTGTTCTGGAGACATCAAAACACACACACACACACACACACACACACACACGAGTCCCAACACCATAGAGTAAAATTAGCACATCATTAAACTTCTACAGCGGTAAAATGCAACATTGTCTAACGTTACACATTAATGCAAAAGTAATATTAATCACAGATAAGAAACATTTTACAGCACAATGAGTAATTTTAACGTTATAACTACTACTACTAACTAATAACTACTTTCCATACTAAGGCACATTTAGCTGATAATACTTGCATACTTTGCAGAACTTTTGTAGTGGAGTATTTTCAGTGTGGTATTAGTAATGTGTAAAGGGCAATGTAATGCCCGGAGGTGTGTGGGTTGTGAGTAACGTTACTTATATTTGAACCTCCAGCTTAGTTTTCAACAGTTTTAACACACTGTCATTAACGTTATGCTTCATTTCTTTACAGAAACATTAAAACGTCGTTAGACTCTCTATTAACCCTTATTAGTCAAAGGTTTATTTACAAATTGTACTGCACTTGCATACGGCAAATGAGCATTTCTTGTAGATAAACCACATTATAACTGTCTCAGGTTAGTCTTCTCTGACAAAGCTGAGTTGATGCTAACAGCTAAAAACCAAAAGTTAAACACCTCATAACAAGTCGCTTGTTTTAACAGCCGTTTGCCAGCTAACGTTTAACACACAACACTAACACGTCAAAAATGAAAACACAACATACCTCTGGAAGTCCTGTTTTATTAAAACTGCATCACTAAAACTGAAACGGAGAAAAAAGTTGCTAGCATGGATATATTGGTCGCTAGCCATGAGGTTTCAGCAGAAGGCTGACATGACACCGGATACACGTCACTATGGCTTCTTCTTTATTTTTTATTCTTCTCGGTGTCATTTTGCAGCAGACACGCGTCTAGGTCTAGACGCGTAAACTGTAAATATGTAATATGTATATTTAATATTAACAGTCTATAGTCGTGCATGATCAGGCAAAAGCACTGGTAGCTCTGGTTTCTCTCCATATAGTAAAATCAGTAACATAACTGTAGTATCCTTCAGAAAAATATATATTATATTACTGGATTATAATTAATGATGCATTATGTTTCAGCGGCTCGATATACTGCTGGGTAGCTTCATCTATAACAATGAACAGAATGTATTAGTTGATTCATGTTTTGTATTGATTATCAGAATCTGCTAAGTAACTAAAGCTGCCAAATAAATGTAGTGGACTAGAAATATAAAGTAGCCTAGAATGGAAATATCCACGTGCAAGTGCCTCAAAGCTGTACTTATACAGGACTAGAGTAAATTTACATGTATATTTGTAAATTTTCTTTTAACGCTTTAAAATCTTATTTTCCAACCTTTTTCCCTTCTACCTTTAAGGTTGAAAAAATCATTGTATTTCACCCTGTCTGTCAGTATCATATAATGGATCAGATGATATCCTATAGTAGACATAAAACACCAGGATGGCAGTAGATGGCAGTGTTTCACACTAGAATTTTTTTTTTATTGTAATAGTCAAGTGATAATCTAAATAGCATCCCAGATGGATTTACTGGTTTATACATCTGCATGCAGAAGCAAAACTGATCCTGGCTGCACTCCTCTCTGATCACAACATATCTGATAGATGCATTATTCAAAAAATGGCTAACAGGATTCAGAATCTCACTTTATGAGAGTTCTGTTCAAGATATAGCCTGGTACAGATGATGTTTTCAACCTTGTAGTCTGTCGGCAGGCTCTCCCAAAAATTCATTAACACAATTACTCCTTATTACATAAATCTGCTTATAATTTTTACATGAATGTTTTTGTCTTTGCCAGGTCTTCCTTGAAAAAGAGATTCTAAATCTCAGGAAAACAGGAAACAATTTCATTTCCCCGTTCTTGGTTTCCGTGCAGTGAGGATGTTTGTTCCACCAGTCCTGCATCCCATGCATTGTTTATCTGTGTCAGCACTCAGCAGGGGTTGGGGGGACTGGCTGGTTAGCATGGCTGGCCTACTGTTTGTGAGGAAGCCCTCATACTGCTGTCTGCAAAGGCTGACTGACAGTTATCTCAGAGGAGGTTATTCCACAGCTGTCAATAAAGTATGCGTGTGAGAGGAAAAGTGTGCGAGACAGAAAAGGAAAGAGAAAAACTATACGGCCAACACACTCCTTTGCACATACTGTTCTGGGCTAGACCCCTTATATTCCAGTTAAGGTAAACCCTCATTCTACAGCATTTGAGACAATAGTGTACTTGGCAACAGTTTGGAGAACATGACCTTCTCCTGATTTAACATGACAACAAGCACCCCCATGAATAATTCCAGGTCCACAAAGAAATGTCTTTACAAATCAAATTAAAACTATACTACAGAGCTCTGACCTCAACCCCAACTGACACCTTTGGGATGAACTGGAACGCTGAGGCCTTATCACCCAACATCAGTGGCTGACATCACAATGCTCTTGTGGCTGAATGGGAGCAAATCTCTGCAGCCAGGTTTCCAACATCTTGTGGAAAACCTTCCCAGAAGAGTGTACACTGTTATACAGTAGCAGCAGATTAGTGCCCATGGTTTAGATTATTAGATTTTCAACAATCAGGCTATACTTGGTCTCTTTGCTTCCATTTTACGTACAGATTTACATGCTTCAAAAAAGTATGGGAAGTGATTGTCTGCACTCCAGGGGACTTATTCCTACTATCGGCCCCGAAAGAAGAATTGGGGAAAAGGACGTTTTAGTAACCTATGTTGCTTCCTCTGCTTGGAATCAGTCGCAAAATTACCTGAATCTGTGGGAGCTGATCTCTCTGGATGCATTTAAAGGTATTTTAAATGACTTAGAGGCAGGCAGATTTTGCTGTAGATGTTTTCATTGATCCCTTATGTTGCTGACTTGTGAAGAATGTTTTTGATATTTATTATTCTGTAATTTGTGTTTTTGTTTTGTTTTCCATTTTAAATTGTTACGGGTTTTGTTTTTGTCTCTATACTGTTCAACATTGTTAATTGTGATGCTGGGTCAAATGTAACATAAGACCAACCCACTGGGTAAAGGTTGACCAGTACCCACAAGCATAAAAATCACTGTGACGCCAATCTCACCCAAAAACATTTTGACCCAGTTTTAGTGTTATTTATTTCCATTGGGCTATTCAGCATACCAATGTGTGATTATTTTTGACCCAGCAACCGTAATATTAACATTTATGTGGAGGTATCAATTAAACCAATTATTTTTGTTTTTATAAACATTTGAGTGTTCTGTTTAGTCAAAACAAGCTTTTTTTTTTTACACGTTTTACCTTAAGATTGCCACCAATTATTTAAGGACCCCCTCGAAAACAAGATGGTGCATCTCAAGGGGTTACTCCTAATAAAGAATTTTTCAACAATTATTACATTTAATTCAAGTCGTTCTTATATTTGACACATTAAAAAGCCAGTGGTGGTTAAAACAAACCAGCCACCTGTGCATGGGGTCAACTAGGTCAGCTAATATTTGGGTCATTATTCCTCCAGCATTAGATAACAACCCAAGCCCAAATACCCTGAATCTGGTTTAGTAACCCAAACCAGTATTTTTAGGGTATATTCGCACTTAAACGTCAAGGTCTGCAGGCCTGCTGAAAATAAAAACAACTCTCTCAATCTCCATCTTGACCTCCCTAAATGTCCTCTCTGCCCCATCCATCCTCCTCGTCTCCCCCCCCTCCCTCTCGGTCGCCTCTCTGTCACAGTTTTTCCACTTTCTTTGGCTCCGCTTCAGGACCCTCCCCCGTTGGATGCGATGGTCTCAGTTCTCTCTTTACACTCTTCTAAAGGTCGCACCGCTTGAAGATGTTTCTAAGTGTATGAGCCTTTAAAAACAAACGCCTTTTTTCAATCTCAATTTCGTCCATGGAAATTGGTTTCGAACTGCGATATTAAAGCGACAGATTATCCGGGAGTTCTTGGCCGGCAAGGTGAGTAAAAAAACTGTCAATGAACTAAACAAAACAAAACAAAAAAAGGGTTCGGAGTCACGGAGACCTCGACTGTTTATTTGAAAGCCAAATATTTATATGACAATAAGCTTATGATGTTACATGTTACTGGTTAATAGACTCGACTGATACATTTTCGCCTACTGTATGGGAACGTTGCGCTGTTATGGAAAATACTGCAGCATGTAACATAATCCTAAACTCAACCTATAAGGACTTCAAGTGGAAGTGTAGTGATCTACTGTGAGTGTATAGTTATTTTTTATGAATGATATTTTCCTTTACGATGGACTTTATTTGCTGAAATGTGTAGAATCTAGCACATCTAGAATTTCATCTGGCATTAATATCCATCTAAAATGTTCTACATAATAGCCTAATTTTTCTGAATAATGAGTAGCCTACTTTTGATACTTTAAGTAGCCTACATTTAGCTAATTACACTTACACAATTTGACTTACATAAGGCTCATTTTCAATGTACTTTAACTTATAATATAGTATATTGCAGTATGGTTACTTTGGTAAGAGTATTATCAGTACAATGTCCTTTTAAGTATTAACAGTAAAAGTACTCTTTTTGCAGAATAGCCCTTTTGTAATGGAGCAAATGTTAAGGATCTATAAAAAATATTTAAGAAGACAATCAATGCATGTAAAATCCTAATTTGCAAAGGTAAACGGTAACTATAGCTGTTACTGTTAATACATGTAGTGGAGAGGAGTATAAGGTAGCATAAAATAGAAATACTCAAGCAAAGTACAAATACCTCAAAGTTAGTTGCAGTACTCGAGTAAATGTACCTTTATACATTAATTATAAATGTTGTGAAAGTGTGTAGATCACATTCACTACCATTTTAAACCAATTGTATATTTCTGAACACAGTTTGGTGTTTTGTTGCTTCTTATACACTGTGTGAAGAAACACACTATCACTAAAACCATCTGTCTGTTCAACATCATTATTCAGCACACAAAGACATAACACCTGACTCTTATCAGGAGTGAATTAAAGCACTTGTTCAAGTGAACTGCTGGCATTGTGTCACCGCTCTATGCACTTGCTGTACTTTTCCTGGCCTGAGTTTTTTGGCATCTCCGGTTCTGCTTTGAAAACTCCAGCTACTATCAAGAAAGTGTGAGTCAGAAAAGCTGTGCTCCTCTGGCATGTCTCCTCGATCGATTCATTGCAGAGGAAGTCGCTGGGAGTAGGTCTGCTCTTTCCTTTCCTCCTTTGCCCACCTCCTCCTCCTCCTCCTCCTCCTCTGTTGTGTTTAATTTTCATTAAGTTGTTAAGTCCTAATCAAAGTCCTGGATTCATATCTTGGTCTTTGTTTGGGTCACAGAGGAGCTGTGACTCAGGCAATGAAACGTGGCGGCGAGGTGGCTGCAGCCCAAACAACTGTGTGACATCATCCTGTGTGTGATGGTGTGACAGCTTTCATGTCTTGTCAGTGAAGTTAATCAGATGAAGCAGACAGAGACAGATAGATAGATAGATAGATAGATAGATAGATAGATAGATAGATAGATAGATAGATAGATAGATAGATAGATAGTGTTTTTCTTTGTCTCTGCAGATGTGAGAGGCTCCTGTGGGTTGTTGATGCTTTCATGCATGTGCATATACAGTATGTATGAGTGTGACACTGAAAATAATATGGTTGTGTACAAGACTCTGATAGATAAGGATCCACTTATAAAAGGGAATATACTAAAGATGTTTTCATGAACTGATTGTGAACTAATTTTGAATGCTTATTTTCTAGAGCCGATGCAGTTTTTTTATGCAGTCTGCAGTTTTGGGTAAAAAGACATTTTACAAATTGAATAGAAGTACCAAATTTAACACATACGTGTTGACAAATTGACTGACACTTTTACAGTCTCAATCCTCTGTAAGTTTAGAGCTATAAAAAAAAAAAAAAAAAAGCTACATATCGAAGCACACTGTTTTGGAAACGAACTCCTCATTTATTTTCCTCAGCAGAGCTGTAAAATCGCCCCATAAATTCAGCATTTTTGCACTTTAACACTTACTGTCTGTGAGTTTTGAATGAGTTTTTTTGATTAAGGACACCCTGGCACCATTTAATGCATAAAAATATCTGTGAGGAAGTTTAGCTCAGCCACCTGGTTTGGACTCCTGACCTGACATCTGCTCTGGCAACCAAAAATCGCCAGGAAATCTCTCTGACTGCAGACTGAACTTTCCTTTGTCCTCTTCCAAGTATTCCTAAAAGCACCATTCTATTATTCACATATACAGTATTGGTTTCAAGATTTGCATTCTGCGTGTGAGAAGTGACCCAACAGTGCCTCCCTAAAACCACTGTTTTTCTTCAGTGTCTTTATATGAGATTCTCATTAGTGGAAAATAGCATCTCCCCCTCGATAATGTGTCTGCCCTCCTCCAGACTGTTTCAACTATCAGTGGTATAATGGTGACCCATTATTTTTTTTGTCTGGTCAAACCACAAACCCGTCTCTAGTCTGACAGCTGGAGATCGGGCTCACTTACCATGTGTTTGTCCAGAAGAGGACTCTGGCTCAGGCGAGCTATAGGATATGTTTTGGTTGGAGATGACACTGGCCAGAGACACAAAGAGATAGATAGATAGAAAGAAGTAGAAAAAAGTAGAACTGAGGTAAGAGGCATTAGTTTTAATTTGATCCCCTAGTGCCTGGCCCTTTTTAAAATTGATTGCAACACCACAGGGTACCCACAGTCTCTGCATGTTGTTCTTCGAAGACCACAATTTCTCTTGACAAGTTTATACACAATGGCCACACACCATTCGTGTTATTTAAGTGAGATCACAGTGTTGCGTTATCCTTTGAAGCATGGACTCTGTGCTATAGAATTACCCGTGTATTTTAAAATGGTAATCTGCTAAATTCTGGCAGTGCTTGGCACGGAGAGAGGCTGTCCACCACTTTGGTCCAGACTGAAATATCTTAATACAGCTATTGGATGTTCATGACTTGTTGCACAGACATTCATGGTTTCCAGAGAATGAAGCCTCCTGACTTTGGTGCTTAGCCGACTTTTCATATAGCGCTGCAGGTCAAAGTTTTCACTAATCCAGTGAAATATCTTAACATCTACAAGATGGTTTCGCATAACATTTGGTGCCGACGTTCATGGTTCTCAGAGGATGAATCCTCATGACTTTTGTGAATCCCCTGGCTGTTCCTGCCACAGTTAGGTTGACATTTAAGATTTTGAGTGACATATCTTAACAACGATTGGATGGATTGCCATGAAATTGGTTGAATTGTAATAATTTTGGTGATCTCTTAACCTTTCATCTTACGCCATCATCAGGTGACCAATGACCAAATACCTGCAAAATGAAGCCTCAGCTGTATTTTTTGTTTAGTGCTAAACACAACTCAAGTTTTTTCCAACTTGCCACCGCAGCTCCCAGTGTGACCATGGCAACCACAGACACTACATTGAGGGACACGATACAGGAGCTGATTGTACTGGTATCTGAGTTACCCTATAAAGGCTACACCTCCACACCAGCAGTAAACAAACAGATCAATGAAGAGAAATGGTCTTGGAGCAAAACTAACGCTATGATAACTCTGTTAACTAATCTACTGCAAACCATTTCCTCTATTTTAACCTACGACCGGCTCTATTTAGCTGCATGATGAGATTATGGCAGGTGGATAGCAGCAGGCTGTAGTGTATGGTAAAGGTCTTTATTAGACGTAGCTGGGAGCTGAAGAGGTGGCCATCAACTCAAAATATAAAACACAGAAGGTGCCTTGCAGCAGCGAAGACCACTCACTGTCCGAGAGCCTCTTTAGTCTTGTTTCTTTTTGTTTTGGTGGCTTTTGGTGCTAAATAGTCATTGGTGTAGCATTTCTACATGTCAATCATGTGGGTGGCAATGGGTGGCACTCTTTTTCTTTTTGTTGCATGTTGATTTTAACGCTGACTTTTATCTATGCGTAAAATGTTGGATGTTACTGGAAATTCTGTTTATTCACCCCACACTTTTTAAACATCAGTGACAAAGCTTTTCCTCATGAAAGTTAATTTGTCTACTCCCCCAGCTTCTGTTTTTGATGCTAAAATAGTCATGATGAAAAAGACAAAGAGCACAGGGAATTCAAAAGAAGGTGACACGGGTTGAATATTCCTACCACAGGCTTATATAATTCTTTCAACCCCATGTGCTTTGCAGCCGTGCAAGTAATTTGGAGCAGATTCTACTGCAGCCCTCCAGCTCGGGGGTTTTGGGTCGCTCGCTCTGCTCTGGCCGTGGAACATGGACAGTTTCATTGGGCTCTGGCTCAAATAACCAATCATAAAAAAAGCAGAGGTCGGAGGGTTTGGGCTGCAACAAGAGGAGGAGCCAACAGCGGCTTAATGAAGTGACCACAGACTACTTGTACTGTGGTGAGGGTCTTTCCTGAAGTTGCTTATGTTGGTGGTTGGTGGGTGGTGTTTGGGTTGGTGGGTGGAGCAGCAGTGGAGACATTGTTCATTAAGATTTCAGGGGCTTTCACTGGTGTCTATGTCTCGCTGTGGTGTCTATGCAAGATGACTGGAACCAAGTGAAACCTGAGATGGAGAATTAAAAGAAATACAGCACCAAATGCAAGGCCCAGAAGACTTCTCGCTTTCTGTTTTCATCTCTGTGATGAAAATAGTGCTATGTTTAGGTTTTTGTTTGTTTTTAATACTTGACTAAGTAAAATACGTCGTGCAGATGGAGCGGAGAATGTTGTTAGATGAAATATTATGAGTTTACCAAACAAGATGTGAGCTCTGCATGTGAAAAACAAATGGCCTTTGTGTCATGCTTGGCACCAGGCAAACATGAACTGCTAGAACTCTTGATGTTTTTCTTGAGCTCATACCCAGATCTACTACACCAGCTGCATTAAGCTATGACTCTCGCAGTCGTCCATCTTGCATTTTATGAGAGGACTTGTTGTTTTTTTTGTATTCCATTTTCCAGGCCACTTCTGAAAGACAAACCTAGGCTCAGGAAAAGGCAGGATGACAGATTTTCACTATTTGTCAGCGACCCCATTACTCAAAAAAACACAAGCTCTGTTTGGAAAAAAGGGATTATTTGTCATAAATGCACACAGAAGCCAAAAGAAGGGTTGCTGTTGGAAAAAAGGTGGGAGTAGTAGAGCCAGTATCTGATTGCATCGTTCAAGGACTTATCCTTTTACGCGCCTGATTTTATTCCCAACTCTCTTCTGTTTACATGTCAGAGGAAGAGAATGTTGAGATGCAGACCTGGATGTACATGCAAGATGTTTCCTAGATCGGCTTCCTATTGTTTGTCCCGCCTGCTGCAAAGATGATTAAAGACAGAATAAAGAGCATGGACCTGAGGGACTGTGGGGACAGTGTCAGATTTTGTTGAAAAGAAACTCAGCTGAAGAGAAGAGATTATTAGTTGGAGACGGATGATAATGAACCGGGGAGTTGTAGTCAATTAAAAAGTAATGAGAAAAGCATGTAATTTTCGAAGACGTTGTTAATAATGTGCTGACAAGATACTCTAGGGCAACTTGCTTTTGCAATGTGTTAACAACAAAATAGCTTACTTGCTCGTTAACTGGTAAATATTTGAAACTAATTTGCAGAACTTTTTGAAAAGCCGGGAGAAGCCTCCCTGCAATAACAAAATATTCCTCCATGACTCACAGAAGACCTGCTGTGTTTACCGCTGCTTCTGTTTACCTATTGGTATCCATAAAAAGAAAAGTGTTAAGAGTTTCCCCTCCACTTGGTTTCCTTGAGTTGGAACATCATACCCAAACAAGATGACAGGCTCCTGGACCCTCTCCCTCCCACAGTGTTGCCCAGGATGTCCTGTGTGGTGGCTTGTATCTGGTTCTTGTCTCCTCTTTGCCCCCCGTCTTCCTGTTGTGTTGGACAGAAATGTAGGCGTCATACCAAAAAGCCCCTTGAGACTAATGTGTTCCACAATGCCGATGACCATGCTAGGGCTTTCAATTAACTAAAGCACATTCTGCAGTGCCTTACTTTCATCTTTCTTAAGCAATGAGGCGCTCCAACAAAGTGAATTAATGGCACCACCTGTGGGGTTTGAAAATGTTTCAGTCTAATGACACTGCTGGGAAAAGCATGGAGGATAAGACTAAGTAAAGGAACATCTCTGAGGGTTCACCTTCAGGGTAGTACACGTGGCTGAAGTTTTTGAGTGAAGAAAATAAGGCTTTAACTTCCAGATGCTTGCAGAATGGGGCCCATCTGGAGAGAGTGAGAAGGAGCTTTTTGGGCTAAAAAAAAACCCTCTAAAATGATCACTTTAATTAGTTGCAGGTTCCCACCTTGTCCTCCAGAAAGGCAGCACACCATGTGCCTGAGGTAGGGCTGTAAATCAATGGGGTTTAACTTTTAGGAATTTACTGGCCCAGGCTGCACTTCCTGGAAATAGAGATATAGAAGGAAAGCCAATAGAGATAAAAAAAAAACAACCTGATAACTATTCTGGTGAACTCTACCTGCCTTGACAGTACTCTGCTGCTGCTTGTGTTAATGTTTGACCAAACCTTTCCCCGTGTTATCTAGGTACCTTAAGGCAGACCCCTGACCACATGGCATTAATTGAAAATGCACGTCTCCACTCTCCTTGCATAATCTCTGTACCATTTTATGGGCAGCAACACTTGAGCTTTGGTAAATCACCTGTTTTGTTTTTATTTATTTTTTACTTGTAGAATAAATGGTACTATGGGTTGATCCTGCAAACAAGTGGCAGAAAAAAACATAATCAACAACAGAAAAAATATGACCACACCAGGTCCAATGGTTCCCAGCTTGCTGCACTATAGCAGCTGCAAAGAGAGAGAGAGAGAGAGAGAGAGAGAGAGAGAGAGAGAGAGAGAGAGAGAGAGAGAGAGAGAGAGAGAGAGAGAGAGAGAGAGAGAGAGAGAGAGAGAGAGAGAGAAAAAAAGCTGCCATCCAGTCACATTAGAAGTGTTGTCTTAATCGAAAACAGATGCGGCGTGGTTAAAGTCTCTTACTGCAAATTGCTTTTTCTCTCTCTCTTTCATACAACCATGACTCAAAGACTGACATTAAAGATGTTGCATGGGAACTTTATCCGCAGTATGAAATATGTCGTTCTTAAACTTTGTGTTTCAGTAAAGGACGATGCTTCCCGTGATATTATTCAGACACCGCAGACACTCAGAGGGATCAACATAATGTTGTCAGTCGCCATAGACCCCCCAGGAAGCCCATATTTTACAAAACATATATCAACAAAACACTGAACTATTTTTATACAGTAGGCCCTGTTCAATTCAGAAAAGAAGATTTCTATTAAGTGCAGCATAAATTAATTAAAATAAGTGTATAATTGGGTTTCGCAGACACATTCAGCTTCTGTGCTCGTGGTGGGTTTTTGCCAAAGCAGATGGGGTTGGATTTCACACCTCTCCAAGTGAGTTTGGACAGCAGCTCCCCCACCACGAGGGTCAAAACCACAAGAGTAAGCAATCTGCACGGTCTTCAGCCAAAAACAAAGGTCATAATGGAAAGAAAAGAGAGCTGTGTGCCTGTGTTTTGAGGTACATGGCAAGGTTGGTGTGTGCACATGTTGATGTTCTACACAGAGTTTTGTGATGACTTTGCAGTTTTGGCTGCTTGCAGTGGTTCATCGTTTCCCTTCAGCGGCTGCAGTCTGATCGCCTGTTTCCCCTCGTAAGATGCTACAAGTCAAACAAGCAATTGGAGAAGTTCACACTGGTGATCAACTAGCCTGCGACGGACAGGCTGTGAAGTTTGGCAAAGCTCAAGATTCAGATTGCTTTTGCATACGTTTCTTGAAGTACATCCAGATGTGCACATGGCATATGACACACTACAGCCATTAATACAGTATATACAGTATGTGTCTTTGTACCAATGGCAGTCAATATAGCATCATAATGTGACTAAAGGATTCTTTACTTCTCAGTGTTAGATTTCTTTCAGCTGTGGATTAATATGATGGCCTAATGAGTATTTACAGCAGCAGGACAGTGTATGTGGGATTGACTCTAAATAATCTATACAGTGCCCATGTTCATCATCAAAAAGGAATATGTCAGCCAGTGCATAAGTGTGACTGATTGATGTGCTTTTAATATTTCTGAACAACAACAAAGCTCTATGGAACAGAGGAATAAGATATGTCAGGCTTTGACTACACAGGAAACATTGTTAGTAGGATCAGTTTGGTGGTTTTGGTCTTTTCATAGGATTTAGTGGCAATAAGAAATATAAGACTGCTGCTAGATAAAGACTGCTTTATCTACTGTTTGCAGATTTTGCAAATAGAAATATGATAGAAACCCCTCAGCCAACGATAATTTAGTTTCCCCCTGGCTAAGCTACAAACATTCAGTGCAAGCTGTAAGCGTGTCAACTTCAAAGTAGAGTTACTGACAGTTTCGAGATCAATTTGAGGCCAAAACCAGAATTAGTCAATATGAGCTATTCTGACGGAAGCAAACAAATGATAAAAAATAAGACAGCATGAACAGTTTCCATTAAAAAGTAATGATTTTTGGGTTTATTCAACCTGAACAGAGATGTTGATGTAGCTGCCTATCAGTTCTATACAACCTCATTGCAGTCAGAGGTTTCTGCAGGTTTGCATTCATGGGTAGAAAATAGATTAAATACCAATGCAGTGGCCCAATATGCTATTGCAATTCGGAAAGCAAACAGTCAAGACAAAGCCCAATACTGACCCGGATCAATACATGTCCAAGAGAAAGAACCAAGACTGCAGAAACGTGGTCTTGCACCCAATTCAATATTCGCTTGTTTGCTTGCTTAATACAATTACAATTTCATCTTAACAAAGAGTTATTTAGCCCAGAGACACTAACATGATTGTTGCAAGAGTTCAGTGGAGGTTGTCTCCGTTGTTTTAAGCTCCTCTGAAGATTTCAAAGCCTCTTGACCTCGTGGCCTGTTCTGTATATGTTGAGGGAACTCTGCGTACTAATAAATATGAATGAATAAGTGTTGGCCTTTGCATAGTTTTATCATGGGAACATCAGCTAAAGACACAGGGACTAAAGTGCCTTATGAATCCTTTTTTAAAGCAGACGTTTCCCACAACTTTTTGACCCTGAAAGAATAGGACAGAAATAATTTGTTTTTGAGGGGATATTAAGCAAAGAGAAAGACATTATTATTAAAAGAAATTAGCTTGTCATGGTGGGAAAGGGGCACGAGGGTAATGCTCTGATGTGTAAATGGAATTAGGACCAAAACATCGGAGGGGTCAATGGTGTAATTAAAAGTTACTGACATGTTGAAGGACAGACTGTTTCATACAAATTTGATTTATTTTTAAGGTTTGTTACTGGACTGTACACAGTAAAGTTTAGATGTGTTGTTTGACTGTACAGTGCAAAGAACAAGCAATTTTAGTTTTAGTTTTTAATATTTTCATATTAAGACTTTCACAATGTCCAGATTAGCAAATCAATAGAGTAGGTACAAGATGAAATGTAAGTTTCAAATATATATATATATATATATATATATATATATATATATATATATATATATATATATAAACACCCGCTTTTTCGACAAAGACCGTAACGTTTTATTAGTGAATTCTGCAATGCTTTGACGTTTAATTGATTAGTCAACTGACAGAAAGTAAGTCTGAAACCATTTTGATAATGGATTAATTGTTTAAGTCAATTTTCAAGCAAAAGCTTCAAACATCTGATGGTTCCATGTTGTCAAGTGTGGAAATTTGCTGCTTTTCTTTGTCTTACATTCCAAAAAAAGGTTATATTTTAAAGTTTTGGACTGTTGGTCGGTGAAAACAAGACACTTGATGACCATTACCGTGGGCTGTAGGATATTTATAGGATTTTTAACTGTTTTATAGACCAAACGATGAAATTAAAAATCGAGAAAATAATCTTAATTCATTTATAATGAAAGCAATCACCCTAAATGGGAGTCTTTTCACCTGCCAGACCAAACCTTTTCACCTGCCAGACCAAACGGTTTTAATACCGTTACTACTCACTTCATTTTGAGATTAGGAAGTAATAGAACAGCATCATAGCATTATTTTAGTCAGATGAAAAGCACCGTGGCCTTGTAAATTTAAGAAAATAACTTGACTCACACAGACATTCATAGGCAGAGAGTAGACCGCTTCCTGAATGGCAGCGGAGAATTAGTTAGAGAGTGAAGCACAGGAAGAGATGAGAAGGAAGTGTGCGTCTGAATCAACAACTCGTCTGTGATACATGCTGAAACAATGGCACAGAGGACATTCCAACTGATCAATCAAGCGTCACAGCCGTTAAAAATATCCTGCTCATAGAATCATTATAGCAGAGATCTTTTCAAATAGTTAGAACACGATTCAGCAACATTTGAAATTCTTGTGCTGTAAAGGCTTCAATGTGTTTTCGTTCAAGAATACATGCAGTTCATTAAAACTTGGCTCTTATGTTTTAGCCACGTTAGCAGAGTGGCTCTGGGGATGGCAATGTCCGTTAGGTCGATACACCACTTTGACTCAGACTGAAATATCTCAACAACTTGTTGGATAGATTGCCATGAAATTCTGTACAGACATTCAAGGTGCACAGACGATGAATCTTAACTGACTGACAGCAGCTCACACACTAGACCTTTACCAGGAGGAATCTCTAAGTCTGAATCTGTAGTGCAACCTGGGAGTGTAACCATTTAACTAATAGTAGTTAGTCTAACCACCCGGTCACAAAGACCACCGTGTGAAAAGCTAATTTGCTGCTAATCACAGTAGAGGTGACAAGTTTGACACTATGTGATAAAGCCACATTGTGGATGCAGATGGTTCATGTGACAAATATCTAACATAAAACTGTGAATTTTGAAACACTTATGTTTCTTACGAGCTGCAGCCTGTTGTGGACTTAGAGGTTTTTTGTGTTCTTACTGTGAGAGTTTACAATGCAAAGCTATGTTTTCTGGTCACCGTTTGTGGAAAAGGCTGTTTTTTTTTTACAAGGACTCTATGTGTCTCTGCACCAGTGTGATCCACAGAGCATTACAGCACATATAATTACGGCTCTGTATGGTCATGTCCCTCTGAAACCTCAGCCAGGGCCTCCATTTTGGGTTTTCCACCATTTCACTCACTAAAGTTTGGATAAAACACTTGTTTAAAGAGACCAGACATGATTTCAATCCAAGGTGTGTAAGTCTGTGTTTTTGTTTATGCTGCTCCATAGAGGTGAAGTGTTGTATTTATTACAGTGTCTTAGTGTTTAAGTTTGTTTTTGTGGACCTGTTGCTTTCTCTGACCATTGAAGCCACAGTCATCCTGCCTGTGGTTTTGGTCTGGAGTGTGGAGGACCAGGCAGCAGTTTGCACTGTGGGTCTGTGTAGGAGAGCGCACGAGCCTCAAACGTGTTGCAGTAACGCAACAGGGAGAGCAAAAGCCTCCAGCTGGCAAGCAGCTCGGGTTGACAACAAAAACTTCAGTGTAAACCACTTCAGATAACACAAACACTGTACAAAGTAAACATTTCATGAATGAAGAAAACAAGCATTATTCATTTGCTTTCTCGTCAATGTCCCCAAAGATGTCCCCAGTTTTTTATTAGTGGGTGTAGAGTGAGTGTAGACTGCAGGCGATTGGATCAAGCTTTAAGTAAATGACTTGATGATTATTGAATAGGGATCATTCTGCACCTGATTGGAGTAACATGGAGTAAAAAAAAACACCACCAAATCTCACAGCAGTTTGGGAAACATTGTCAAATTTCACCTAAATTATCAACCCAAACTGTTTTTTTTTTCAATAAAGAGATAAAACGACAGAATCAGTGGTGTAAAAAAAAAAAAAAAAAAAAACATCAGACTTTACCACAGGAAACCACTGTTTTTTTTGTAAAGCATGACCATCAACCTCTAACCTTAACGCAGTAGCAATTTTAACCAAAATCACAATGTTTCCCTAACCAAGTTGTTTTTGTGCCTAAACCTTACCAAATCTTAATTAACCATCACAAAACAGATTTATTTCTCAACAGTGATTTGTACATTTTTGAAAACACTTATATGTGTTGCTTTAAAAGGCAATTACAAATTACAAATGTACTGTATTTTGTCAGGTAATTCGGAAGACTTGTTGGGTGAAGAAGTTATTCAGCTGCTGAATCATGCATCATTTTAGATCTGCGATGTCATACTGTATTTGAAATAGATCATCACAAAATTAAATACAAAATACAGCACTGTTTGGTGTCCAAACCCCTCCCCATAGCTCACTAAAGGGCCTACTTGGATATTTTCCTGACTAACACCCAACACAGAAAATAAATTGGTTTGCTAGTGTTATACTGGATTTGTGATGGTAAAGCTGCTGGTTCCTAAGGCAAAAGGTATTCCAGTTTTTTTCAGTTCAAGTTCTAATAATGTTGTTGCAGTTCATATTGGTTGCAGATAGGAGTCAATAGAAAATCAGCTCTGGCCACTGCTCAACTCATGTTGATGTCCTCATGTGCTCCAAAACAACAGCGTTACCATGGTGACCTTATCACTCTAACCACTGCTATCCAAAGGCTCTGTTCTCCATCACTGTGGGGCCAGAGGCTTTCACATGAGCTCCATTACCTTCTGACCTCACTCATATACTCTCCAACATAAACACACACACACACACACACACACACACACACACACACACACACACACACACACACACACACACAAGCTCTAGCTTATCGTACTGCTAGCTATTTAACACTACAGGAAAAGGTGTGTTCATTGCACATTGCATCCTCTTGAAATCCCGTCATCTTAAATCGGCTTCCGCTCTCATGTTTATGTAGTAAGAGTTCACTTTTCAGTTTATTTGTTATCTCCTACCTCAAAATCTTTGGTCTGTGGATGGTTTCTGTGTCTTGGGGTTTATGTACAAGTACACATTTCACATATAGATTGCATGTCTTAAGTTTAGTTTTTATTGGCTGCTGCGAGGTGACATGAAAGGGACACTAAAGTGAAGTGATGTTCAAGACAGACAACTGACCTCAGATCTGCTGCTTGATGAATCTGTCATTGGTTGCCCCTGGAACCTAAACTCAAATGAATGTAACAGAGGGGCCAGTAAATGGGGACACATACTGCATCCTGTTTTTCTCACTTAAATAAAGGATCCCAGACCACAAAGACTGAGCTTGCCAAATGAAAGCTGGTCGTCGACCTTGCTTTAGAGATGACTTGGGGTGATTTTAGGTGATTTTGTTAGTTTTTCCATTGCAGCTCCCTTAATTATCAGTTTTAAAATGACTCGAACCCAAGAACATATTGGCAGGCCGCACAAGGCATCTGTCATTGTATTTAAGAGCCTGTTGGTAAGAAGTCTTTTGTTGAGGAGGATCCAAATTATTTATTCCCTTGTTATTACTGGAAACTCTAGCAAAACTATAGGACAGATCTGCTGACATAATTATAAGATACAGTTGCAGAATGAAGGGTCAAATTAAGAGAATTTAACTGACTGAAAAAGGAGACAAAAGAAACAGACTTTGCAAAGGTGTGTGGTGTTGCCTAAAGTTCAAAAGGTCAAACGTTCAAGAATTCCCACTTCACTTGCTTCTTGCAGATAGCAGACACTGCAGAGCTCACTCAGCGAAATTCAGACTTCCAAGATCTGTGCAAGGCCTCCTCCTCCTCTCTCCCTCGCTAGATCATCCTTTTGTCACGCAACTCCCCCGAGAACCGTCAACTGCATTTGGGCTGCCAAGAGTTTTCCACTGAAAAGCTTTTTCCAGTGTGGGGGTTCAGCTTTTGTGGCAGAATACCACCTTTTACCGTATATGATGTCTTTACTGTAAACAGAGGGAAACGTGTTGATGTAGGCATTGTGAATTTTCTCTGGATTGAAGGTTGATAATGTAGTAAAATTGATGAACACCGTGAAACATGTGGGTGTGTTTTTGAAAGTTTTATACAGGTTCTCGCGTTACATTTTTGGGTGTGCCATGTAATTGTTTCTCCGACTCCCCAGTGTGTTGTTAAGGATCTCTGCTCAACCCCCACCCCCTTTTCAAGACCAGCCACCCACTCAACATGAGGCATAGCAGCAACTGGGGAGCGTGTGCCAGCCTCACTGCGGTCTAGCAGCCGAACCCGTCCCATGCACCAAGACGAGAACCCAGATGCAAAGGATTATGGGTTTTATATTCAGTTTACAGTAACTCTGGTTTAATGTGAGGGTGGGATGGGGGGGGGGGGAGAAGGGGAGAGGGGACTGCGGTTGGTGTGTCACATGGAGGACTCTGGCTAATATATTCCAGTTTCTGTCAGTTTCTGCCCTCAAGCAGTTTTATAGATTTGTTTTTCTAAGAGCTGAACTGTAAATTTGTGACGCAAACCTTTAGCTCTTCTCTCCTGTGGAGGATATTTTTTGATACCAGCAATGATCACAATCAGAGGGTGATCGTTTAAATCTACTTAAGGCTGTGATACCCACCGCAACTTTATAGGCCAACTTTTAAGTGTAATGGTGCACAGCAATGCTTTAATCATGTGCAGTGTGACCATCGTGTTGCCAGGAAACATTTGAGTTGACTTCCTTTCTTTGTCAGTTGCTTGAGGTTTTGCCAATTTATAATGCACAACATTTTGCAGAGTGCACTGGATTGCCATTTACTTTTTCATGTCAAGGACCCCTTAAAGGGCCTGCAGTTAGCCACATACTCCTGTTCGCTCTGATTTGGTCTCATGGAGCTTAATTTGAGGATATTACTTTGTACAGAGCTCACGGGTGGGCAGAGCACTTGGGAGTAAAGGCTGATACAAGAACAATGATTCTTAATTTCTGATTTCTCATTGTTTTAATGGCATTATAATAGAGTTTAACCACTCCTTATTCCTCCCTTTAGGAACCACCGGTCGATTAAATCCCCTCCTTAGCTGTATGCTGATGAGTTGGGCAGGCTACTTTTGTTGCAGTGACTGATTACCTCATCAAAACCTTAATCAGTGAGGGATTACAAAAAACTCAAAATGCATCCAGATTAGTATAATATACTTAGTACTTTTTCTATTTGCACTGCTATGACAAAGTTCAGGAAATGTATATAATGTTTAAAATACAATTTTACAAAGAACACCTTTCTTTATTTAAACAGCCTTACAAGTTTCTTTATTTTATTTTAAAAGTACTCCCAGGAGTAATCCTTTGTTTTTCAAAACATGTGTAATTGAATGCATCTTATTTTACATTATACAAAAATATCCAGTTCAGTTTTCTTAAATACTCTCTCAATAGAAATCACAATTTCTGCTCTAACCTTGCATCCATAATCATCAAGTTAGCCTGTTTTACTAGGGACCTTATAATTAACTTTTTTTTTTTTTTTACATCAGACAAACTGTAGAGCAGATTCTGGGCTGATATAGTGAGTTATTACCAAGAAAGCATGAAACAAGACATTAATAATTAACTGCAGTTTGATTAACACTTCTGAGCCACACAAGAATGCACTGCACCTGCCGGATCGTGTGTCATAACTCTAGAGCTACAGTATTTCACCATGTTGCCTTTCTTTTGTAGCCTCACAGACGCTGGTTGGAGTTTTAAATAGTGCACAGAATAAAGATATTTTAAGTTTTTATGCTATTAATTCTGGAAGAACATGCTGGAGTTTGTAATGCCAAGAGAAGCCCAAAAACTGCTTAAAAAAAAAAGAGAAAAAGAGTCTGGAAGATGGAGACATTCTGTATCTGACTGACATCAGAGCAGCTTGACATGAACTTTGGCAGTTCTCTCTCTCTCTCTCTCTCTCTCTCTCTCTCTCTCTCTCTCTCTCATAACCCCCCAAATAATGTGTCATTCCATCTTTTATTTTTTTTTCCCCACATGGCTTTACCTTCCAGTGGTGACTAATATTTTCTACCTCAATAGAAATAAATAGAGACAGAAATCTGAGGTTAGAAGGAAAGGAAACAGGGAAGCAAACAGTTTGATCAGTACCATGTGCTTTGCTTCAAATTAGACCAGAATGAAAATAAGTCTTTTTTGATAAATGTGCAGTATAATTTATTTCGGGTCGGTCCACCACTCCTATGACCTGGATTGCCATGGAATTCTTTACAGATTTTTCAACAACTGTCAGATGGATCATAAATTGCTGTTGAAATACTGAAAGTGACCACTGGTCAAACTTTTGTCATTAAAGGGATAATTTGACATTTTCAGAAATATTAGCTTTCTTGGCAAGAGTTCAATGAGAAAAGTGATATCATTCTTATATGTGTCATATCTCAATATGAAACTGGAGCCAGCAGCAAGTTATTTAAGCTTAGCATATGTCAGCCAGCATCAAGACTTTAGGAAGTCACTGTGATCGGCCAAGAAATAATCCTGCACATAACCACCTGCTATCCCTATTTGTAGTCTTTTTTTTTTATTAGACAGGATAGCTTGAGACGTGAAATGGGAGAGAGAGGGGGAATGACGTGCAGCAAAGGGCCGCAGGTCGGAACCGAACCATATTTAATGGGCAGACAGCAGAGAGTGATATCAATCCTCTCATCTAACTTTTCAGCAAGAAAGCAAGTACGCCAACTATACCCAACTATTCCTTAAACAGGTTGTTGTTAGTTCATGCTAAGCCCTGTTTCTACGTGGGTGTAGCCTCAGTCCTGCCTGTAAATTAATGCGAACATGCAGTCCGATGGGAATACTCATATGTCAAGAAAATGTCTCTCTTGCATGAAATCGAATCAAAATAATTTTCTAGTTGTCAGCGCTTATGCCTGTATGTACAAGTTTCTAACGAGATTAATATAAAACCAGTGTATCCGTTTTCATTTGGGCTTTGTCTTCACTGAAGCTCCTGTGCAGTTCTGTTAAGAGCTCACGGTTTTCCGCATTCCTCGGTACGACGCATGTACGAGTGGGCCGCTGTTTGAGTCAGTAAGAGAAGCTCAGTGAATTAGCAAAATGTCTCCAAATACTAAAAATAGTTTCTCTCTGAACTCGTTTCAGCGTATGGGACTCATTTGATGTGTGTGTGTGTGTGTAATGTCTCCACAACATAAAAAACACATGATCAGTCCTTGAAAGCGTTACAAACTGTGTAGTGTGTTGGAGTGTGCATGTGCATGCATGTGGACGTTATGGGTGTGGTGTAAGTGTACTGTACATGCACGTGTGTGTGTGTGTGTGTGTGTGTGTGTGTGTGTGTGGTATTTTGCCTATTTTATATTGGTTTATAGAGCCACATGAAAGTTTCTTTGCACTGGATGAGATTGTCTGTTTTTTTCATTACAAACAAGATGAAAATATGTTGGAGCAACCTCTACTACTGTGGTGTTTCACAGATCTTGGTCCAGACTTTACCTCTTTGACCAGTGGATGTGAACTGTGGAGGTGTGCATACATTACGGCCAGGTAACGGCTAACTAAACGCATCGAAACTGAATGGAAAAACTGTTGCCATACATCATGATACTACATGCTTTTCTGCGGCGTAGCCAAGCTTGTCCAAGTGAAAAGATTCAGAGTTGCAGTTTGGAAAAAGCTCAAAGGAAATAATGATAGCTCAGGGTTGAATGTAATGGAGTAGAAGGCTATTATGTGAAAAGGAGGTAAGGGGAAGAATCAGTCAATCCCCAGTTGTGGTGACGCTTCATGTAAAACTCAATTTATAGAGTACCTGCCCTCCTTTATTTCACTAAAAAGCAGGGCAGCCTCCTCAAAGAGTCCAGTTTCCAGATGATGATACTACCACCTGGAGCTCCAGACGTCTACCTGCCTTCCCCTCCCCACTGTAGGTAACCCAAACATGCAATGCAACTGACGTCTGAGCTTGACTTCAAAACAACTTTGTCTGCACTCATTAAGCTCTCTTTCTCTGTGTTTAAGAATTCCCAAGCGGTTTGGAGGCTTTTTCTAATGAAGCACAATTAAAATGAAAAGAAGGTAATGAAAAATATTTACCCCCAGTCCAATGAAGTGGCTGGTGAAGTTGACTCCTCTTAATAAAAGCCATATGCCTATTCTCATAAAACACTGTTTTTGTGGCACAGATTTCTGAGGCGTGAGCGTTTGTGCCAGCGAGTGAATTAACTCCTGACGGTGGGTAGGAGAGCAGTAAGAGGCAGTTTATCAGAAGCAGAAGATCTGTGCACTCACACAGATTTATGTTGCAGCCCTCACCACGCCAAATCTCCAGCAGTGATAACCAGCCACTGAACAGAGTTGATGTAGAATTAAATCTGTTAAATGCGCTTCGGATTGATTGCAGAGGTGTTTATGGTGGACTGTTTCTACAAACACATTAAATAATCCATATTCTGATGTTTTTTCTTCTTCTGCAAAGCACCATAAAGAACATATTTTGTAAACATACATGATTGGCTCTAATGGGAACTGAACCGCTGACCTTGGCACTATTAGAGGCATGCATTATTCACCAAGCCACAGGCAAATCTTTTCCTCATCTCGGGAAATTTCCCCAAATGTCCGCAGCAGTGTGACTTAAAATGCAAATATGTGCATGAAATGTGAGAGAAATATGTTTGTCCCCCCACAAATAGATGACATGAAGGAGACAGAGCTAGGAAGTAAGTTGGACAGTGAAATGATGCAGTGGAAACAACTGCCAAAAACCAGGGTCAAATCTCTAAATCATACATAGTTTTCTTACAGATTTACTTTTGAGTTTATCTTACTTACTAGGGTCAAATCTCTAAATCATACGGTACATAGTTTTCTTACAGATTTACGTTTGAGTTTATCTTACTTAACCTTGACCAAAATCTTACCAAAGTTAGTCACCTAAACTTAACTGTCTGTTGAAAAAGGTGATACAATTCACCAAAGACACAATCAGAATTTGGAGGATTCATCCTCGTTTAAAAAAAAAGACAAATCTTTTTTTGTCCGTCAAAACCAATGACATCCCCATCAGCCTCAGCTGTACTTGGTGTTTTGTGCTAACTAGAAAATGTTCTAAGATGACAAACAAGGGAAACATTTGCATTGTAATTGTGCGCATTTAGCATAGAGACATTAGCATTTATTTAGCTCATAGCAAAGCAGTGGAGTACAGCCTCACCGAGCTGTTGGCATGCCTGTAGATTGTTAATTTGGTTTAGAGTTTCTTATTTGACTGAAATCTTAGACCAATTCTGAGGGTAACATTTTGGTCAGATTTTAGTCGCCTAAACTTGTGATGAGAGCCAGATAATAGTGATCATACAATTCTCAAAAGACAATCTGTGAAATGTCATGACCCTTTGTTGAGGAAGTTTTAACACACAGAGAGTTTTGTTGTTACTCCTTCTTTATAGATCTGAGATGTTTTTTAATGAAGATGATCTTGATGGCTGGCTGCGATGTCACTCTCCCTAAGAAATCTCCCTAAGGCCATGAGTAGATGACATGAGATGCTGTGGTACTGTAATTCTGTCAGTCGGGACTTGTTGAAAATACAAGAAGGGGAACATGCTTGACTGATCCTATGTCAACATGATGTTCCCGTTCTCTAGAAATGCCGTTGCAATCCCACGATGCTTTTACCAGAAGGCTCACACCACTGGCCTGCTGAACTTCTGTTCATTTTCATGGGATATTTGTAAGAGGAAAAAATTGCCTCCCTTTTGCTCCCTGAGAGCCCAACAGGGTCCCCGTGCCGAGGCGCTCTCTTGGGCCGATGCACTGATTGGATCCAGATGTTGTCGGAGTGTGGAAGGGGACAGCAGAGGAGTGTGGAGGCCTTACTGCCGCACTGATTGATTGATAGGGGTCTGGATGAAGTTGGGAGTCACATGTCTTGACCCTGATCCCCCCCCTGTCTCGTTTTTTTTCTTATGCTATCACTCTGTCCTAATCTATCTTGTCTGCTGTCAGGTTGTCTCCTGATGCCTGTGTTTTATATACCCTGTTGAGAAGGTGTGGAGCTCGACGGGGAGCAGACAGCGGTACGCTCCAAGTCTGGCACTTTGCCTCACCTCTGCTGAGCGTTTAACAAACTCTTTCCGAGGCTAAATCTTAACCGCAATTTATAGGTACCGAGAACCAGCTTTCAATGAATTTTTCTATCCGCCACGCTGTGAAATGTTAATTATAGTAAATGAAAAACAAAAACAACGATTGTAAATCTAGTTGAGAGGAATGGGCCTTTTTTATTCATCTGTGTTTCCACTGTACATTTGACTCACAGAGTGCTACAGAGATATTGCTGTTTCATGGCTGCTCAGATTTGTTTCAGTAAATTACATATTACTTCTTTTTGAATTTCTGTTTTTCAAATTGATATTATTATGGGATATAAATGAGGACTATTAATAATTTCGAAAATAATGAAATACAATTAAACAACCTCAGAAATGACCATTTAAAACCAATTAAGACATCACCTCTTTAACATGGACTACATATATAATACACACTACAAGCGAATGTATTTGTTGCAGAATCAGATTGCTGTGCATTGTATAAATGTTGCTTTTATTATGTCTGCCCTCTGTTGTTTCCCCTAATAAACAAAATAAATATGTTTTGGCCTAGTGCCATCCCTGCTGAAATGTTTGGGTTTTTGCATCGCTCTGTAAATGTCTGTCCTCTTTTCCCTCAGGACCATGCCGACTCTACATAGCTCCGCCGTCTTGCTGCTTTTGAGCTTCCTGATTGGTCTGACCTACTCTCTGAACCCAGGAGACCCCAATGTGTGCAGCCTGTGGGAGAGGTGAGGCCTGTTTGACTGTGACAAACAAATAAATGTCACTGTTGTTATATCCATTTAAAAATATGTTCTCAAACAGTGCTGCATACATACAGTATTGCTGAAAGTTTACTTCAACATGTCAGTGGTGAGTCGAGACCTTCATTCATCACATAAATGACAAAAGAAAAAGAAAAAGCAGCATTTTGTTATATACTTGCTCTGTGGAGACGGAAAACTATCTTTCACTTTAGAGCCACTTCTACCTTTTTACCACAGTAACTGGTTTGCAGCATAGTTATCTAAGATTGGTTACCTGCTTATCTTAGTAAACTATCACATCCAACAAAATCAAAATTCAAAACTGCTAGTGGACATTACTATTTTCTATAATATATTATAGTTATGTAGCTCTTTACATAGATCCATAGCTTTCAAATTGCTTGCAACACCTCACCTAAATCAAGTGAAGCTGGAACCAGCAAATGTTTCACATTTTTGCTTACAAAATGACTAAAATAATTAACAGATGAAAATAGAGGCCGATAAACTTTCTGATGATCAACTGATTAATCGATTAATTGTTGACAGGGACTGACTGTGTACAAACTGGGCAGTCACTAGTTGTTTGGACCAAAGCGTAGGACCGGCCGACGGACATTGTCATCAATCATAGCCACTATACAGCTAGCATGGTTAAACAAAATCCCCCCTTTTCAGGCAAATAACATGGCATTTGTTCAAAAGTTAGGCTGATATATTTTGTTTCAAATGGAGCTGGATAACTTTTCCATTTCTTCTGACTGTAAATGATGTATGTGTCATGTTCTGCTATTCAGCTTCACCACCTCAGTGAAAGAGTCCTACTCGCATCCTTACGACCACGTGACGGAGGAGCCCTGCTCCGACCCTCGGACCTCCTACAGATGCATGCGCCACAGGTAGCAGTAGCGCAAGGACTCATTTCCTGTTGGAGCTGACTTCCTGTTCCTGTCTGTGGAGGGTCAAAGCGTCCTGTTTGACTGTGTTATTCTTTTAGGATCACCTACAAGACAGCCTACAGGCAGGCGGTGAAGACAGACTACCGTAAGAGGTACCAGTGCTGTCCAGGCTATTACGAGAGCAGAGACAAATGTGTCCGTAAGTAATTATTTAAACAATCCACTCGCCTGCAAACTTTTTGTCACTGAGACAAACAGTAGGAATGCTAAAACATGAAACAGTGGAGGAGAAGAAGAAAAGTCCTTAGCCAGCAGGCAATCGCCAGATTTTAGAGCGGTTTTGATCTGTGGTTTTATCAACCCACAATAAACACCAAAGTACATTTATCAACAGGCCCTCAGCTGCTTTCATGCCCGACTTGTAGAGATCTTGAAAAGCCAGGTAAACAATCTGAATGTTCACATGTACTGAATTAATCTGATTATCTCAGACAATCAGTCTGCAAAATACACACACCTCTGTCTTCTGTCCAAAAGCCTCCCAAGGACTGAAACACAGTTGAATGTTCTCCTCAAAATGTCTGATTCCATTTGAACCCTACTTACCCTAACCTTATAGTAGAAAAAGTAGGTTTCAAGTCCAAGCAGGTCTTGTCCCACCCTGTGCCGTACCCAGCATTTTAGAAGAACCGAGATCATGACTTACTTTTTATTTATACGATGTACACGTCTCCTTGGTTCCTAAAAAAGCCAAAATCCCAGAAAAACTACTGAGGACCTGACCTCAGTGTCCTCAGTGATAGCTACCCTTCTGGTCCCACCCATGGGTGTGCAACATCAGTATTACTGTGAAAACTAACATTGTATATAAACAGATTTATAAAAAGTTTTTTCACAATCAACAAATACATTCAAAATATATTCAGGCCAGATTTAAGATTTGATCCCTCTGTTAATGACAAAGAAACAACTTAGGCTTGAAAGATTTCTGTAATGCAATAAAATAGACATTTAAACGGGAGCCTGAATAAACAAAGTAACCTGATGTTGGATGAATACTTTTGGTATTATTCCAGCACAATACCAACATTTCTTTTTTGTCTTTTTTCCATGCAACATGCAAAGTTAATAAGAGTAGCACATGAAACTGGAATTACCACAATTATGGGTTCTCTTCCCACTGAGGCTTCTCATGCTGATACTGGCTTTACTAACTGGAATTTTAAACTAAACTAAACTATGTGATGCTGACACCATGCAAACCCTCTTCATAATTTTCACATTTTAATTTCAGTTCAAGGATTTCACATAATTTCAGCAACTGTTATTTCATAAACTAAGCATCTGTTACTGATGAATTCAGAGGTGTGGCACTGTGCTGCATGCACAGCACTCACAACACAGTGGGCAAACTCACTCAACTTGATAACACAAGGGCCAATGTGCTTAAAAAAATTGATGATGTATAACCTGAAGCCTTTTAATTAATAAGTAAAAGTTGTCCAAAACACGAGGGACTTTTAGACGTAAGGTCAGAACTTATTTATGGAGTACGGTTACTGGTTTTTAATAAAATTTAAACTCAATCAGTCCGTTTTTTTAGTTGCCTTTTAGTTGTTTAAGTGGATATTTATTTAGTTTTGGTTTAGTTTGTACGGATTTTATTGTTTAATTTCATGTTACATGTTTTGAGTCTGTCTTCTGACAGCTTGGGACCCTGGTGGAAACAAACACACTTTAACATGGATTCAGTATGTTTTGTAGAGCCATAAACAAAACAAAAATCAAAAATGTTTGAAAGGGGAAAACATTCCTACATATGGATTTGATTTCTGACTCAGTTGCCATGATATCTCCCTAACAAACTGAGCTTTTAATGTGATTTAAGTAATCATAAACCTAACCTCAATCCTAATCTTAACTTTAAGTACTGTACTGTAAAGTTAATTGTCAATTTAAGGAAGTCGTGTTTAGAGATGTTCCAATCGGCTCCGATACTGCCTAAAACGCTGGTATCGGTAACCGTTTGGGTGCAGTAGTTCAAATAAACAGGTAGTTCATTGTTGTCGTCTGAAAATACCAAACCGATGCAGCTGTCAACAGTTTGCTGAAACGCTGTTATTGCGGACAGTCAGCAGTGACATATATAAATAAAGCAAAACCATACATGGGAGCATGGTTTGAGAAAATTCTACCTTAGCTTTACAAACCTCATACATCACTGGATGATCTCAGAAGTACATGATTGTAATAACAAGGTTTCTGTGCTTTGTGCTTCAAAAACTGACATTTTGGAGATAAATGTTTTTCATTCAGCAGAAATAATATGCATTTTGGTTCCTTATTGATGAGCCACCTTTCACAGCAGTCGTGTGTGTGTGTAGTTTTGTTGATGTTGCCAAACACAAAAGCCTTTGATTTTACTGATTGACATCAGAAAAGCAAAGACTGTAGCCTTCTGCCATTTTAAGCTTTATAATTGAAATATCTCAGCTTTCAGTGTGTCATCTATAACTCCTCCTAAACCCACTATCTGTACAATGTACACTGTATTTTTTATTTTCTAAATACATATAATTAGATATGATTATGCTTACCTCCTTCATTTGATGACATGTTAGCCTTTTTCTTAGGTCCCCCAAATATCCAGCTTCCAGTATTCATACACTTTCAACTAAAGCAGAAAATAATCAATTAAATTATTGTTTATTGAAAGAAAAACACTGTGTGTATACAGTAATACAGCATGTGCTACTCAGTGTGGTTAGAAAACACTTGTCTACAAAAAAATCAAGAGGTCTCTGGGGGATTATTAGTCTTTAGTCAAAAATGCATGATTGAATTAACCTAATTAATAGCAGAACCATTTATGAAGCTGGTGAGAACACAACTCTGTCTAAGAGGAACCTTCTTTACAGCATTAATGGCATCTAACACTGGCTGGAGGCTCATCATTGACATTTTTTATGATGGGTGGAACAAATTTAGGAGGGAAATAATACAAATTTAATAAAAACACCCTTGAAATTGTCTACTTTTGAAATATATTCAACACATGGTCTTTGGACAAATGATGTCTGCTGATAGGTGCATCAGATCAAAAAACACTTCTACAGTACTGTGTGTGTTGTTGTAGAGGGCACTGAAAAACGTTTAGAGGATTTGTTGGAAAACGGACAAAAAAAAGAGACAATCGAAACAGTATATCTTGTGTGAAAAACAATTATTGCAGCAATATCCACTTTAATATAATTATTAGTGGTAGATAACATCCAGATCTATTCAAATGAACAGTTCATGACGGGTTCTGTTGATGAAACGGTTCTTTCTCATTTAATTGGGCTGTGGGGATACATCAGACAAAATAAAGTTGGGAACCACTGTCCTATACAGTCTGATGTGTAATCTCAGATAACTGCACACCTTGCTGTATGTCATCCATTGCATTGATTGTTCTCCACCTAGTTGGGTCGGTTATAAAGTGCGTTTCTTATCAACAGCTCGCTGCACCAAGGAGTGTGTCCACGGTCGATGCGTCGCTCCAGACCGTTGCCAGTGTGAGGGAGGCTGGCGTGGCGACGACTGTTCCAGCGGTATGAATCTATCTTTTTTCCTTCGCTCAGACATTTCCTCACGCTCTCATTTGCTTTTTCTCATATCACTTTCTCCCCCCATCTTCAGGTGCACACACAAATAAAGTTGACATGCATAACAGGAAATGACAACTGGCCATTATTCAAATGGCTGATCTTCACATACACCACTGCATCACAGACAATCCTTTCCAATGGAAACAGCAAGGGAGCATTACAGCATCCACAGCAGTGAGTCATTATTGTCAGCCTCAGTTCAGAAACCAGTTTACTAGAGCAGGAGGAGCTGCAACTCCACCTCTCACAGTTACTCTTAAATAAATACATCAACTTTTGAGCAGCTTTTCTCTTCCTACTTTAACAAACATGTAACAAAATGGTTTGAAAGCAATAAGTTATGAGTTAAGTACTGTATTGGAAGTAGCCATAATCCATAAAAAGACAATAAAACTGCTCCGTTTACCTGTTATGACATTTTTTACAAAACTAAAGTCAGCCAAAATGATTATATAATAGTTATTCAAGGCACCAACTCAGAACAGTGAGTCTAACCCAGTTTGTCTTGTCTAAAAATCTTCTTAAATTTTATCGTTCAAACAATGTGGAGTGTGAAACCAGAACCACATTTCGTGGGGCTGCTGTCCCCCTCACTAAAATGAAGTTTTCCACTACCTTCAGCCAGTTTCATCGCAGTCAGCTGGGTCAATAGTACACAGCCCTCCTCCACTTACTCCCCCCTATTCCTCTACAGAAAGAAGGAATTAGCTTTAACGGGTAGTGGTTGATGCCTTGACAGGGGGATGATGGGAAGGGGAAATGGAAAATGTTACCCCACTCTCTCTTGCATGGCCCAGTTCTCTCCGACTCTCCTTACACTCCTCCCTCCACTTCAGTATTCTTTCTTTGCTTTACTCTGCTATTTTCTCTTCTTCCACTCCTCCTCCTCCTCTCTTCAGCCTTGGCTCCATTGTATCTTCCTATAATGGAGTCTTTTTGGCAGAATGAGCCCCTGACACTTCCTGGATGCCTGTGTGTTGAGCTATCTAAGTATGGGAAAAAGGAGAGGGGACTGGGTTTTTTATACTCAACACTCTTAGCACGGTTTGCCCATGAATATGGAGAAAATAGAGGAGGCAAAGTAAACTCAATACTCTTTGTTCTATACATGAAAGAAACATTGATTGTGCAGTAAAATGTTCCCCATCAGTGTTTTATATTATATATGATATTTCTGGATTAATATTACTGCTGCATTAATGTGTATGTTGCATTTTACTGTTGTAGATGTGTATGGTTGTGCTAATTTAACCCCTTTATATACTGTAGGGTAGTTTAATCTACAGAAATGCATCATATTCTATAAAATCATCATATGTTTGCAGCATCGCTGTCCTGTGAGAACCACGTATCTCTAAAAAGTAGTTTTCATTAAAAACAGCTCTGTTTTCAGCTTTGTGACGATACATCTTCAAGCTGATCCAAGAGGCTTTTTAAAGAGTTAAGTTAGCTTAAGAAGTAGGCACATTTTCTCATCAAATAAAAGAATGCTTCATCCTTCAGTTTATCAGAAACATTCTAAAAATCACAAAATTTTGAGATGCATTGTTTTCACTAAGAGTATTAAAAACTGTAATATGAAAAGTAACTAAAGCTGTCAGACAAAAGTAAAAAAAAAAAAAAAAAAAAAAACACACCACTTGGACAATTCCCAGGGGAAAAGGAAGAATTTTCCCACAATATCAGTGTGCATTCCTAATAAAAGATGGTCAAGAGATGCCAGTTCTGAAGTGTGTGTCACTCAGTGGGTATACATGCACGTGGTATTACAGATACTGGATTGTATCACTGTACAGGTCATGTTAATAATAATCTGTGTGGATACAAATGTGTATCTCCATCACTAACGTTAACTTAAGCTTTTATTATTTTGGAAGTCTTATTGAGATCAAGACATGAGAGCACACGTTCAGTGAATCTGTGTGGTTGTCAGTGTTTTGTTGGGTCACTGTGATAAATAATCAAACATGCTGTAGGTCATTGAACTATCATGGACAGATGCAAACGCTTGGAAGAAAATTGTCCATGAATGCTCCTTTCATCTGGCAATTTTTGATTGATTAGTGCTTGTCGTTAGAATGATTAAATCAAAGTTAGACAGACTTAAGCTAAGTGTATTTGATCAAGGTAAACAAACGCAGCAACACTGTTAGAGAAAGCCTTGCACTTGAGGACGTACGTTTACATGCAGATAAACAAACACATGGGAAGAGTTTTAGTCACTGAAGGCTGGGACTTTGCCAGCTGGTTGCTTAAAAATCACACATCCAACCCATTGGTTCATCAACTCTCTGGATGCATCAGCCTCTCAGTTCTTGTGCCGACAGTTCTGCAGACCCTTTAGTAAATCCCTGCTGTCCTGAAGAATGTCTTTGTAAACATAATCCCTGGTGCAGCTGAGTTTCTCATTAGTCAACGTGACACACTCCAGCAGAACCCCTCCCCAATCCCACACAGAAAAAGTGAAGGTATGATTCATTTAAACAAAAAGAGGCAAGGGTCCTGCTCTGCGTTAGTGCAATAAACTCTACAGTCCATGGCTGCGTGCTTTGCTCCAGACCAAATTTGGGTGTTTCTGTGTACCTCTGTGTAATTATTGCTAAAGCAGTCCTTGTATTTTTCAAAGCTGTGGCAGGGCATATGTGCAGCAGAGGCAAATGAAGAGGGGGGATACTAGGAACATGGACGTGTAGCTCAGGCCTTGATAAATGCTGCTGCTGCTCACATGAAGAAAGATGATTCACAGAGGTCAGCGTGAAATTGTTGGAATTGTTTTTAGCTTGTGAGAAGATAACTGACACCCATCCATGTGTTACGTCAGTGCTATTGAATATCACCTTTTCTCAACAATGTTCAATGTCCAAGACAGTTTAAGGTATTGATGAGAAATTTAAAGAATGCACCCATGACCAATCTGGGTTCTCATAAGCCAACCCAGTGGACGGAGATCTCTTCATCATGTATTGAAATCCAAACCTTGTGTGAATCTTCACTGCACACTAACCCCACCGGAGCCGATCCTCAGGCTTCTGTAAAATTAACCATTTAAAACTCGTCCGTCTCGTGAGCTCCATGAAAATCTCCCTGCCAATTTGAAATTATTTGTTGGTAATATAACACTCCAGGGCTAAAGGGGGAGATTTGGATGTGGAAGCATTAGGGAGATCCACAGTAACATGTGGAAGAGTCAGTACGTTATGTCATCCCCAAGCACTTTCTATTCTGTTATTCATCTCTGTGTTGTTAAATTTAATCAGTGTGTTTTACATTACATCATATGTAACTAAGTGTACACCACAGTGTATGGGAGGAAAATTGAATGAGGAAAAACAAGACAAAATTATCATACTTGCACCGTATGCAGGTTACAATAATCATGAGTAATCTTATTTTACTTCAGTGTTTTTATTTCCTTTACAGCATTATTGAGTAATGTTTAGAGTAGGAGGCATATTACTGGAAGCTGACTGGTTTAAATCGTTGGAAATGTGGGCAATGCAAGTGAGAACCTCCCTGGTGAGACTGTAACTGCAGTAGTGGTGGTATTAAAAAAGGGATAAATAAGTTTTAAAAAGTGAGGCGATGCCCAATGCAAAGGTGGTAGTGTTTGATTTTCGTGGATCCATTTTTCCCCAGGTAGTCTTATAGTTAATTTTTTAACATAAACTGTATCATTAAATACTGTATGTCAAATTTGCAGATTAAGATAAAAAAAAAAAAAAAAAAAAGCAAATCCCACAAAGCCACAATTCATTTTTAGGACAATTTTGCATGAATAAACCAGAAAGTTAGAGGTGAACTTCAATAGCTTGGCTAAACAACAATCAAATAAGTTTCTCCTGTTACCTTTCAGCCTGTGATGACAAAAACTGGGGGACAGGATGCAGTCAGAAGTGCATCTGTAAGAACGGAGGTCTCTGCGATCCCTTCAAGGGGACGTGTCAGTGTCCTCCAGGGTTCACAGGACGCAACTGCGACGAGTCCTGTCCAGCAGGCACCTTCGGGAAGGGCTGTCTGCAGAGGTGCAAGTGTGGGACCGGAGGATCCTGTGATAAAGCAACCGGAGAGTGCGTATGTCGGGACGGATTCACTGGGACTTTGTAAGTGAATATGCATATATATATAATAATGCATATCAGGAGAGTCATTGCAAAATGCTATATTGATTTTGTAAAGAGAAAGAAACACAAACATTGTTCACTTTCAACATTTACATGGTCTGTTTTTCTCTGATTCAAAAATAAATATAGCAATTTAGAATGGTTGAGTTTAAAAATTTCTGAAATTTAGATTACATACAGATTTCCTAAGTCAAAATACTTTATTCCTCTTACAAGGAGCAATTTGAGGCAACCAAGTTTACAAACACAAATATGTTATCTGTCAGCAGGACTAAGAGTCAACAGCAATGCTAACATGCTTACAATGACGATGGCTGTGTTCGAAACCGCTCCCTCATTCACTACTCCCTATGTAGCGTTTATTAAATAGTGAACTATATAGGGAACGACCAAACGAGATTTCGGACACTCACTGAAAACACATCGTTGCGTGACTTGCATCAGGAGATGCGCCCGTTGTTTGTGACGGAGGCGGGTGTGCCCAGCATCTAAACAAACTGAAACTAAAATACTTCCAATGCGTCCCTGAAACAAAGAGCACCCAGGAGGATAGTAAAATGTTGTGTATATTGTTGCATGTTACATTTCCACTGTTTAGAAACGAAAGTCCGCTCCATTTTTCCTTTTCAGTTTTCACGGCGATTTCGGTTTCTTGTTCTCCTCCGGGAAAACACAGCCGCGTTTCATTGTGGTATACGGGAGTAAAATGTAGGGTACATCGTATTTACACTCAAATTAGCAGTGCATTGTGGGTATTTTATAGTAGACTATATAGTGAATGAACTTTACCGCGGAGAATTTGAACACCACTACAAAATGGCGAACACATTATATAGTGCACTATTTCCGTGATAGGGAACGGTTTTGAACACAGCTAATTTAACTGATGTTCTAATGTATAGCAGGTATAAGGTTTACCCTGTTCACCTAAAGTTAGGATGTAAACATGCAAACATTTGCTAATTAGCACCAAACACAAAGTAAGGCTGAAAGGAAATGGAAAATCAGAGGATCAAAGGTGTTTCAATTCATCCTGAGAGGAACATGAATGTCTGAACCACGTCATGGCAATCCATCCAGTAGTTTAGATATATGACTAAGCAGCAAAATATGTTAACACGCTGTTGGTGGAAACAAGATGAAAGTCAGTAGGATTAAGTCTCTGGGGACCATGAATTTCTGTACAAAATGTCATGGCAATCAATTTAATAGTTGCTGAGATATTTAAGTCTGAACCAATCTGACGCTATATAGCTAAAAATTGACACTATGTACTTGGTGTAATCAATTTTAAGAGTATGTACAGTTAACTATTTCATTTAGGAGATACTTGATACCACACTTTATTACACTTGCCTTCATTATCTTAACTTTCTCAGGAGGACTGTCAGACATATGTCAGTTCTGGGCGCCCGGGTAGCTCAGTTGGTAGAGCACACGCCCACATATAGAGGTTTACTCCTCGACGCAGCAGCTGCAGGTTCGACTCCGACCTGGGGCCCTTTGCTGCATGTCGTTCCTCCTCTCTCTCCCCTTTCGTGTCCTAATAAATAAAATGCCAAAAAAAATTCTTAGAAAAAATAAAAAAAGATTTGTCAGTTCTTACCAAGTTATTTATTTGTTTCCACAATTTCATTTTAAGATGGAAAAAGACCCTGTGTACTACACTATAATCCATGAGTCATTTGTACGCCCTGTTTTTAGATGCCCCTGAGGATGAGTAAGCAATGAAAATTCTTCTCCACTAAATACGAGTGGAAACTCTTTATTCTGCCAATGTGAACACACAATACACTTTGAGCTGAATGGGGGCTTGGCAACAATAATTATGGGATAAAGCTCCTTAATGAATTGTGTATAATTGAAGTCTGTCCATATTATTTCACATCAAGGGTGTATAAGAAAATATAATGTTCCCACATTGAATTGTACAACAGGCAGTTTCAGCCAAGTAATCTGATTGGTCAAAGACACGTTCCAACTCTGCTGCTGATTTCCACAAAGCTGTTGAAATGCCAACTTTTATTGTAATCAGAGAGCTACTGTTTTCTTTTTATTGCTTCATGCTTTTTTTACTTTTCTTCAGAGCAGTTAAGGAGAATATGAGTTAACAGTAACTGTTAAATGCTGTGTATAAGGTCATTATGTACTTAAGAGTAACAAGATTTTCAAATGTTTAGGTACTTGAGTAGTCATTTTACTTATTGTGTTACAAGTAAAAGCCCTGCATTCAAAATGTAACTTAGTAAAAGTATTAGCATCAAAATATAAAGTATGAAAAGTAAACAGTCATTATGCAGAATGGCCCATTTGAAAACATGTATATTATAAGATTGTATTTTAATATTGTAATTATTTATGCATTAATGTTTGCATCCATTTAATGTTGCAGCAGGTAACGTTAGGACACATTTTAATTACTTTATGCACTGTGAATTTCCTGCAGGGATCAATGAGAAACCAGCGACTAAAGTTATCAGTTAAAAAAAAAAAGAGTAACAGGTACAATATTTGACTTTTAATTGTAGTCAAGTACAAGTATAAAGTAGCAGAGAAAGGAAATACTCAAGTAAAGTAGAAGAAATTCAAAATTGTACTTAAAGGGTAACTACCTTTTCTTTCAACCTGGACCCTATTTTCCTATGTTTTTGTGTCTAAGTGACTGATTGGAACAACAATCTTTGACACTGGTAGAGTACTAAGCAAGATCGCTGCAGTTGGCAGCGGCGAAACAAGCTACAATGTAAGTTAACGGGGCATTTGTCCAGCTTGTATTTGCCTTCACAAAAGTGCTTGTTTTGCCACTGACAGGCTCAGATTAATATTCTAACCTTTAAAACCCTTTGTTTAACCAGAAACAGCTCTGAAGTCACTAGCGCTAAACCCACCAGACTCCATTTAAAAAAGCAATACTTTTAGCTTGTAAAGAGACAACATATTTTCACATGTAAAAATCGGTAAACTATGTGTTTATTTCAATCAAAACTAAAGTTGTGATGGTTGGAAAAGTGGAATGACAACCCAAAACGGCTTTTCATACTTTTGTGTTTCTGTTGACTTTGAATGAAGTGTATTTTGTGATGCTAAAATTACTGTTTATTTACATGGACGCTGGTGGGCTTAACAAACGCAATTTTGCAGATGTTTTTATGTTTAAAAAAAAAAAAAAAGGATTTACTCTTTAACAGAAAGGTCAACCTCTTTAGAAATTCTTTCCATAATGTTGTCAGACACTTTAATCTTAAGAATATTAATCTGAGCCTGTCAGTGGCAAAATGAGCACTTTTGTGAAGGAAAATACAAGCTGGACAATTGCCCTATTAACTTACATTGTAGCTTGTTTTGCCGTTGCCAACTGCAGTGATCTTGCTTAATACTGGACCAATATCAAAGATTGTTATTCCCATCAGTCACTTAGACACAAAAACAGGAAAATAGGGTCCAGGTTGAAAAGAAAAATAAATTAAAAAAAATGGAAGTTACCCTTTAAGTACAGTACACCAGCAGATGCTTGAATAACCAATTAAATAAAAATAAAATAAAACCTCAATTTTGTTTTTTTACTGTAGAACAAAACATTTAGTTAAGTCCTCATGAATGTCCCAGGACACATGGAGTGTTTTTGACTAAAGTGGTTCATTAAGCTGTTATTAAGCATCAACTCCATCCTCTGCCCCCAGCTGCGAGACGGCGTGTCACAGGAAATGCCAGGCACGATGCTCCTGCCAGAATGGTGGTATTTGTAAAGGCAAAGGGATCTGCGATTGCCCACCTGGATGGACGGTAGGTTTTCAAGTTAAAACTTGCACTGTTATGTTATCCGTGAATTAGCCTTATGTGTAATATTCCAGCTGGCTCCAAACTTTGGAGGACCAGCCCAGTTATTTCTAGAGATATTTAGAAGCCAACCTGTTATCTCTGTCTGGAGACATGCAGATGCAAGGTTTTCCACTTAAGTCCTCATGGAAGTTTATTTGTCTTTGGAAGACATGCATGAGAAAAGACATGATTGCGATTCCATCAGAAAGCCAACTAGACGATTATTTTCGAAGTAACTGCATACATTGTAAAGTGGCTATGTTGGTTCTCCTTCCAGTTTTTGCAACAGTGCATCTTGGCATTTCTTTCTACCTCATAAAAATTTATTTAATTCATTTATTAGGGTGCATTTTGCACGGAGCGATGTTCGGAGGGAAGGTTTGGACAAAACTGTGCTCAAGAGTGTGTCTGCCACAACAGGGGCAAATGTGACCCCGAATCTGGACAGTGCCAGTGTGCTAAAGGTTTTACTGGTAACAGGTGTGTATGTGGAAGTGTTTTATGTGGCTGCTTTTGACTGTTCTTGTGCATGGGGCCTTCCTATAGGTCAATTTAACCCAAGGGACAGCTTCTTTCTTGAAGAACCAAAACACAAAACTTTCTAAGACTGTAAGAGAATGCTTGTATTTTGTCTTCCTCATACACTTGATGTCCTTTGGTATTAAAGCATCATAGCCCAGCTGGGTTGGTTAATGTGAGCATGCTGTGTGCAGTTACTGATGTCAGATTGCATGATTTCTAGTCAACGAACGGTTAGTCTCGCATTGCAAGACCTATCTCCACAACGCTGCGGAGGAAGGTCTGGCTAGTCCACAACATTCCTGGATAGGTGCATAAACGGTCAGGGGTTTGCTTTTTTTTTTTAAACCAATCACAATCATCTTAGGAAGCGCTAAGCTCCATACGCAGCGAGTGTGGATGTGCAAAATAGTCTCTGGAAAGAACTAGTTTTGGTGGAACATTTGCACCCTGCAAAAAAAAAAAAAAAAAAAAAAAACACATAATATTAAATGCACACAATAGAGTAACGTGAGCTATTTTTTATATTTAAGCAGGATTAGCTGGATACATGGTTAAATGTTATTTCCTCTTAGCAGTGTATCCCCGTGTGTATTTTGTCCATAGCAAATCCTTGCCAATAGGTCCCAAAATGTCCCAGTTAGAGAGTAAATACCATAAACATATTCTTTGTAAATCTTTACAATAATTCCCATAATGAACTAAGCAGGCCTGCCTTGTTGCATGATCATGACATTTTCAGCCTTCAACAAATACAGCCTTGGTTAACATGACTGGCTAACCACAATACAAAATGGAAGTTTAGATTAGGTTGTTGTTCTTGTGCAAATCAACAACAGACTTGTGCATTCATTTCCATTTTGTCCAGCTCTTCTGTGTATCAGTATAACCTTCTAAACTTGTTACTGCCCTCAGGTGTAATGAGGAGTGTGCTGCAGGCACTTATGGTCAGGACTGTAAAGGTGTGTGCGATTGTGCTAACGGCGCACGCTGCTACAACATCGATGGAGGCTGCCTGTGCGAGCCAGGCTTCCATGGTCCACACTGCAGAGACAGGATGTGTGCACCCGGTAAATACGGGATGCTCTGTGAACGCACGTGTCTCTGCCAGGACAAACACACACTCAGGTGAGTGGATGGCGTCAGGAGAAGAGGAGGGGTTTTAAGCTCAATAAACATGTCTCTGAGGCAGTGCTATTCTGGAGGCAGAAATAACCCAACTTTGGTTGAGCGAAACCTCAGTGAGCAGAGCCAAAGACACAATTTTGAATAAGTTAGCTAGCCACTGGTAGCCCCATTTAGACCTTAGCTCATCCACTCCTCAGTTGTGGTTGGTAACACCGTGTGAAACACGTTATGGTTTCAGATTTGTGCTGCTTTGAAAGTTTACGCGAGGTATTTTACAAATTCAGTCCTCATCAAGACTTTTCCCCTCGAACACTTGAAGTATAGCTTTAAAGTACGTCTAATAAAGCAAATCTTACCTTCACAATGTTTGTCTCAATATATTTTCACATCCTCAACACCTCATGCTGGTGGGCCTGATGAGCTTGTTGCTGCCACCTGGGTCCGTAAAAACGATAACGAGTTTTTGAGTGGTTTTCCTTCTCCTGGACAGGGCTTACGTTAGCAACCTGGTACCTGGAAAAAAATAAAAACTGGTCAAAATTATTTTTATTCCTTCGTATTATTGAAGGCTAGCCAATTAGATTGGCTAAGAGTTTGTTTAAATGTAGTTCAGGTTAGCTAAGGACCTAATGTCAGCTGTAGTTCTTTTAAGTTGGTCACTCACAAGTCAGGCTTCATAATATTGTAGCTAGCTCTACTTCTTGTAGAATTAGATGAGTAGACGCTGCTAGGAATATTTTGTAGCTAGCTTTGCTCTTACTGTATAGCTCCTAACTGTTATCACTAGCATTGCTTTACTGAGGCTGAGTGGCTCCACCCATTATGTGGTCATTAAAGGCCCTACACACCCATGTCAAACCCACACAGATGTTTAAATGTTACCTGATTAGACCTCAGGACTGTGTGGGCGTGTGCAGACTGTGCTTGATTGACATCTCGCACACACTCCTGTGGGGCAACTAATTAACCAGAATAATTGAAAACACCTGTGTGGGTGTGCATGTTTGCTAATTAGCTTAGCTTAACTGTCTTCAGGTTCACTGGCTCCAGCAGGTGAGATGTTTTTTCAACCAATGAGGTTATTTCTGATTTCAGAACAGACCTGCCGGTCAGAAATGACTGTATCAATACAAAACTATGTGGTAGAAGTAAATCACATATCCTAATAATAATAAAAATGAGGGAAGAAAGTGTTTTTTTTGGCAAAATCAGCACTTTCTCACTGTTTTTTTTTTTTTGTATTTTGTAGCAACTTTACCATATTTACTTCTATTTCGTTGTGCAGCTGCCACCCAATGAAAGGAGAATGTACGTGCCAGCCAGGGTGGGCAGGACTGTTTTGTAACGAAACCTGTACTCACGGTTTCTATGGTCATGGTTGCCTGGAGCCGTGTCTGTGTGTGAATGGTGGGGTGTGTGATAGCGCCACCGGACAATGCCAGTGTGCCCCTGGGTATACGGTGAGTGGTGCAGTTTAGAATGATTAAGTTAGTAATCAATTGATGAATTAATAAATAAAGTTTGTGAATCTTTTATATTTTCTTACTAATGTTTAGTTACTTTCTATACTGGTAGCTCTCACATCTAATCACCTATTGTTATTGTATGTTTATGTCACCTGTCATCTGCCATCTAGGTTTATTATTAAAGTTAATATTATTTATTATTGCAGGGGGTTCACTGTGAGAGTCAATGTAAAAGTGGCACCTATGGCAAGAACTGCTCTCTGGAGTGCTCCTGTGAAAACTTTATCGACTGCTCACCAATTGACGGGACTTGCTTCTGCAAGGAGGGTAAAAAAATATTCACACAGAAATATGATTGTGAAATGTTCGATTGCCTGACAGTCGATGCTTGACCTATTGACAGACCCATGAATGCATGACTGGAGCAAAAATGGTGAAATAACGTTCTGTGAAACATGGCTGTCGGTCCTTTGTGTGTCTGCAGGCTGGCGTGGGCCGGACTGTTCCACCCCCTGCTCTGAGGGAACCTGGGGCCCAGGATGCAACGCCACCTGCCACTGCGCCAACGGGGCAAAATGTAATCCTGCAGATGGATCCTGCACCTGCACAGCCGGCTGGCAGGGGGCGCACTGTGACCAACCGTGTCAGGTAAATGCCTGGATATGAGGCTTTATAGCTTGACCTACTTTTGTTAATGAAGTGGTACTGAGGTGGGTATCAGATAATCTGAAACCAGACAAAAAAAGTGTCTTTTTATGACTTGTTTTTATGTAGCCATTTCTTTAATCCACGACAGCATTCTCTTTTAGGAGACAATAAAAGTAACCTTGAATACAAATACAAAACATATATATTTCCACAAACCTACTAATTGTACACACATCATTCTGCACAGGGAGTAGATTATACCACCACTTCGTTAAATGAAAAAGTAGGTAAACTCTAGCCTCTAGCCAGACATCTTTGAATTATGCAAACAGCCACTAATACAGAAAATTATCTAAATAATTATTTAATGTAGTACAGTAAGATCTTAGGTGATAAAGACTTCTTTCAGTCAACAATGGGCAAATAAAAAGTAGCTAAAATAAGATAGACAATCGCTATACACAGGAAAAAAATAAATATACTTTACATACATACTAAAATAACATACATTAACTGAAATAGAATAAAATAAAAGTTGAAAAAATATGAAATAAATGGAGGTGCAAAGTAAAAATTTGGGTGTCATGTTTTAATGAAAAGATCAGTTTTAACGTGTGAACCCTTCTTCTCTGTTGGTCTCCCAAAGCAACAGAAAATGTTCTGGACTCAAGCCACAGCATTGCATGAAAACACATGCCACTTTGTAAAATAATACTAACTAACTAACTAACTAACTAACTGTAGAAGATAAGACAAATGCACTATATGTTTATTCTATGTCAAGCTGAGTAGACAAATGAACCGCTATCTTTGATAAGACTGATACACAAATCATAAGGGTGATAATTAAACTGTACAGAACATGTCAGTTCTGATTGGACTGTCTGTAGAAACGTTGTCCAGCTTTTCATCCCTTACCTCACCCTCTGTATGCTTTAATCTGTGTTTTGGATTTGTGCGCCTCCTGTCTCTGCCATGCCAACCCACCAGGCTGTCTATACAACAACACATTGCCAGTGTAGTATTTTGTCTGACTCTGACTGAGCTGGCCTAACGTTGAAGAGATTCCCCTGACAATTCTTTGCCCGTTGGCATTTGCTCACATGTGCAGATGGGCACGTTTGGGCCAGGCTGCCTGAAGAGGTGTGATTGTGTTCATGATGACGGCTGCCAAGCTACCACCGGGAAATGCCACTGTCTGCCAGGCTGGTCGGGTAAGTGATGACGTCCTCTTGGTTTAGCTGCCAGCTTGGCTTTGGTACCACAGATAAGTCTGGTCCAACAGACCTAAATGAGCCACACTTTGTCTCACTCTGATTCTGATTATGCTGTTCTCTGAACTTAAGGACCACCAGGGATGCTATGCATTTTTGCCCATTAATTTAAATCACCCATACTTTACATTACTAATACCATTTGTCATACTAACAGTTTTCCGATCTCCCTGCAGCTTTTTCGTTTTCATTTTAAAACCTGTATAGTATAGGTAAAACATCACAAAGAAACAGCTTGTTTATTTTTATGTTCTTTTTTTTTTTCATATTAATATTATTATCACATTTAGTGTTGGAGGAAGTATTCAGATAGCCTGGTCCTACCAGACTCTCGTACATTTCATTTGTACAGAGAGTCTGGCCACTCTCCATTGACAAGTGTTAACTTCCTTGAAGGTGGGTACTCTGTTGAAATTTAAAATTATTAATTCTGCCCAGAAACACTCTGGATCTGCCATAACCAATCGCTAACGTTTGGTCGTGACATTGGCTTAGCATCACTAGCGTTGGCCTTAGCTAACTCCTTCACCACTAACGAGCTGGAAAATCAAACTTTTCCCGAACCCCGTGGGGAGGAGGGCCACAACATCATGGCCATCATCAAAACTCAGCAAATATTGTTCTTGCTCGGGCTTTAACTTCTGGATATTTGGCAGCGTTGCCACAACGGACAGAACGGCTTCGCTCGCATCTTTCTCCACCGCCATTACGGAACTACAACTCAAACAAGCGCGTCATCGTTCTCAGCCACTCCCTCTGTTCACTGATTGGACCGGCAAAGATTTGGCCGGAGAAAACCCAAGAATATGCCAATTATATCCTGAGAAAAGGTTAAAGATATATATATATATATATATATATATATATATATATATATATATATATATAAATGAGCTCCATAGAGTCCCATTAATTCTGCACTGGCCTGTGAGCGCCCCCTATATGGTACTAAAGTGGTATCTGCAACCAGGTCAGCAGCTGGAAGTATCGAGAGACTTATTAGAAATTCTTTGAATATATCCATATGAAGGAAAATGAAAATTGAGCGGAAGTACGTAGGAGGGCGGAGCCAGGCTAGTATTCAGCTCCTTTACCTAAGTTAAAGTCCTGCATCCAAAATCTCACTTAAGTTAAGGTACAGAAGTACGATCAGCTTAAAGTACTTAAAGTATCAATAGTACTCATTATCCAGAAAAGAATTACCCCCAAGTGTTGTATTTTTATATATTGTATTATTGTGTTATTAATACTGATGCATTAAAGTATAATCTTACTGTTATGGTTTGTTATGGTGGCGTTAATTTTAACTACTTAGATCTACCTAGATATTTTACTTTATAACAATGCATCATATTTTGTAAAGTACTAGTATTATAGAGTAGCATAAAATAAAATTACCCAAGTTAAGTACAAGTACCTTTTTAAAACTGTAACGTCGTATTCCTTCTGATTATAATAGAAAAACAAATATGACAACCTTTTCAGACTTTTCCTACAGTTCTAAAATGAATGTAAACCAGTGTCTTTGTGGATGGAGGAAATCAAACTTATGCTACGCTATACATCAGTCAGCAGTATGAAGTATACACAATGTGTAATTAATGGACTGAAACATGCACTTACAGATTATTGCATCAATTCTTTAAACTCTTCTTGAATACTTTTCCATTTGATAGTTGAATATATTGTACTTGTTATATGTGCTTATTTCTACAAAGGTACATTTTTGAATGCAGGACTTTGACTTGGATGGAGTATATCTCCATCGAGGTATTGCCAATTTTACTCGGATAGGAATACTTCTTATAACACAGTAAGAGTGGGCTTGCACTGCTTCTTTCATCCGCTCTCCATTTTTTTTCCCTCAAGGTTCTCGCTGTAACGAGCCATGTTCAAAGGGCCTGTGGGGGCGCCACTGTAACCAGTCCTGTTTCAAGCATTGCCCCAACAGTGACACGTGCTTGAGGGAAACTGGAGCGTGTGTGTGTCGCCCAGGCTACTGGGGAGACACCTGTCAGAACAGTGAGTGTTGTTGTCTGCCAGCAAAAATCAGATCAGATCAATACCAGAAGTGTACTGGATTGACTGTGTAACATCTGGCTTGGCTCACTCTGTCTCCCAGAATGCAGAGCTGGTATGTATGGGGACTGGTGCAGAATGTCATGCCCATCTTGTGGCCAGTCGTACCGCTGCCACCATGTGACAGGAGAGTGTGATTGCATACCTGGATACACTGGACCCAACTGTGATCAAGGTTTGCATTGACACCAATAATCATCCACACGTGCAAATCATCCAAACTCATTTAATACATAAGCACATGGCATAGATGTTACAGAAATCTCCTACATTCATATCAATATAATCTAGCACAGGTAATGTTATATATGAAATTGTGTGTTTTACAGTTTGTCAAGCTGGCTACTACGGCAAACAGTGCTCTGAAGTGTGTGTTAACTGTGCCAACAACTCCACATGCGACCACCGGGACGGTCACTGTGAATGTTTGCCTGGCTGGACTGCTACCGACTGCTCCATACGTGAGTGCAACATCATATAGCAACTAGAAAAGTCAAACATGAAAAGATTAACATGAAATATGACTGCTGAGAGAGGAATACAGCTGATTGCTGCATCAATCACAACATCACATCCAAGAGGGGCCTTCAGAGTTATTAACTTACTGGTATTATGGCTGCAAAAGCATCTGTTGTCACCAAAATATATAGTTGTGGTACATGCCCTGTTAAGTGTTATTGTTTTGCTTAAAATATGTATAGTCAACCGCAATTGTTATTCATCATCGATAAATCTGCTGATTATTTTCTCAATTAAGCATTGAATCTGTAAAATGTTAGACAAGAGTAAAGTTCCCGTCATATTTTCCCACCTATTGCTTGTTATATTCGACCAACAGTCCAAACCCTAAAGATATTCAGGTTACTATGCTATATGACTAAGAAAAACACAGATGAACTGGAATAAAAAATTAAGAAACAAGTTCTAATTGTACGAAGAATTACACCTACTTCCAAAAAAGGAAAACGTGCTCTGGTTTATTGGCATTTCTTTAAATCAATCACAATCGTCTCTGGCGGTGCTAAGCACCAGAGAAAAGCCACGGTGCCCCTGCAAAATAGGCTCGGAAGGAACTTGTTTTGGTGGAACGTGTACATTTAAACATTTTTTTTAGTCTTGCAACAGAAAACTCTGATTGGACAGATAGTCTAGCTAGCTATCTGGATTGACCCTGCAGAGATCTGAGAAAAGGTTAACCATAGTCCTCAGAAATCAACTGGGGTTTAAAATGCCGACACAAAGGTAGCCCAAGGCAACGGATATCCGGCCTAAATGAGTGAAATCCGGCAGATTTTCTGGCGGCAATGGAGCAATCCCGGAAGTGGAATGTCAAGGATATAGACTAGGTGAAATATGACCAAACACGTGGAGGATTATTATCTTTGCATCATAGGTAAATACTTGTTACACATATCTAATGTGTGGACGTGACATGTACCATGTGTTTTCCAGCCTGCAGTCCGGGCCGTTTTGGTCCGTTCTGCACTCAGACCTGCTCCTGTCCGACCAACCTCATCTGTGACCGATACACTGGAGACTGTGTGTGTGAAAGTGAAGCAGAAGACTGTAAACAAGGTATAGATACAAGATACAAGAGCACCATGTCATTGGACCTTTAAGAAAAAAATAAATATATTATCTTTTTCTTAAAGGTCCCATGACATGGTGCTCTTTGGATGCTTTTATATAGACCTTAGTGGTCCCCTAATACTGTATCTGAAGTCTCTTTTATATAGACCTTAGTGGTCCCCTAATACTGTATCTGAAGTCTCTTTTATATAGACCTTAGTGGTCCCCTAATACTGTATCTGAAGTCTCTTTTATATAGACCTTAGTGGTCCCCTAATACTGTATCTGAAGTCTCTTTTATATAGACCTTAGTGGTCCCCTAATACTGTATCTGAAGTCTCTTTCCCGAAATTCAGCCTTGGTGCAGAATTACAGCCACTAGAGCCAGTCCCACAATGAGCTTTCATTAGTATGTGCCATTTATGTGTCTGTAGCTATTGAGGGAGGAGGAGAAGGGGGGGGGGCAAGGTGGAGGGTGGGGGTGTGGCCTTGACCAACTGCCACTTTGCTCGTTTGAAAGCCATGATGACTCTCTCTCATGGGTGGGCCAAATTCTCTGGGCGGGCAAAGCAGAGAAAGGGGAGGTAACCTTCCGCCTTATGACCTCATAAGGAGCAAGAGTCCAGATCGGCCCATCTGAGCTTTCATTTTCTCAAAGGCAGAGCAGAATACCCAGGGCTCGGTTTACACCTATCGCCATTTCTAGCCACTGGGGGACCATAGGCAGGCTGGGGAAACGCATATTAATGTTAAAAAACTTCATAAAGTGAAATTTTCATGCCATGGGACCTTTTTAAAAAGTATTGGATAGAAACGTAATATTCCATGTGTAAAGTCAGTGGCTTCTATGGCTGTCCTCTTTCCATCTCAGAGGTTGAAAGTTAATGAAAGTTGCTTTGGTTGCTGTTCTGGATTTCTCTTTCCACCTCCTGTTTGACAGACTTGTCTGAGCGGTCGGGGAGCGTTATGGTCCCCCTTCCTCCTGGTGAGAGGGAGTCGTGGGGAGCCATTGGCGGCATCGTCGTGCTCGTCATCCTGGTGGTCTTGCTGCTGGCTCTGCTGCTGCTCTACCGCCGCAGGCAGAAGGACAAACAGAACAACACGCCGACCGTGTCCTTCTCCACCAGCCGCACAGTCAACTCTGAATACGCCGTTCCAGGTATGTCAATGTCATATACCTTATTAGTGCAGTGGTGGAGGAAGTACTGAGATGCTTTACTTAAAGTGCTCATATTATGCTTTTTGGCTTTTTCCCTTTCCTTTATTGTGTTATATATATTTTTTGTGCATGTTCTAGGTTTACAAAGTGAAAAAGCCCAAAGTCCAGCCAAAGTGACTTACCATCTCCAACAGAAAACACTGTTCACAAACTGCTCCAAACAGCTCTATTGTAGTCCAGCCTTTACTTCAGAGACAAACATGCGTCACTTTGTAACACACGTTATAATGCTCGCCTAGCTGCTAACATGGCACGCCCTCATACTCTGCTTCTGACTGGCTAGTAGTCCTTACCTAGCTACTGCGCATGTGCGACTCTGAACAAAGATGGAACAGAAGTGCCATGCCTCACTCTGTAGCTAAAACAGAGAGCTCAACACAGGGTGAAAAGAGGAGCTGCAGCAATGTGCAGTACAACAAAAACATGGTGTTTTCTGAAAATTAAACCATGTAAACCTATTCTGATATAACCTCTAAATACAATTATGAACCTGAAAATGAGCATAATATGAGCACTTTAAATAAAAGTACCAACACAACAATGTAAAAATACTAAGCCTGGTGTTTAAATCTTACTGAAGGAAAAGTACAGCAGTATTATCAACTAAATGTACTTCTTTTGCAGACAATTGGGCCCTGTTACTGATATAATTAAAGTTATTATTGCTGGTGCATCGATGTGTAAGTGGCATTTCACTGTTGTAGCTGGTCGAGGTGGAGCTTGTTTAAACTACTTTATAATACAGATAGGTGGTTTATTCAAGTGGTTACCAAACTTGCAAAGGGTCACAAGATAAATCGGAGTATTCATGAGATGATTAATGGGGAAGTAAAAGAGAAAATGATTCTGCTATATAGAGCCTTCTCTCCACTCTAATATTGGATCATGTGACCTCTTTGGCCCTATACGTTTGTATATATTTTTTTTACATGTTCTAGTTGTTCTTGGTAATAATGTGGTTTTAGTTGTATCTCACTGTGTGTGGCGAGATGCATTTTATTGACCTTGAGGTAATTTAATCGCAGCAGACGTGAGTCCATGTGTTTGTTTTGGCCCACAGATGTTCCTCACAGTTACCACCACTACTACTCCAACCCCAGCTACCACACACTGAGCCAGAACAGGCCTCCGCTGCCACACCTCCCCAACAACCACGACCGCACCATCAAGGTGAATGTCACCTCTGTTACATCAGCGCAGTGATCCGATACCTTAGGCAGTTTTCAGACCTCATAGCAACTGTAGCGCAGCACCACGAGAAATGTGTAATTCGTCCAGTCAACAACAGCTGGTCGTGTTTTTAGGGCTACGAAATGATAAAATGTTGACCCAGTAAGTCACAACTCTTTAGTTTTTATGTCAAAAGCCTACATTTAACTCGGTACATTTTCTTTGCATTGATGACGTCCGATTGGTTTATTATCCTGTCTGTCATACAGAACACCAATAACCAGCTGTTCTGCAGTGTGAAAAACATGGAGAGGGAGAGACGAGGCCTGTTTGGGGTTGAGAGCAACGCCACCCTACCTGCAGACTGGAAACACCACGGGCCTCGCAAAGACTCAGGTCCGTCAGGGTGACTCTCCACCGTGTGATTCCCATTCAGGATCAGTTACGTAATCCATTTAGAGCAGACACTTATGCAGATAGACCTGCAGCACTAGAGTAAAATTAAACGAGTTGGTTTCCTGACCTCCTGACTGCAGCTACATAAGAAATGATCTGTAAAACCTCCAATTTACTGCTGCTATAACCTTCTGCCAACATAATTCAAAGTATTTCCTTATTCTGGGTGTTAGTGGAAAGCTTAATGTCCATTAGTAGTCAAAGGCTTCTTCATTCAGGGGAAAACATTGAATTTGTTAGTCTTTAACAATATAATAAACATTCTTAAAGACATTGGGCACCAGCAGAAATAACAGCTATCAGTGTAAAAAATACCTATAGTATAGAAAACAGCCTTTAATACCACAGATGTTATAAATTACAGCAGTGTAAATTCAGGGCAGAGACAGACACGAACAGCTGAGGAGAAAGTTCTCTTTCATACACCAGAGTTTATTGACCATAACATTTCCTTTTGGACAGAAAATCATTTTAGTCAACAATGTACGTTTGATATGAGACTATAAAAGCAATAAAGACTATAAAAGCAATAAAGACACTAAAGTGGTAGTTGCATTGCCAGCGTTCACTCACCTGGTATTGATTTTGCAGGTTTCCAAAGCGGATTATCTGCTTTTGATTAGTTTGCCTTAAATGAATATGAAGATGCCAGATTTGTCTTTTATTGTCTACAGGAGCTTTTGGAATCGATCGGAGCTACAGCTACAGTGCCAGCCTCGGAAAATATTACAACAAAGGTAGTTCATCACCCTATTTTCAGCCTTTTTCTCTCTTCTATTACCTTCGCGAGAGAAATAGGAATGCCAAAACTACAGCAGCAAGAGGATGCTACTGTAGCTAAACCTATAGGTGCAATAATGCAGAGATTGCATGAAAATTAGCCACACAAATGTTTCAAAGTATGATTTTGAGCAATTTTGTTCTTCGTTGTGCACCCACAGAGTATAGTGTATGGACAAAAGACTCGCTGACCTCCTGCTGTTGTGCCACATGTTTCTGACTCCCCACATGTACTTCGGATGTGTTTGAACTTCCCTCTCTTTGCGTCCTGTGTGGTGACAGAGCTGAAGGACGCAGTGGCGGTGAGCAGCAGCTCTCTGAACAGCGAGAATCCTTACGCTACCATCAAAGACCTGCCGGGCCTGCCCTTCTGCCCCCCAGAGAGCAGCTACATGGAGATGAAGTCAGCCGTGCCCAGAGAGCGAGCGTACACTGAGATCAGCCCGCCGCCGTTCAACACCGCCACCTTACGCAGAGGTGAGCACTTTAGACCTCCTTCAACAATTTTGCTTGATGGTGTTTTAAGGCCCCAACGTCTCCTTCCAGGCAGCGCTGCGACCGTTGACTTCAAGGCACCTAACCTTAACCTTAACCATAACCATAACCATTGCCTAATCAACTTCAAGGCAAGGCAACTTTTTCACAAAACAGTTGGTTGATACTTATGTTTTTAGTGATCTTAATTATTATTTTAAGACATTTTGCTTTTCAAACAGTGTAACTTGTAACTGAAACTAACTAATCAATTGACTAATCGACCAATAGACTAATTGTTTCAGCTCTAATCCCTGTCAGGTCAATTAGTGCAATTCTTTTGGACAGCTTAACTTCAATAAAAGAATTCATCATCCATCCATCCTCCTTTAATCAAAATCAAGCCTGTGCACACATTTGTCAACCCATTTTCAGACTTAAAATAATGATGAAAACTATTATTGTTTGTTTTAGGGTCCCGATCAGTCAAACATTAGAACAGGACTTGTGCTCTGCAGATGGAGGATGGGGCTTCCTGAAGGCAGAGCATGATAATTGAACAACCAGAAAGAGAGGAAGAGTGGGAGAGAGGATGTCCTTTTATTAGTTCTGCATTTTATTGTAGACACCAGTCATACATCAACATAAAGTCTGACTAATCAATGATGATGTTGTGTTGTCGTAGATTAGGAGGCAAAGCCTCAATATCAATCTGTTTTCCTCTACTGAAATAGATTAACACCCGTAGTCTGGAGCAATTTGAGTGAGGAAAATTGAGAAAAATAGCACTTTCCTCCATAAATAACTGTTATTTCCTCTCGCTCTATTAGAAGCAGAAGACTATGGTTAATGATAGAAAAAGATATTTTACAACAGCTTTGCCTGTCAATGAATAAAGGGTACAAAGTCTGTGTAGTAATAAACTCTAACACACTATAATGTAGCAGATTTAAGGATTTTTGTAAGGATAGGTTTTATTTATATAATCATTAAGTTTAATGTACAGTAATGTATACATGTTTCAGTGTTTTGTACCATCTGTGTGTTAAGCAGACAATTCATTCTTGTTTTTATAAAAGGAAAAAGGATATTTGCTTTAAGCAGAACAAAGTTAAAAACATACTTTGATTTTTTTCTTCAACGCCCACATGTTGTACTACTTTTACTACATAATACAATTAGCTAGTACAATCCTCCTACAATAAACCCTTTGTTAGAGAGCTTTTATGATTTGGACAACCGGTGGATGTGCACCCAGGGACGGCACACACACAAGCACAATGGCGCAAAGAAATAGAAAGCTAGATAGATAGCTAGGCAATATACGAAAGGCTTGATATTGAAGAGAGAGGAGTTGACTCAGAAAGAGACCGATTAAGCGGGAGCAGTGGTTTTGTGACGTGACTCGTACATTTTTCTGTGATTGGTTCGCGGAATTTATTACGGAAAATTCGTAATAAATATCTGAGCATAACCACGCCCAAATAAAACACAATACCAGGAAAGTTAAGAGAAACTTAAATGACAATATTTCAATTTGGATTGAAATTAATTAGTAGGGATGATGTCAGCGTGATTGGAGCGTGAAATAACTATTGAAGATCCCCCTGCCACTTTTAAATCATTTGTGTGGCAACATTTTGTTTTTCCTTCGGAAATAAGAAACGGCGAAAGAGTGACAGACAAGACGAACACAATATGTAAACATTGTAAGAAAAAAATGCCGTATACCGCGGCTAACACGAGCACTATGCAAAAACACTTACAGCACCACCACAGCTCTCTACTAACTACTGCACCCGTACGGCATTTTTTTCTTACAATGTTTACATATTGCGTTCGTCTTGTCGGTCACTCCTTCGCCGTTTATTATTTCCGCAGGAAAACCAAAATGTGTCTGTTTATCTCAATGTGTTCATCTTTTCCCCCCAGAACGTCAGAGTTCCCTCGGTCACGCTCCACATGAGGACCCCCAGAGCCACTACGACCTCCCCGTGAACAGCCACATCCCGGGACACTACGACCTGCCGCCTGTCCGCCGCCCCCCCTCCCCCAGGAGAGCACCTCAGTGACAGTCACAGCAGCAGAGCAAGCTTCCCTCCTCCTCACTCTGGGGATGATTTCAGGCCCGTGCTCGCAAAGACCGAGCAAACCTGTACGCTCTTCTTTGATAATCAGAGCTGCAGACCGGCACCTAGTCCCACGAAGGAACTATTGTTTACTGGATGCCCTCCTGCCAATTCAACACCGCCCCTCTGTGGGCTTAAGTGGTACTCGCTTCACCGTGACAGACTTGTCATCCAGACTGGGGAGCCAGCAGGCTGCGGGGAGGAAGGTTGGACTGTGGCAACGCCAGCGGGGCTTCAGCTGCATTCACCTCCCATGGGAAAAATAAGCCAGAAGACTTCACAGTTAAAAGCAGAAACTTGGGAATGTTTAGGTCTTTGAACTCATCTAAAATACGGGCTGTAATTAAAGTTTTCCAGACATTTTCATGTTCAAAAGGCCCCCTTTTTTCTTTTTCTTTTTTAAAAAAAATCAGAATTTTTTTTTTCTGTCTTCATCATCAAAAACATCTAATGAACACATTGAAGATGTCAACATTTTAAATCTAAACTTTTTTTTAACAGGCAGTTTTGGATGAACTCATCACAGCTTGAGCTCTTTTTGATTTGCTCATCGAAATACCTTGTCGACCTCAAAAAAGGAAAGAGACAAAAGTCATATAAAGATGTCCTCTGATACATACAAGTTTGTTTTGTTAGGCAAAAAAATCCTGCCAGGCTTTGGTCTGAGACACATTAATACAAAAAAAATTGTATTGCCGATATTCAGGTTTCAGGAATCTGGAGAAGTCAGGTTGTTTCATCAGAGTACCAAAGATTTCTGAGATGAACAGCATTTTCTTCTCCAGCAGTTGACACACGTGTGCCCTGTTTGTTTAAACAAATGTGGCTCACTTATTGCTGCTGTCAGATGAAAACTTTGTAAATATAGAAATGAATATATTGTTAGATCCACAGTAATGTAGAAGACCAGCCCTACGTTAAGATGTTTTAAGGGGTTTGTGACCAAAGATCGCACACGTATGCTCAATGGATACTAAAGCTCATAAGCACAAACAATAAAATAACAAATAAATGTTGTGAATAATAAACCATCATCAAATGGGGAATTCCAAGCCAAATCAAAGCAGCATTATGAATGTCAATACAGTGGCTTACGGCATCTTTTGTCGTTGTAAATGGTATTTAAAGGGCCGGTTCACCCAAAATTCCACAAAATAAGTATAAATGGTTTTGTATTTTTTTTTGTCAACCTAAGTCTTGTGTTGCCTCTAAATCATTTTAGAAATGCTATAAAGTGTTTTGTTTTGTATCAAATAAAGTTAATTGTTCAGTCAATCAGATAATAGAAACCCTGTGTACCAAAAGAATGTACAGTGAGCTTTAAATGCTATAGTTTTGGGTAGAGCTTCAGCTTTTTTCTTTTTTTTATATATATATATATATATATATATATATACACATATGGACATATATTTTTGAATGTAACCACAGAAACATGTAAATAATGTAAATAAAATTGGCTGCACTTTTGAATGACAATGTTCTACATCAAGGAAATATCTACAACGTCACTGTGAAAACATTTTTTTTACTCAGCATTATTTTAGAAAAGCAAAGAAACAAAAACAAACATTCATTACATTGACTGAATGGCTTTTCTATAATGTTATAACAGCATCATTATGATAGACACATATCCTACTTCAGGCTAATTACAACTTTGGCATTAAAGGCTCAACAACAACAATTCCCTTTCAGTAACATTTTAAATCCTTAAGTCCTTCATGAGGATTCATGAGGCCTCAATCAAGACTTGGAAAAGGGAGGGTTCAAGATTTCACAAAGGCCTTTCTAGACTTTTCACATAAACCGCATCTGTGGTTTAAATCTCATTGTTGTAGTGTCTTGGTTCTTTACCTTAAACTAGAATTACATATAAATGTTAAAGAGCAGCTGTCTGTTTCTTAGGAAAACACTTAAAGAAGAAGCGCTGTACAGGAAGAGGCTTCTTTCTGGCTTCAACTCCGTCAAACAGGCCTCTGAAAAACCCTGACCACACCCTTTAAAATGATCTGTTCTGTGTGGGAGGATTCAGTTAATAGTTGCATATATTTCACAAGTACATACAGTACTACATGCACATATGAGATAAACACTACATCTGTTAATTATAAACTTCTCATCTTTGGAGCTGGCCATTTCTTTAACTAAAGATTGTCATGGACTTTTTAAGGCACTTTGGGGATCATAGTGTAAAAATCCGACATCTACTTAAGCCAAAAAAAAAAAAAAAAAAAAAAAGAATCAATATGGCACAAAAGAATTAAAGTACAATACTAAAAAAAAAAATGTCCAAAACAGCTATCAAGTATTTTCCATATTCTTTGATATACTTTTTCGCTGGAGTATAAATGACTTAAGCTGCCAGACTACAGTACAAGTCTACCTGCTGTGCATATTTAGCGAGGCCCTCAATAAAAGCAGTGCCTGAAGCCAAAATCAAAAAGTATAGAAACCACACAATCCTACTAAGATCCCAAAATCATGCTTGGGGATTTGCAAAGCCAGTAATCTTAAGAGGAAAGGGGGAAAAAAAAGCCCTTATGACCAGTTTTTAGGAGCAACACAAATCAGACAGCTGACAGTCACAAGACTGTTATACAAGACATGTGCCCAAAGTACAGTGATTGCTTTTTCAGACCTAAAAGGCACTTTTGTTTTATTTAATCTGTAAAAAAAAAAAAAAAAAAAAAAAAAAAAAAAAAAAAAAAAAAAACTTGCTAAAATGTTTCCAAAAAAATACTGTTGCACTCTGTAAATAGCAGCAACATCTTTCTATTATAATAATGTTCATTTGGTTCAAAAAGCTGAAACATCCTACAAATATATACTGTATATATGGCACCAGTAAAGACTCAAAACATAGTACCTATTCCTGCTATTTCCCCACAAGTGAAAAACAAATCCTACATTTTCCTCTTATCTTGACAAAACATCTTTGGAGTTACCTAATAGGTCAACATATTTAAATGTACATCAAACTGAGGATGCGCATTTAACTGGGTACATTCAACTTATCCAGCAAACAATAATTATAATTGAATTACTTATTTCCCCACATGTTCAAAAGCCTAACCAAATACATCTCTCTGGGGTCCAGCTGTGAATTGCAGAAAGAAATATATTTATTTCAAATAATTATTTTCTTTGTATGCACCATAGCAGCCCAACTGTACGATCTACTGTAAATCCACGTAGAAAATGTAATACGACAAGTTTTTCTAAAGGCTAAAAGGTAAAAAAACTGCTGAACACCCTGAGCTTCCAGTACTTCTGCTTTCTTTGGAGACCTTTCCAACATAGTTTATCAAAACAAAAACAAAATTAAATGTGTTTTCTGTAGAGCATATCAAGATAGCACAATACTGTCCACATTTCAAATGTAAACATCACCTTAAGTAGAGATTGGATCAATTTGATGGGCGATAAACATGATAAACAAGCCCCACAGGATTCCTCTTCCTGTCGTCTGTATGGCTGTAGAGACTTATTCCTGACAGGGTTCACTAGCTGTGCGTGTTGAGTGATGACAGCATGGCCATTAAATGTGAATCCCCGGCTCGGATCAAAGCACAAGCACTGGTCAATAGAGCTGTGTGTGTGTGTGTGTGTGTGTGTGTGGGTGTGTGTGGAGAGAATGTGCAAGAAAAAGCAGGACGAGCATTAGCACAGCACACATGCAATAACGTAACTTGAATATACAAACTCAAAAGCTGAATATGAAAATCCTGTGCCCTTTGCCCAAAAACCTCAAAGCAATTCTAACCTGCAGATTAATCTGAATACAAAATAAGACCATATAAAAAAGAAAAAATGATAAAGACAAACAACCCAGCAGGAGAAAATCATGTTTCTCCTTTGTGGGTTGCAGGAGGTGGTGGGGGGTTCAGGTGAGGTGCCGTCTGGTTTTTACATGATGGAGCAGTTTTCCGGCTTAGCCCGACCCTGAAGGAGGAAGTGACACAGTGCAGCGTTTAACGTGGAGAAAATAAGAAAAGTGGAAGGACTTTAACAATCTACCTATGAATACAGTCAGGTTCCTGGTTATGCCGAACATGAACTAGAAGACTTTGAAAAGACTCAAGTCTGACACCCTCCCACATCTAAAGACATTCAGTCTTGGAGTTCTTATCCACAGACTGTAAGACTTTAAAAGACTGGGGATCTTGCCGAGTCACTATTTGCACTTTTTGGTTGTTGTTGCACATTACCAAAGATCTCACATAACTTGCTAAAACATCCGGAACTCCAGTATGGTATAGGTAATTTTGAGCTAAATAAGTGATAATAAGTGTGTTATCTACGTCATGTGTGGCTCTGTTGCTGCAATTTTGTGCGGCAGAGCAACAGGAGAGTTTTCCCGTGTTAACTGTGAAATGGCAGCTACACGTTTTACTGTTACAGCTGCAGCTTTGAGCTTAAAACGCAACGCTAAACAGCTCGTCCCCCCTCTCTCTCCCTCTCTCTCTCTGCTGCAAATACGCTTAACATAGTTACATATGCAGCTTGTTTTGTCATTTTTATTTAAAATCATATTTAATCGTTTGACGTATGAGGCACAAACTGGTCTAATCCGCAGGTTTATTGAAACTCAACTTTTGAAGATTTGCACTTTCAACTGCATTTACTATGTAATTAACTACAGACCGATCATTCTATACTTTTATCGTTTACCGGTGTGATCTTGCAAACTATGTTATCCAGTAATAAAATCATACAAAGTCATATTTTCTCATAAAATATATAGTACAATGCGGTTGTGCTTTATGCTGTGTAATTACTGCTGTCCATGTTGTAACACAGTAACTGTACAGTACCTGTCTGGGCTCGTTGGTCCCCATGAAAAAGGAATTGCCCACGAGGCCTTCGGGTAGACCCCCGCTGCTGCAAACACCCCCCGAGCGGTCCTGCGTCTGCCCACAGGAGTCGCAGATCACGGTGCGGCTCCGCAGGTTGTACTCGTTGTCTGCGCCGCTCGTGCTGTGGGCTCCCTGCAGGGGGGAGGGGGGAGGGGGGAGGGGCGACACACAACAGGGCGAGTAACTTAACACTGCTGCTCAACTGGGCGACGCTGCAGGACTTGCCTCAACTGAAGAGGAACTTACCATGTCGTCATCTTCATCTTCATGGAACAGGGTGCGGGTCACTTTCCTCATGGCCATTTCCTGATGGTGAAGAAAGTGATAAAAGGATTAAGCAACTGCAGTTCAAAATGAATAGTAATATTAGACAAGCTCAAACAAATACGGGCGACGGCCGACCTCTCCGTTGGCGCTAACGAGGGTGGTCTGCAGGAGGTCGCCGGTGCCCCAGGAGCTCTGGTTCTTCCACACCAGGTCAGAGGGGGGGTTGTGGGTTCCACCGCCAGACGCAGCCCAGATCTGCAAAGGTCAAAAGGTCAGAGCTGGCAAGCGATCATGAACTTAACTAATAACTCTTAAGCTGCTACTGCCATACAGAAAAAAGAAGAAAAGGATTCAATATTTAAAAAAGGTGTCCTGTGGAGTTTTCTTTGTTTACATTCAAATCATGCTGTGTATTCTGTGGGCCTGCTGAATGCATTTTCTTCCACATACTACTTTTTCTAAACCATTGTTTTTATGTCCAGGAGTTTGCAGTCTTCTTTCCTGTGTTTTCACACGTTGATACTTTCCTTCCTATTGATAAGTGAAAAGCATTGGCAGGGATGTGCATTACGTCACCCGCATGCTTTTGCGCATGCCCCAATACGAACAAAATGAGGACCCACTCATCAAAATGTTGCTCCCCAGCACTATTAGTGGTCAAAGAAAAAGTACCTTTATGTGTAGATAATCAAATCAACAATGGAAAGAACCGACAAATCTAGTAAACTTGGTGCAACTTCGGTCACCCTTCGGGTCACACGGACAAATGATGTACGTCATTCCTCAAACCCGTACCGTGTTTGGTGAAAGTGCTTTTAAGGTTTTTGCCCCGTCATCTTGGTGTGAGCTACAAAGTCACCTAAATCTAGATTATTTTGTTAGCATGGAAGATTTTAAAAATAGGATTTCCTGACCGCTAAATGCACAAGTCATGTTACAGAATTCAGATTTTCTTAGTGTGTAATGTCATATTTCTGTTTTGTATTAAGTCTGTTGCTTGCAGTTGTTTCTGTATGTTCAGACTTTGTTGCTGCTGCCTTGGCCAGGACTCCCTTGTAAAAGAGATTCTGAATCTCAATGGGATAATCTCGTGGTTAAAGAAAAAAGGTAAAAAAATTAATAAAAAATACTTACAGTGACAGTTCCTCCGGCCTTCAGAGTGAACTTGTTGGTAAACTTGTAGATGATGGCGCTGGCATTACCTACTTGTCTCTTCACCTGCCAGTTGCCCAGAGACTGGTCCTGCATGAGAGTAATGGGAAGGGAGATGGACGGTGGGACAGAACATTTAAAAACAAAATTGACTTTCGGCCCATGAAAGTTTTAACAGACCGAAAAGGCTGAAGCTACAGATATTTACAGCTATCCCTCTTAGAATACATACTCCGCTATCAAAAGTAATACCAGAACGCTACTTTTGATCAAACATTGGTTAATTAAATGATCAAAAATTGTTAGTTACGTATTATTATGTAACCAGAACAGTCTATTTAAATATTTTACCACCTTTTAAAGTGCAGTCTGAGTGCTGTGAAATCATCTTAAGCCAAGTTAAAAGGGTTGAAAACTGAAAGAAGCACTCACTAACCTCGTCAGACTTGTTGCTGAGACGGACAAACTTGCCCTCCAGGTCGACCTCGTCCACTGTGATGCGGCCGCTGGCTGAGGCGTTCTGACTAATGCGAGTCTTGGTCACAGTGCCCCCCACCATGCTGGAGCTCTCGCTGTCGTTGTCATTGAGGCGCCGCTTCTTGGCGCTGGCTGTGCCGGAGGAGTTGCGGCTGCTGGAAGCAGTGACCGCCGCCGTGGCGGCTGCAGCGGGGGTGCCAGTGCCGGAGGAGTGGACCACGCGGGTGCTGTGGCTGTGGCCTGAGCCGGAGAGCACCCGGCTGGTGTGGCTGTGGGCTGAGCCGGAGGTCCGTGCCACTGTGACCTTTGTGGTGCCGCCAGGTGACAGGCGCAGCCTAACAAAGGAAAGAAGAGATTTAGAGGATAGATTTAGAGCAAAACAGTCAGTGCAACATACAGCTTTGTCTGTCTTGTCCTTCTTTCTTTTAATGTTTTGTATTTATGTTTTTAACGTTATGCAGTAGGCTGTATAACAATCATAGACCGTATAATATTAATGGACCGAGCACGTGTGACGTCACCCATTGGTTTGTGGAGATCTGTGAGTCGTCGAGTTGGCCGTTACGGGCGCAGCCATCCTGGCTGCGGATATGACGAGAGGGAGGAGTGAAAGAGGAGCCCTTACACTCTACGTTACGTTACACACTTTCACTAGCAATCACATCATAGCCACGCCCTAAAACACCCGATTTTAAAATCACGAAACCATAATTCAAAAAATGAACATCATTCTGTGTTGCAGAAGACTTAAAACTAGCGATTGAGACCATAAACTCATTATGAAAATGTTTACTGAGGTAATAAATCAAGTGAGAAGTCGAAACCGACCTCCTTTTGCAACCGCACGTGTCTCACCCTGCTGGAATTCAGATAGAATGCAGGTTTAAGGCACTTCCGCATTTGCAGCACTTCACTGAACCAGATGCTTTGTCCATTAATATTATACAAGCTATAATATAATATGGAGCGTGTAATGGTGACCACATGAATTTCCTACTTGTGGATAATAAAGATTAACGATTTTAAACGATTTTTCATAGCTCTTCCTTACATCCTTACTGTTCCAGTACTCTACTACTCTACCCACGGTTACTGTATCCAACATGCTCCAGTAATTGGTTGATGGTCCAAGAGCCCAGAACCAGAAGTGATCTAAGAAGAACTGCCTTTGCTGTTACTGCAGCAGGCTCATAGAACACCGTCAGCTGCACTGACAGAAAGTAGAACTTGAGCTTTACCCTTCATGCAGGTGTTTGTGACTGAAAACAAACATGGCTCAACCACTTTGACTTTAGAACCATGTCTTACACATCATGGCCAAAAATATATGGATAACTGAACATTACACCCGTATGCAATTGTGACCATCTCATTACAAAACCATGGTCATAATCTGCTGCTATAACAGCCTCCACTCTTCTGGGTTTAAGCTTTCCAACAGAACCTGGCTGCATGGATTTTCACCCACAGTCAGGCCTTTGTGCAGACCAGTCAAGTTCTTCACACCAGCTGGGGAAAAAACTTTTCTTTTTAGACCTGACTTTGCACTTGCACTTGGCACTTGGCCCAAACTGTTGTTCCCCAAAGTTGAAAGCATGCTATTGTGTATAATATGTCATTGTATGCTGTAACAGTAAGATTTCCGTTTATTAAAATGAAGGGGTCCAAACCATGAAAAACCAAAAGTAAATAAGCATGTGGACAGGTATGTCAGCATGTAGGATTATGGGGATTCTAGGTAGTTTGCGCTAAACTTTGCGGAGCCGATCGGTTCTTGATTAGCAAAGTCAGTAGAGATTATAATGACTTTACTGTTTTTTTACTGTTTACTGTATTCTGACTGGTTACTGATTCTTATTTCCTTTAACAACCTGTACATCTTCATTTGCCTTAAAAGGTGTCTATGTTAAGCAATGGTCTAGCTACTGTTTTACAACAATCTCACCTCTCCTCCTCTCCCTCCAGCAGCTTCCTGTAAGCATTAATCTCCATGTCCAGGGCCAGTTTGATGTCCAGCAGCTCCTGGTACTCCTCCAGCTGCAGCATCAGCCGAGCTCGGATATCGGCCATCTCCCGCTCTTTATCCTCCAGCCGCCGACGACTCATGTCCCGCTCCCTCGACAGGGCCTCCTCCAGCTCCCGCACCTTGGACTCGCTCGCTGCCAGCTGATTTAAAGAGAACACACATACAAAAGGTTAGTCAATTAAGAACAATTAAGCCAATTAAGCAGTCTGTACACTCCTTGTAACAGTACAAACATTGCAAAGTCTGCTTGATGAGTCAGGTGAAGCTTAACATTAAATGAATCAATGGTGCTCAGTCAGCCACAAAGCAGCGTGGCTGGTAAAACCAGTAGACAGATAAACCTCTGACAGATAATGTGACTGACAGCAGACTGTGTGTGTGTGTGTGTGTGTGTGTGTGTGTGTGTGTGTGTGTGTGTGTGTGTGCACCTGTTTCTGCAGCAGGCTGAGCTGGCCTGACATGCCCTCCAATCGTACACGGGTCTGCTGCAGCTCTTCATGAGCGGCTCCCACCAAGTGGCTGTTCCTGTCAGCTGAATGACGAGCATTCTCCAGCTGACATACAGAGAGAGAGAGAGAGAGAGAGAGAGAGAGAGAGAGAGAGAGAGAGAGAGAGAGAGAGAGAGAGAGAGACTAAAACAGTGCTGTTGTTTCTTTACTGTATTTCAGGGGACTGCATCTTAGCTCTTTTGAAGACTTAAAGCTACAGTAGATATGACTCTTTAGGCTCTTGCAATTTCTAAGGTTAAGGTAACTCATTTTGAAACATTAAAATATGTCTCAAGTGGTCTAGTAAAACAAAGGTATGGTTTCATTTACAAGTAAATTCCAATGACAAAAACTGATGTCACTGATGCGTATCCACATTCCTCCCACAAGACAGCGATTATGGTTGTTAAATTCATTTCCCTCCCGTATGTAGATTAGAGGCAAGAGACAAGCTGACGGAGGAAGTTATACACTGACTGAGTGTAGAAAGGGTGTGAATCAATATGGATTACCTGAGCTGTGGCGGTTGGACTGCTCGCAGCTCACTAAAGCGATTAGCAAAAAACATCTACACATGAAGCTGAACTACAATTAGGAGCAACAGCCTCTACTTGCACTCTAGGTGGCGACAGTGTCTCCTGCAGCATCCGGACGTACCTTAGAGTTGTAGGTCTTCTCGATCTCCTCCCTGTAGAGGCGGACCTGCTCCTCCTGTTGGGCTCTCATCTCGACCAAGGCCTCGGCCAGCTTGCTCTCAAACTCCTGCTGCCGCCCGCTGTCTATCTGCACGACGCTTAACTCGTGCCGACGTTTGGACTCGCGCAGCTCCTACGGACACAGACAGGTTGTGGATGGCGATCAGTCTTAAGAGCGCTTAGTTTCTTAGAGCCGCTTTTGTCACATGAAGAGTCTAAGTTAGACTTTTGTTTGATTTTTGATTTGACTTTCTCCATTCTTAAACTACTAAAAGAGTCATTTGTATTGATGTTTGCTTTATTTTCTATTAGGCACTACAATCACTAAAAGACTCCACCTGTAGAAATCTGTTATGGTCAATAAGCTTAATTACATTGATTAGTTAGTCGCTGTGCAGTAATTACTTGTTTACAAAGTATAGAGCTCCAGCAGAGAAGTCCAACTCGCTGGTGACCTTTAAGCAACTTCTAATCATTACGTTTTAATTTGGAAAACACACATCTGTTGCCAGTTGTGGTCAGGACTCGACTACAACCACAACATTGTGAAAACGGTGCCTTCATTATGGCATAAATTCAAATCTAAACATTTAAATACTTTGAAAATGTATGTATGTATGTATGTGTATATATATATATATATATATATATATAAAAAATATATATATTTATTAGGGCTGTCAATCGATTAAAATAAATTAACTAATTAATTGCACAATTTTCTGTAATTAACCGCGATTAATCGCTTTTTTTAAATTGAGACTGAAGCTTGTAATAATGGATATTTAAATGCTAAATCACTTAAGTTTGCAAATATGAAGAAAAAAACAAACAAGGAAAGGTTCTGCTAAGTTCAGAATGTTTAATTTCTTTCAGAACAACAGCAGCAACAATTTGGCTTATTTAGTCCTGCTGAAGGCTGCTGAAACAGCTACAAACTGTCTGACTTGAGAGCAGATTTTTATCACCGTCCCCGGCTGCTGTCGCCTGCTCTCGTCTACTTTACAGGCGAGGTGCAGTTCATCTCCAACGAGCCGAGAGTTCAGTCGGCGGCAGGGCAGTCGGGACTCACCCGGAAATGGCGAGCGGAATGAGGTCACTAGTCTCTCAAAATCTGACGAAAATCTTTTAAACTGACCTTTGTTGAGCTGAAATGAAGACAGATTCAGCAACTGCACGGCCTATTTCTCGCTTAAAATGTTTTCAGAAACATGTTTCAGTGAACTATCTTAGTACAATATGAGATCGTATTCTGAACGGCCGCCATGACAGTCTGGCTCTCATTATCCGGAGAAAACAAACCCATGTGACGCGTTCGTCCAATCAGCTGCCGGTTTTCATTACTTGGGCAACAATACAGAGTAGCGCAGCCTGCTGTTATGTAGACGTATTACGTTTCTCAGCCGCCACATGAAGTAAACAAACACAGCTGCGTTAATTTCGTTAATTTTTTTAACGAGTTAAATATTAAAAAACGCAAAAATTAACACGTTAATTTTGACAGCCCTAATATATATATATATATATATATATATATATATATATATATATATATATATATATATATATATATATATATATATTCTACTTGTACGGTGTGTTTTATCATTTATGTGAAAATAAACTGAGATCAAAATAAAGGAGAGGTGAGAGGCAAAAAGAAGAGACATATCTGAAGGGGAAATGCAAAACAAACAAGCAGGAGGTTGGAAGCGAATCAATATCGTGTAGAAAAGATGAAAAGTAGGACAGATGACTTAGACAGCTGAATAAAAATAGAAGGGTTCAGGTCAAGAGTGGGAACCTCGCTGTAGATGTTCTTCTGGAACTCCAGTTCCTCCTTCACGGTCTGCAGGCGGTTCTCGGCGTCCACTCTCCTCAGCATCTCATCCTGCAGCTGCCTCTTGGCATCGGCTAAGCTCCCGTCCAACTGGGAGGGAGGAGGAGGAAAGAGAAATGTGTCTTTAATGGAGGCATGCAAGTAGAAAAAAATGTAATCTGTGCAGCATTGTTTGAGCTGTGAACTATTCTTTTAAGAGAATACCACGTAGTTCCTGAGTGTGGCCAGTAGGTGGAGCAGGGCCACAACTGGATCTATGTCGGTCCTTAGGTAAACTTCATTGATAAAACAAACAGCAGAGAATGCAACCTTGTCTGGCTCGCCACCTTGTCCTCATTCATAATCAACTGCCTGGACATACATTCAATTACTACTTCCAGCAGGTATTTGGGCAGTTGATTTCAAATGTCAGCCACTGCAGCTTTGCACTCCAACAATTGACTGCTTTTTCTAACAGATGGCAATTAACCCCCCATTACAATCAATGCAGGTCTTTAGGGGTTAACAGACTGTTAATTTAAACGTTAACAGGACCACAATGCTTTGTGTTTACAAATTAGAGTGAATGGAAAAGACGTCCAGCGTAAGCTGAAATCATCCTGATATTAGTGTAGATGCAGCGGTATAAATAAGCATGCTTTTCTGACATTTCTACAGGGATTCTGAACAGGTTTTTTTTATTTGCTCGGACCCTTGAAACCTGCCCATCCTGCCAACAACAACAACCACCACCATGAATAAAGATGTTTTTACCTTGGCCAGCTGGGCCTTGAGGTCCTTTACTTCAGCCTCCAGGGTCCGCTTCTCTCCCAAGGCAGTGGAGAGGGAAGCATCTTTAGAGTTCAGCAGGGCCTCCAGGTCCCTCAGCCTGGCCAGCGCCGCCTCCAGGTCAGACTCCTTCTTACTGTTCCTGTGGACACGAGAGAGACAAGATGTGGACGTTAGTTTGCAGTGACACTTCGATTCGGTGTCATTATCACCCCCTGCTTTATACTTCCGTCATATCAGTGTTGGTGAGCATCTCTTTCTCTCTGGAAATGCAGCTGTATTCTTTTTTTTTTTTTTTTTTTTTACATATTATTAGATACACAAGATTTGGCTCCTTTGGAGCTCTGTGAATCATCTCATGTTGCTTTAAAAAATCTGTTATAGTTTAGTGGCATTGAACCTAAGATATTACTTGATACCAATTTTAAATTTGATTCTCCTTTTCTTTTTTCTCTAAATGACTTTGAACTGCTTCCATGTTTCAAAAAAGCCATACAAATAAAGTTGCCTTAATGCCTTTGCAGCAAAGTTTTCACATAAGTAGTTTTCTGTGAAAGGTTTACACGACATGATCTTTTGTCTTCACCCAGTTAATTTGTTTCTTCGGCAACTTTGAGTCATGATATACTTTTAGCTCCCATTAGGTGTCACATCTGCTAAGTGAACGTTAATGCTACCCGTTCCTTTATTTCTGCTTAAAGTGAAACTTAATGAGCAGTGGACAACTGTGCTGCAGTGACAGAAGTTGTGGACGACACAAACTGCCATTGTGCTGTGCAGTGAGAGCAGCAGTTGTCCACTGTTGATGTGAACTGAACATAGGCCAACACATCAACGTACTGTTATTAGCATTCTGTACTGAGTAATGTGCATGTGTTCACCGCCTCTCCACTTACATCTCTACAGGAACCAATTTAGAGTTCTGGTTGGAAAGAAAAAAAATTGGATACAGCCATGGAAATAAACAATACATTCCCAGGAGAAGATAAAGAGAGCAGAGTGGAGAGAGAGAGAGGTTGTTAGCAGTATAGGTGGTTCATGCACAGCCAAGAAGGAAATGGGCTCCCTGTTATTCTATTTGGCCCTGTAGGCTAGTCTTCATTGTCACTAATAATGGCCATCTGCTGGGGGAGATGGCTTTTAAGGCTGCTCACACAGACCTCAGAGTCCTCCGGTCACTGCCACAGGCGTTAGGACAGCCAGCGGAAGGACGAGCAGGCAGAGTGAGCTACAGATACACTTCCACGGCAGAATAATGACTCACAACAAAGATTGAGTTGATTCACAAGCTATTACCTCAGAAGTGAAACTGTAATTTGTGGGTTCATGATGGAGCAATTAATATAGATTACTGCATGCAATAAACACCAATAGGAAGAGCTTTAGAGGAGCTTGTAAGACGCGTGCTGAAAAGAGCCGGGACAAAGAGACAAGATAAAGTGGCAGAAAAATTGAAATGCACTGTAGCTGCCTGCTTCAGGGAGAAATGGAAAAAAAAAAGCAGAAAGTGGAAAAAGCTGTCTTTTATGTCCGCAAAAAGTCTAAAATTAAATCCAGAGAAAACATATCAATGATGCTTTACAGATGTACAATCAAGCTTGGAGAACTTGAATGGGTAATTATTATATAAGCCTCTCAGCCGCTCATTGTTCAGATTTAAAAAAAATAAAGAATAAAAAGAGGAAGCACAGCTCAGTGTTTGACCATTATGTACATGCACACACACACAAACACACACAAGAAGAAGCTCTGAGAAGGACGCACAGACTTCCTGCATCGATTACCTGTTTTGCAGTGAATCAACATCACACCTGATCAGACATGTTCTCCAAATGTTACAATGGATAGCATACAGTCAGTTTCCAGTTTATTGTCCACCCCATTTATATCAATAAGTGTAGGCTAAATAACAGAAAAACATGTCTCTGCTGTACAAACAAGCTGAAAACATTAGAGGAAATCTGAGTAGATCACACAGACTGGGAAGTTTTGTTTCCAGTCAACATACTACAACTGACTCAAAGAGACACAAGAATGTGACCCTTTACGACCCAGGTGTACTAGTACTTAAGAATATGGCTGCAGTGCGCACACACACACACACACACACACACACACACACACACACACACACACACACACACACACACACACACACACACACACACACACACACACACACACACACACACACACACACACACACACACACACACACACACACACACACACACCACCTAAAATCCTCAATTCTTGAACCTACAAAGACTGGAGCCTACAGTGACAAAGTCGTCCCATATGAATATGTGAGTCATCAATCAGTGTGAAGATGCCTGTAAGACAGGGAAATTAGTAACTGGGGTAAAATGAGACTTGTAACTGCTTTTAAAATGGTGTAATGACTATTATCTTGTTTGTAAACAACAGTTTAGCCACCTCTGGTTGGGCCATGTTCTCTAAGGCGTTTTGCAAACTCATTTTTCAAGGCTGCTGCTGTTATTGTGGACCATTTTAAATTCACCACAATGCTGCTCATTAACATAGTATGGAATAATAAACCCAGATCAACCACAACAGAGAGACGTTTTCTTTTCACTTAAATGGGTTGTGAAGTGTAATAGCATTAGGGATGTGTGCAAACATACACTTTTTTTCATATTTGTTTACAACTTGAGATAAACATTACTTAAAACTGTACAGCTCTTTGTCTAGACGCTAATTCATTTTTCTATTTTACATTTTACCAATGTGATTCTGTGGGCTGATGAAGGTGTGCGGAGGTGGCTGCTGCGACGCTCATTAGCGCTAATGGGCCCAGCGGATCGGCTCGAGCAGTGAATTATTTGACAGAAGCGGGTTTTGGTATGTTGACGTGCTTTGTATTCTCTTCATACAGAAATAAAGAGAGGGTTCCTTACAGCAGAAAGGCATGCAGTGTAACAATTTCATGAATGCTCTTAACAGAAATGTCTTACTGTATACTAATGTGGCTTCAGTACAAGTGCTCCCTATGAGATGTACCAATTACATGACTTGTTCTGTGAGAACAACAAGACTTTGAGTGTTCTACCATGCTAGCGGCTCTGTGGGGCGGTAGTTAGACACAGTGGTGCTTTGAGCTAAATGCAAACGTCAGCATTCTAACATGCTCACAATGACAATGCTAGAATGCAAATGCATTTAGCAGGTATAACGTTTATGTTCACCATCTTAGTTTAGTGTGTTAGCATGCTAAAATTTGTTAATTAGCACTAACAAAACAAAAAAAAAAAAAAAGGGACATACTCTCATTTTCAGGTGACAAATACGGGATTTCTTTCGGTTTGAATGAACCAAATTCAATTAAATCTAGAGTATAGTTAGGTAGCCTTAGATTGATGCTCTTCAGAGACCAGCATGAGTTACCGCATGGCAGTACTGAACAATTCAAAAGCCTAAAAACAACTCCATGTTGGTGCATAGCGCTGTAAATTAATATCACAGGAAGTAGTGAAGAGATTTTCAAAATCTAGCTAGGAACTCCTGTGCATTTTTGTGTCTCAACAACACTGTGCTGTTACAGCATTTTTATAACAACAGGTTAAGTTTAACATTTTCAAATTGGTGGCAAATTAAAAGTCATGCATTTTATTTTTTTTCTTTCTAAGTACTTACATTCATTTTCTGACCAAACCAAGGGACTCTGCCCTGTAAAATGACTCCTTATAATGTGACCATGTTCTTTTTTTTTTTTTTTTTTTTAATTATTTTTGGACAGACAGTACAACCTGTCACCATCACAACTGACACAACATCTATATCATCCACTGTCCGGTTTTACGAATACAGAAAGAAGAAAAAAAATACAAAAACAAAAAAAAAACATCATGTGGCTTACATTACAATACATTATTCTATTAGTCAGTCGCTATATTGGATTGGATCAGAACCGCTGCCTTATATTCAGACAGACATCCCCTCTATTGCCATCAAGAAGGAACCCCAGACTTGATTAAAGATATCCTCTCTCCCCATTACTCTGTAAGTGACTCGCTCATACGTAGCCATTCTTGTCATTTGTTCAGTCCATTCCCTAAAACAGCACAGACTATATGACTTCCAGTGCCGTAGAATTATTCTACATCCTGTTGTAGTAGCCAGATGTATCCATAGTCTTTGTCTACCGGTCAGAGTGTTATTGTCTGGCAGCAGACCCAGAATACACAGAGCTGGGGTCTTGGTGAGTTGTAATCCCAATAGATCATTCAAGAGGGTAACAACCCTATCCCACAAATGTGCATTTTTTTCACAAGAATACAACATGTGTACCAGAGTACCCACTTCCTTCTCACACCTCCAACATGTGTTACTGTCCTTATGTTTTAGTTTGGCTATTTTACTGGGGGTCCAGTGGTTTCTATTAAGTAATTTGTACAGAATAAGCTGAGATTGCGCTTCACGAGAACATTTATGCCAAGACGCAACCAACTTCATCCATCTATCAGCTGAGATCTGATTGCCCACATCTTTCTCCCAGCACAATCTCAAGCCCTCCATGTGGGGTGGACGAGCCTCCCTGAAAATCTCATAAAATTTAGAGGCTCCACATTTTTTACATTTAGTTACCTGGACTAATTCCTGAATCCTGGTCACAGGGTCAGGGTTCTTCCCCCGAGTAGCTTTAATGCAGTGCCCAATTTGTAGAAATTTCCAAAAGTCCTCTTGTGTAAGGTTATATTCTTGCTTAATTTCATCAAATGACCTCAATCCATTTTTGCTAAGCAAGTCACCAAGCAAGTTTATTCCTGCTTTTGCCCATTTCTCCCACATAATAGATTTGTTGCCAATTAATATTTTTTTGTTATACCAAATAGAAGATTTAGGGGTAAGATGCGGGCTACATTTTATATGTTGATGAGCACTCATCCAAGTTTCCTGTACAAAGGTCAAAACTGGGTCCTTAAAGGGTACCGGTCTTCCCATCTGAGTAAGAATCGCCTCAAGGGAGGTTGGAGCCACCAGTTCCTCTTCTATTTTAACCCAGGAAGGCACCTGCTCCCGCACATTATTTATTTTGGCCAACTGGGAAATGAAAAGGCATAATGCTACCACTCTATTTTAGACAATGATAAGCCTCCACTTTCTTTGGCCGCATATAATTTGGATCGGTTAAAGCTTGGTTTTATGCCTGCCATAATGTGACCATGTTCTATTGTAGTAAGATCTGTGGATTTCATACAGATTTGAAGCCGAGGTTTCTTCCTAAAAGGGAGTTTTTCCTCGCCACTGTTGCACTATGCTTGCTCTTGGGGGAATTACTAGAATTGTTGGGACTTTATAAACTATAGAGTGTGGTCTAGACCTACTCCATCTGTAAAGTGTCTCGAGATAACTCTTGTTATGATTCAATACTATAAATAAAATTGAAGCCACAATTTTAAATAATGTAATAAAGATTTATTTTTTTCATTTGCAGGTACTAGTTTAGGACCATTTAGCCTTGATGGCTCCTAGGAGACCACATCAAAACCTGATGTGGCTGCAAAAAAACGGTGTGTGTGTGTATGTGTCTTTATGCTGGCACATACAGTACATGTGCATGTCTGCCCCTACACATGTGAGATTCTTATATACTATTTACATTAGCCAGTGCAGGGTTTGTGTGAGTTCTTCATGCAGGGGTTTGCTTGGGACTACCCGTTTATATAATCCAATATGTAGCGTGTAATTAGAGAGCCTCAGCATAAATATCCGCCGACTTTCTGTTTACATTCTGTTCCATCAAAGCCTCACAGTCTGAGCTCTGAACACACGTGTGGAGAAATCTTTTAGGAATCACACTATTAATATTTACAAAACAATACACAGTCAGCATGAGACTAACAAATGTGGTACTGAGAATGGCTGCGAGCCAACAGATGAGCAAACAAAAGCAGATTACATTTGGGGAATTAGGTAAATAAAGCCCAAAACTACCAGCCTGTTTCATCAAGATAAGGAAAATCTGTTGCAAGTAAAACAAGGCGGCGGAGTTGTTTCTAAGCTTGCAAACTAAAAAAAGACCTTTGTGCGAAAAGGGCAGCGCTGCACGATTTTTATTCTGCTGTTAAAGAATTAAAATCAGAAAAAGAAGTGTAATTTCTGCAGGCCTTTATTTTTATTTTCCAAGTGTAGACCACTTGTCCCCTTTCCTCCTACACACTAATGTCTGCACTCTTGAAAAAAAACTAATTACTTCTTAATTATTCCACTCTTTTCAGCTGCAATATCAAAGCTTTTTCTGCATTTTGTTAGAGAAAATAGAGTAAATGACACATTTTGAGGTACACAGACAAAATGGGAGCCATTGGACGGAGACCGTGTGAGACGGGGGGGAGGAGGAGAAGAGAGGCTGGGGGGGGGTGAAATGGAAATGCCAGAAAGAAAGAGACAAAAAGAAAAACTGAAAGAGGGGGAATAATGGAGACGAGAAATCTGAGGAGGAGGAGGAGGAATGCGTTGGCTCGGCTCCCAGCCTCAAGGATGACTCACAGCTATCTTTGTCCATCCCAGTAACGAGAAACAAACCCCGCCTCGTGGAGTGAAAGAGAAAAAAGCCCACTCCCTCCCCCCCCGTTTTGCTATGCCGTTGTCGTGGCAACCAAGGCCTTGTCATCAGGCCTCCTAGTCTGCTGTTTATACCACGCTGTGGACGCAATATAATAAAAAAGCTGTAGATTTTTCTGTGCAGGTTTTAAAAATACCTCAAGACAGAGGGTGTTCTTTTTGTACGCTCCTGAAGGAAAGTCTAACCTATCATTTCTACAAGATGTGGCAGCAGAATTACTGCAGCCAGCCACACGGCCAAAAACAGCACATATGAGACACGGATGCCAAGTAGTTATCAGCATTCGGAACTACAACTCTAAAACCTCAATTTTAAACATAAGTTTAACAATTTTAGACCAGATCCAAATTTAAATTAAGAAAAAAAGAAAAATACATTTATATTTTCGTGTACAATTTTTACCATTTACAAGAAGCACTATTAATGTACTACTCTGCATTTCTAAAACAACAACAGCAGCAGAAGTTAAAGTTCATCTAAACTTTGCACTAAAGGAGCTGCTTCGCCTGGTTTTCCAATTTTGCAATCCAAATCCATGCACTTGCTAATATGGGTCAGCGTAGTCTGTCCTGCACTTGGCTGCACTGGATCCCGTTTAACAAGTAGTTCACCCAAGTTACAATAAAACACATTTCCTTCCTCCCTTCTACTGCGATCTACACATACATATATTTTTGCCCAGGCTTTAATAGAATTGTCTCAGAGATTTCTGCTGCCACCCCAATATAATTAAGGCAAATGGCAAATTTGTTTCATCTGTAATTTAATTTAACATCTCTTTCCGGAAACAGTGTCCTCATTACTCTGTCTGGATAATTCACAGACCTCACTGTCAACAGTTTTCATAGCGACGAGTAGACACTGTTGATAGTATGCTCTCTGGTTAAATCCATTTTCACTGTTGTAAGCGAAATTCAAAGAAATTGAATTCACATACATTTTACTGGGGCGGCAGCAGAAATCTCAGAAATTTCAAACCATGGGCAAATAAAACCAGTTGTATCTGTATGGTGTACAGTAGTAACCACTAGAGACAAGTGAGACTTTTTATTTTCTTATCTTTTAAAAGGAATTTGACTAGCATTCGCATTTATGGCAGTTGCATGGAAAAAGCAAAAGTAGCTGCAAGGGATTGAGATACCTACATGCACACCGACACCTGGGAGCTGCCCACTAGCTTGTGCTGTTTACCACAGAGCAGCTCCCCTGCAGCGGTGGGGGGTTTAGCGCTTTGCACATGGGCACATCTGCTGAAGCTGTGGAGGAACGGGGGGGGGGGGGGGACATCTCATTCATTTCACCCATGAGGCTTTTCCCTGCCAGTGTGTTTTAGCGAGTTTCTCCCTGTAAGAGGCTGCAACAATTCATCACCTTGCTCATTTCCTGTAGCCCTATTCAAATAATTCCTCTGACATGCAGTGTGTCCATTGATCCATATTGTATGTTACTATATAAACAGTCACACACCCATCTGGCAAGCATGTGTGGGCACGTGTGGGTGGGGTTTCCCGATGACTCACTGCTCAAACACTGAGGAGAGGAAAAAAGGGGTTCTCCCAAATTCCCTATAGATTGTCGAAAAATATTCCCTTCTCCAATTATAGCCCCCTCTTTCCTTTTTCCATCCTTACTACAATTAGTTTTGACATTCACAAAGTGGCTTTATGTGGAGAACACTGGAGGGAAAAGGTGACTAAGAGGAAGGTTGCTGAATAATGGGGTTTTAGTAAACAAGCACAGGGGCCCAGAAATAGAGCTGGCACCAGGAAAAACATGCTGGAGTAATGTTTAATACTGTGTTAATGGGCCATTACAATAGAAAACCTTCTTTGTAGCAACCTGCTACTATATATCATTTTGAGCTTGCAATTACTTTCTGTTCATCAGTTAATGCTTTTGTCTATACAAGTTAAAAAAAAAAGAGCAAAATATACCCATCACATTTTCACGGATCCCAAAGTGACATCCTCCAGTTGTTTGTTTTGTTCAACCGATGGCCCAATACCCTCAGGTATCTTCTCTCCTAACAAGCAGTGGCCCAAATGCAAACGGGAAGGACGGTTGGTCCTCTTATTTGATACGCCATCCAGTTGAATCTGCACTCAACTTTGAGAGATGATACATAATCTGAATGCACAAAACCTCACAACTCTAAAATCCCAGTAGCACTGCGACAGTGGTTATTTTGTAATTGGATCAATATTAAAATCAAATACCGGTGATTCAAATTATTTATAATAATAATAATAATAATAATAATAATAAATAATAAGTAAAAATACCTCTATGAATTCATTTTAGCATCTCTTTGACTAATTCTGACTTCCCTTTTGGAGGAGACCAGGATCAGGACTCTTTAATAAAAAGTTAAAAGGTCCCATGATATGGTGCTCAGTGGTCCCCTAATACTGTATCTGAAGTCTCTTTTATATAGACCTTAGTGGTCCCCTAATACTGTATCTGGTCCCCCTTAGTGGTCCCCTAATACTGTATCTGAAGTCTCTTTTATATAGACCTTAGTGGTCCCCTAATACTGTATCTGAAGTCTCTTTCCCGAAATTCAGCCTTGGTGCAGAATTACAGCCACTAGAGCCAGTCCCACAATGAGCTTTCCTTAGTATGTGCCATTTCTGTGTCTGTAGCTATTGAAGAGAGAGGGGGGGCAAGGTGGGCTCGGTTTACACCTATCGCCATTTCTAGCCACTGGGGGACCATAGGCAGGCTGGGGGAACGCGTATTAATGTTAAAAAACCTCAAAGTGAAATTTTCATGCCATGGGACCTTTAAAGAACATCAACTATTGAGCACAATCATTTACAGTGAAGCACACAACCTCAAAGATGCACTGTTGTAGTAAGTGCAAACTAAATGAATACATACATGTAGTACAGCAGGTAAGAGTTGATCCACACACACCTAGATAAACAGATGGGAGGAGTGCCAACCAGGATCTCAAGCACACACTGCAAAACTAGCCGTGCAGGCCTGCTAGCTCAAGTCAACTGCACTTTTCCAGGTTTCCAACGCCCTTCCAAAAAATGCTTAAACATTACAAGCGTGCAGATGACGGTTTCCTGTGTCCCTTTAGGGATGAGAAACAATAACAGGGATTGTGTGTGTGTGTATTTGTGTGTGTGATTAATCACTAGAAACCAACAACAACGCAGCCTTTGCCAGGGGCCACCCGTACACATCCACATGTGGCAGATGGGAACAGAGTTGGTAGTGTTTTCAGTCTTAAAGCAGAGCACATGTCCACTGTGTCTGATTTCAGGGAGCGGACTTCTGACAAGAGGGAGGGGACAAACAGAGAAGGAGGACATGCAATGTTCTCTCATGTCAGACTCATGGTTTTGTTTAAGCTGTCTGCAAAGCAAACTCTGTACACTGAAAAAAAAAAAATCACATGTTCTCCCTTTGTGCCATTCGTGCCTGCGACAATTTGCATTTTTTAATAAAGTTCCTCAAAGACGGCGTCCGTCAACAAGTGCTAAAAGAAGAGGTGTCCTGCCTTCTAGAAAAAGGCTGAGCCAAAAGGCATATGAAACAGCCCTTGTTCCTCCATGCATGATTAGTTGATGATTCATCTGAGAGTGAGTCAGATGCCGGCTGCCCGGTCTTTGTGTTAGGTTATAAGCTACTTTTTACTGGTACTGAATCCCATGATCTGCAAGGACTCACCATTTCACTTTCCATTTTACAGTGTCATAAAAAAAAGCAAGAGTACACAGGGGATCAAAGATGAGGAATGTTAGTGATAAATCAAGATAAGAATTGTTAATAGTTGTCGACTAAAGGTTTCCTGTTAATCGTCTTTGGAAAAAAATCTGGATCAGACCTGAAAAACGTCCATGTGTACAATTCAGAGTAGATGACAATTAAAAACAAACCATCTCTAATTATATTCTGAACGCACCCTTGCTGAGCCTGCAGTCACTTTAAAAAAATGTTGCATCCTTTTGATAACAGGTTCAGCTGCATTGCCTCAACATTTGTGCTTCAAGTGTACAGGAATAGCTCAGTGCTAGAAGAGACTTTATAAACATTGACAATGCGCACATATGTGCTGCACAATAGTTGTACTTTTTAAATTGGCAATTTGCACCATTCTGATTGGAACAGTGGCCTAGAGTTTAATTCTCATTTGCATTAACAAGAGAACTCCCCGGTGTATCACCACGCTTACTTATACTCCACGTAGTAACAACAGATTGTGTTTAGCCTCCCCTCCAATGAGGCACAGCACTCTTTTATAGTTATAATGAAAACTCCATGGGAAGAAAGAGAGTTGCTAATGTTAGCTTTACGCTAAACCCATGTGGAGTTTAAGAGACCGTGATGAGCTTTGGTCAGCATTATTTAGCTTTTGGTAGCGTATGAGGGAGAAAAAAAGAAGGATTTGATGCCTGGAGTGCAACCAAGTTGTGGTTGTGGGACGGTGCTCTCACGCAACTGACATACAGACATACAGGAAACGCAGGAGAGCTCACTGGTGAGTACTCGACAGAGTAAACAGAAACACAAATGTGTTCCAGCAGCACACATCCAAGACAAAAAGGTGGAGTTTGTGTAGTGCCAGGTGAGCTGTAAAACACTGGAAACTGCGCTGTGTTGAGTTTCCTGTGATTGTCTTAACTCTGGCACTCTGTGTCCTTTTTTCCCTTTGGCAAACCCCACCCAGCTGACAAGTTTAAAAAAAAAAAAAAAAAACATTTTCCAAGATGCCAGAGGAGTGTGAATGTGTTTGCGTGCTTTTGTGGGTCCTAATAAACAACAGTTAATGCAGAACATCTGAGACGGCTCCGATTGTTTCAAAGTGGAAAGAGTTCCCACAAACTCAGTGTATATAGTAGAACTGCTCTAAACATCCCATTCAACTTGAATTCATTTCAGAGTAAATGAGCGTTTCGCAGATCCACCCAACCTCGCCCACTCCCCCAGTGGGCTGGTCTTTGGGCAGAAAGACTGGGGTCCCACCATCTTAAAGTGATTTACCCTGTCCATGTGCGAGTGAGTCATCGAGGGCTTGGCTGACTCTGAAGGCGCTATGGAAAGTCTGGCACACACACACACACACACACACACACACACACACACACACACACACACACACACACACACACACACACACACACACACACACACACACACACACACACACACACACACACACACACACACACACACACACACACACACACACACACACACACACACACACACACACACACACACACACACACACACACACACACACACACAGCAGAGAACAAATAGTCACCAGACCAGCCAGCCCCAACTGGCAGTATCTGGAGGATATAGTAACGCTTACAAAACTAAACTGTAAGATCATCATAAAAAAAATCATATCCCCAACCGGCACCGTCAGACACCGCCTACCAAGAGCCTGGGTCTGCCGAGGTTTCTTCCTAAAAAGGGAGCTTTTCCTCGCCACTGTTGCACTATGCTTGCTCTTGGGGGAATTACTAGAATTGTTGGAACTTTATAAATTATAGAGTGTGGTCTAGACCTACTCCATCTGTAAAGTGTCTTGAGATAACTCTTGTTATGATTTGATAATATAAATAAAATTGAAATTATAACAAATACCTACAATACCTCTACGAAATAAATCAGCCGTATCAGCAAAAAAGGTGAGTAAAGAATAAGCATTCTGTAAAATACAATAATCAGTTCCAGAGCTGAGACAGTTAACTCATAATTTGCTGTTATTTTGATAATCATTTAAGTAATTCTTTAAGCAAAAATGCAAAAAAGAAATCTGTCTCTAGCTTCTCAAATTTGCTGCATTTTTCTGTTTTATATCATTTTAAATTGAAATCTTTGGGTTTTGGACTAGAAATTGTGACAGCCATTTTATTTTATCAGTTTAAGAGCAAATACCTTTATATTTCACTTTTTAGCTTTTAGTATCTCTGGTTTAGCTACTGCTGCTGTGTAATGTCACATTGTAGAGAAACTTAAGGACAAATGTAAAAAAAAAAAAAAAAAAAAAAAATAACAGCGGCCATAAATATTAATGTAGCTCTTTAAGATAATTCAAGTCTAAATTATTATGGCTCTCATATGCAAAGCACAGTTGTACTTTTGAAGTGTCTTAAACGTTGTGACGCTTAGAACGAATGATTCAATTTACCACTGCTGTATAACACCCAAAATCACGCCGGGCTCTCCTCTCTTATCTGCCCTCGCATGACTCAATGTGACAGACAATTGTCTGCCTTCACAACACACAAGCGGAGATCATCGTAGGGGAACACAGGGGAACACAGGGTTCCCCCCCGCCCCCCAAGGCAGCCACAAGAACAGAGGAGACGTGTGATCAAACGGCATGAGGAAAGATGTACAGCAGCCAAATAAACTCTGCCGCTGGTGGTTTGACGGCGGTTTGCAGCCCGTTTCTGGCCTCAGGGAGCACGACTCATGACGCAGAGCTTGCACTTAATCCATGAAATGCTATGTGTTCTGGAGTATGTTTAATTTTGTTTCACATTCACATCACAGACATTTTAATTGATGTCAATACAGGAAAGAAACTGGTGAAATTAATAACATTAATGAAGGCAGTTCCAGGCTCCTGGTATTGTGCATTCTGCCCCACTAGCATGACTTCCTGGGACACTTACTGGGAATTAATCCATTGTTAATTTAATTAGTTCAACCTGTGCTTTTCCTGATATGAAAAGTCAACATGTCTGCTTTGAAAAAGGTCTATTGGTGGAATAATTATTGAATCTGAAGGATAAAAGAAGCTGGGAGATGATTCTTAATGGCTGCTGCTGGCTTTGTATTATGGTGATGCTGTCAATTATGAATGTGAATATGAAAGTGGACAGACGTTGAGTTTCCACACGTTAGTGTTAATAGAGAAATACCTGTCAAGGTTGGTATTTGACAACACAGAGTTGGAAGAACCTGGCCACTTATTACTCTGGGCTAATAACCGCAACTTTACAGTCATACATTTTTTACCAAGTCTGCATAAAAAAATTCTTTTAGGTGTTAGAAGGAAAGTGCATAGGAGTATAATGTGCCATAGTTTTAACTGAAAATATACCATTTATCCGCAGTACTAACGAATCTTTTGTTTTAGTCATTACTTGTAGAGATGTCAGCAGGAAATTAATCTTTTTTGGTAATGGTCTAAGTCTTTTTTTTTTTTTTTTTATATGCCCAATCTTCTCTGGTTTTAGCTTCTAATGGTGTAGACACACATAGCCGACGGCCGACCGTTGACAGAAAACCCCGTCGATATGATCAGTCGCGTCTCCGAGGTCCAAAAAACTGCCTTGGGACATCAAAAAGACGAGAGGAGACAAGACGTAATACGCCTCCATAACAGCAGGCGGCGCTAATCTGTAATGTCGCCCAAGAAATGAAAACCGGCAGCTGATTGGACGAACGCGTCACATGGGTTTGTTTTCTCTGGATATTCAGACCTGGACTGTCATGGCGGCCGTTCAGAATACAATCTCATATTGTACTAAAATAGTTCACTGAAACATGTTTCTGAAAACATTTTAAGCGAGAAATAGGCCATGCAGTTGCTGAATCTGTCTTCATTTCAACTCAACAAAGGTCAGTTTAAAAGATTTTCATCAGATTTTGAGAGACTCTAGTCACCTCATTCCGCTCGTCATTTCCGGGTGAGTCCCGACGGCCCTGCCGCCGACCGAACATGTCAGGTCGGCCAAAATGAACGCCGACAGCCCCCCAGACGGACGAGGACACGGGACACACCGAACCGATTTGAGTCACTGACCTCGCCAGACTGTCCCACGGCTGATAATCGGCCTGATGTGTCCCGGCCTTAAAACGTGAAGGTTTGCCGTCTTTGGTGTTAGTACATTGAATCTCTATGGGGTTTGGACTATTGGTTGGATAAGAAAATAGTTTGTTGTTTCTAAGGGTGTCATCCTATTTTGATTTTAAATCGAAATCGGACGAAATTAAGTCACAATCTCAAATAAAAAAATGGAATCGGCGATGCTGCCACGGCCCCATGTCACGTCCGGTCGGCTTGCCAAGTGGAAAAAAAACCACACGTGTAGCCTGCTCGAGGTAGATTCTACCACCACTCCAGTGGAGGCGCTAATGAGCTAGATTACTACACACACAGTAGCAGAACACCAGCTACACACAACAGAGCATACAACGATCGCACTCAGCTTGAGGAGTGAGTTGATTCATTCTCCCGGTTCAGTGATACTACTCGGCTTAATTAACCAGCTCTTCGGTCAGTTCGTCAACACTAGTGTTTAAGTGCTGCGAGTCAGTCAACCTCCTCCAATTTAGCTACAGCCAGTCAAAAGATAGCCAACTGCAGATGCAGGAGACCCATCGACAGAACTTGAAGCCCGTCCTCTTTCACTGAAGTCGCCAGTGTGGAAGTATTCTGGATTTCCAGTGAGTTATGTTGACAAAAAAGCCACAGTTTGCAAGCTCTGCTATGTGCGTGTACCATATTCTTCCACTGGCAGCACAACTAACGTGGCAGTTAATCTGCATGGTACATGTTCAACTGTTCGGAAATAGTTTAAGACACTTAGTTGTTCAGAGAAGACTATGGACATGGCTGTTTTATTGTTTTTTGGTTGTTTTGTTGTGAACTTGAATGTCATCTTCTGTGAAGAAGACTGCAGTTACAAAAGAGAAACTAGATGGCAGGTTATAGATACAAGTTATTGTTACATTATGTTGTTAATAAATGTTTTTAATTTGACAATGTAGTGTGGTACATTGCGAACAAAGGTTTGATATTATATTGCATAAAAGTCTAGTCTAAAAATGGCATAGCAACCTGTGCTTTAAAGAAAAAAAAAATATATAAAAATCAAGAATTGAATCAAACCGTGACCTTAGAATCGGAAATGTAATTGAATCGAGGATTTGGAGAATCGTGACACCCCTACTTGTTTCTGTAATGAATCAGATTTTTTTTTGTAACTACCAATAAAAAGGCAATTTTTAAGTATAAATTATATTTAAAAGAATGAAATAATACAAACTACTAACAAATGCAGAAACTGTTGCTACCAGACTCTTAAAAGAAAGCTTCACTTAAAAAAACAAAAAACAGCCAAGGCATTTGAAAGGCTTAACAGCATGATGTAGTGGAGTGCAGGCATGCTCTTGTCCATTTTAGGAAGAGGCTTTGAAAGCAAATATTTTATCTCAACAAACTTGACGTAAGCAGCTTGAATGACTCCTCCTGATATCCACAACATGGCCCCATAATGGAACGGATGTATAATGGGTTACCTTGGAGACATACTGTATGTAAAGTGTTCCCCCAAGCTAAATATACAAACTTTACTCACTAAGACTCAAGCTGTGACTAATATTAGACCACCTTTTATGACGTTGACCTCCGTCGCCACTCAGTCACGCTCTTCCCCTTTTACTTCCTCTTTTTCCTCTTCAGGACGAAGGTTGGCTGAATATTACAAAGCTGTTGTTTGTCAACATTGTATGCGTTGCTTAGTGTGTGAGGTCTGTTTCCTTTGTACCATAAATGTCCGAGCCTACTGTGTAGCCCGGAGAGGACAGTAAAAACTATGTGAAGTGTTTGACGAGGAAAATGAAGTCTCCGGATCGGAACGAGTAAAAGGTCAGAATACAGCTTTACATCTAAATGGGCTGTTATGGGGAAATGTATTTCATGGTAGAACAAACACTTAACTGAATCAAAGAGAACTGTGGGTGATCATGAGCAACAATAAGCTGCAAAAACATACGGGTCATACTTAACAGAAAGCAAATATTCCAAAGAAAGGAAATGGGAATGTGCTACAAGATAAGAGCACTTCCTGCTGTGCTCTCTGATAGTCGGCTTCAACGCTGCATATCAGTCCATGAATACAGCACAAGTACATGTGCAGTGTAGCACTGAATCTTTGTATTATGTTGACTTTCAAGTCTTTGCTGCGCCTGGACAAGTTCCACCACAGTACTTATTTAATACATTTTTTTAAAACATTGTTTCAACAGACCGTCTGAGAGCTTTGTCTGCCTGCTGCTGCCACACCCTAAACCACACTGTGCCAACAGGTGGGGCCGACTCAGACGAGGTAAATCCCTGCTCTTATGTATTCAAAGCAGAACTGATCCGGAAAAAGGGTTTGGCGGTTTACTGTTCAACCCTTGCTGCAGAGTCTCGTCCTTATCAGACACACTGTGCCCAAAAGGAGCAGTTCAAAGTTTAGTACTTTTACTATCAAAAAAGGGGCGTCGCCTTTAATTTTAGACAGCGTGCAGCAGATACACAGCCACACGCACACCACAAACTACATTATCATTAATCGGTTAACTCGGGCTACAACTGACGATTATTTTCATCTCTCAATTAAAATGGTAAAAAGTGCCCATCACTATTTCCTAAAGCCCAAGTTGTCATATTCAAATGGCTTGACCTAAAGATATTCAGTTTAAGATCATAGAGCACTAAGAAAACCAGCAAATGTTTAAATTTGAGAAGCTGGAACCGGTGAATTAGTTGATTAAGTGATTATTGAAATAGCTGCCAAATTAATCAAGTAGTCGTTTCAGCTCTATAGTTCACATATGAGCGCACATCTTTTGCAAAAAATAGTATCGATAAAGTGACACTGATGAGCCAGTTCCCTCACCAAGGCTCATGTTTCACTGCCAGAAGCACTACTGGGAGGTTAGACTGGGCACGAGACACCAGCCAGACACACTGTTTCACTATTAAAAGGAAAGATGACTGAACAAGGTCTTAACAAACCTGTTCTGTAGCTCAGGGACTCACTGTTTTGTATATGTATGTATGTATGTACACTACCGGTCAAATGTTTGGGGTCACTTAGAAATTTCCATTCCACTCCATTCCAGACACAATACCTGCTGAGATCAGTTGTATTGTTTTTTTTAACCAGGGCAGCAGTTTTCAGATTACATTATGTGCTTACATAATTGCAAAAGGGTTCTTGACTGTTGTAGAAAGAAGTGGCTGAAGAAACACTTGAAATTCATGCTTTTTGGTCTAAACGTCATACCCAAATTAAAAGTAGTACAGCTCCCATATACTTTGACACTCAGGGGTGTGCCTGATATCATTGGAAAGGAAACATTCTCAAGTTTTTGTTACAATTGTCAGGGTGATTCTAGGCCTTACTGACACAGAGTTACAGAGGCTAGAATGGAGATTTTTTATTTCTGTCCAAGTTATAAATCTGTAAAATTATTAAAATACACTGCTGTAAACACATCTGACAGGTGACAGACAACACAGCATTAGCCACGTCTCAGCTTACTACAGAAAAAAATTCAGAAGCTAAAAGACTCAAAAATGGATTTTATATGAATTCTTTTCTACAAATATGTCTGTGCGTTTATTTATTTCTATTTGAAAAGTGCAAATAAAAAAGCCAAAAAACTACAAAATACAACACTTCTCAAATGCACAAACAAACCCACATCAATCACCTTTCCAATGATATCAGGCACACCCCTGAGTGTCAAAGTATATGGGAGCTGTACCACTTTTAATTTGGGTATGACGTTTAGACCAAAAAGCATGAATTTCAAGTGTTTCTTCAGCCACTTCTTCCTACAACAGTCGAGAACCATTTTGCAATTGTGTAAGCACATAATGTAATCTGAAAACTGCTGCCCTGGTTAAAAAAAACAATACAACTGATCTCAGCAGGTATTGTGTCTGGAATGGAGTGGAATGGAAATTTCTAAGTGACCCCAAACTTTTGACCGGTAGTGTGTGTGTGTGTGTGTGTGTATGTATGTATGTATGTATGTATGTATGTATGTATGTATGTATGTATGTATGTATGTATATATATATATATATATATATATATATATTCACTGTTTTCTGACCTGTTGTTTTCCTCCATTGCATACCTGGCTCCCAGCTTTACACTTCATTTAACAGCACCACATTCCACCCACACATGCTTTTGCAAAGTTATGCGTATCTTTTTCCTACAGTTTTGAATTATTTACAAGTCAAATAGTGCTGTAGGGAGAATGGTTGACATTCTGGCGCAACAGCTTGAGGTTTGCCTCGTGGGGGGGACAGCATGTGTTCCCGTCCGGTAGTAGTTATGCATACAAAGACGTGTGTGAAGAGACGCAGTGTCATGCTTTTGGGCTAAACAGGTGTGTCCAGTCAACTGAACTGCAGTGACGGCCCCACCTGTTGCTCTGTGTTCTGTCACCTCGAGGGGAATAACCAAGGACACCAACAAAAAGTCAACATATTGTGAGACGTAGATGTCCAGTGTTTGTTGCGCCGCCGTCTGCTGCTGCTGCCACCTGAAGCTCAGCTCCGTGGGTAGTAGAGCCCGTCACAGTGTGTATTAATAAACCTGACTTCCTGTTACAGTGAGTCCACAGTCCCATTCCAGAGGCCATGAATAAACTCTGAGTCACCATTACCACCTCGTAACACAGTGGAGCCCAGACTCTCTGAGCTCCATGGCAACCAAACACCAAACACACTGGCTGAGGTATAACCGATAAAGCCGGCCGAGACTAGACTGAGTGATTCTCTGACCACACATGCGTCAAAAGATCTGCTTCCTTAGAAACAGTGTTGCTGCGGGAGAGCTGGTGCTTCTCCTGCCAAGTATCTGGAGAATTACAAGAAGCACAATGACATGGGGGGGTATACTTATCCGGAGTGCACAACAAAGTCAACATCCTCACCCACCTACAGTATTAATTAACAAATTAAACCATAGATTGATAAGCTTGGGGCAGTGACACCACATTGAAAGTCAAAACCCAAAAGAAACAAATGAGCCACATTAAAAAAGGCAGAACGTTTACATTTTATTCGCCTTTCAAAATGCTGCGCTCAGCCACAGTTGTGTGTACATTCACATGAACACGCTTCACAGTTCACACTCAGTGAATAATGTTAACTTCGTGAAAAATCACAATGGTGCTAATTGGGGGGGTGGGGGGGAGTACGAATACTTTCTATTTAGTAGTTTCATTTTCTCAGGCCCCTCCAACACGAGGTGCACTTTGCCAAGATGTCGGCACATTCCTCAACAGCCACAGACACTGAGGCCTACAGCAGTATTCTCATCTGCACACATTCCTCGATGGTGTTTTTTGCCTCCCAATGGCGCCTTCCAGGCAGCTAACCCTGACCTTAACCCTAAACATAACCATTGCCGCGCTGCCTGGAAGGAGACGTTGGGGGGCAAAAAACACCAAACACTGCACACATTCGCCAAAGTAGCTGAAACAGCAAGACAGCTGAGGAAAACACGGTTAACCTGCTGCTCAACACCACTCCTCAGGTGAGAAGTAAGGTATACTTTAGCAATCCCGCAAGGGATTTCACTCGGTTGTTGCTGTTATATATAAATAAAACACACACACACAGGCCCAAATACACACATACACAGACAGGACATAGACACATGCATTACGTAAGGAGATATTGTCAGAGCAAGGGGGCTGCCTCACAGATTGGCGCCCCGAGCAGTTGGGTGTTCGGTGCCTTGCTCAAGCACGCCTCAGCAGTGCCCAGGAGGCAAACTGGAACCACACTCTGTACTTGAACCAAGCCAAGTCCACACGGACTGAGCTATTGCTGCCCCAAGGGATGGAAGGAATAATATAATTGTACACCACTACACCTGTAGTTAATCATTTATTATCACACACACACACACACACACACACACACACACACACACACACACACACACACACACACACACACACACACACACACACTTCTGTGGCACTTTACAGTTTGTTTATAACGAATAGAAATTATTAGAAATATGTTAACTACTGATCTAACCAATGTGCAACATAGAGCTTTTTAAAGCAGAGTTGTGTCAAACACTGTAATGAAAGCCATTCTGTCATTAGGGCAGTAATTCTACCTTCACAGAGCAAGCTGTGTGTTGAAGGTGCAGCCCATTTGGCTGAAGGTGTGTCATTTCCAACTTCCCCTGGGGCTTAAAATGACATAGCGTGCCGACTGACGAGTCATACAAATTTAACCACCAGGAATGTACTGTAAACTACGGTACAATGTTGGGTATGGCCGCATGCTCCACACTTCATTCCAGGTAGAAAATAAGGGTGTTGCACCACCTCAGTTGTACTGAATAGCAGGTGTAAACTGGAGGCATAACAACATTACATACAACATTCAGATCCACACGTTGAGTTGCTTTGACTGCAGCGCTGTCTTAACCACTACTATGTTTTGGGAACATAAAACATAAAGCCTCAAAAACCTGAGCTGAAATGCAGAGGGCTCTGTAGCATCATAAATAATGCTTATTGAAAACAAAAACAAATGCAAGAACAAACCTGCTCCAGCTGATGTGCAAAAGCAAGTACAGTGACATATTGTAATACCAAAATAATAATGATACCATAAATTGTCACATATAACTTATTCTCATTTCACCTTTGTGGCATAACTCTGCTTTCCAAAAGAATGATGTATCTGAATCCTCTTGTACTGTGCTACGATATAAAAAAGCCTTAAATGCTCACATACCAGAGCTACAGGGACATTCCCAAGTTACTGTGGGATCAGTTGCCAAAAAGGCAGGGAATTCCCCCACAAAGCAACCAGACAACAGCACCTACATGTTATGTTATCAATACTGCAACACAACTTAAAAGCTTTATGGACAGCTTCTGGTGGTTCCGCTGACTTTGAAGTACAACTGCATGAAAGCTTGTTTTATTCTAATGCATTTAACAGAGAAATGAGAGATGCACAAAATACTAACTACATGTTGTGTGTACTGTTACCTATAATATATTATCATATACAATAAATATGATACCTTGTACTGTATGTGTAGCCACAACCACTTTGTGACATTCCTCTTGTACCAAAGCCACTCTCTTTTAAGCTCCACCCCCCACACGCTCCTCCTACCTGGCTTTGAGCTCCTTGTGCTCCTCCCTGATCTTGCTCAGCTCCAGCTGCATGCGAGCTCGCTCCTTGGCCACCTGGTCCAGGGTCTTGCGGGCGTCGGCCAGCTCTGCCTCATAGGCCGCCTTTATGCCCGATACATCGCGGGTGATCGTGGACTCCGACTCGGTGATGCGCATTCGGAGTCCGGCGTTCTCAGACTCCAGCGAGCGCACCTTGTCGATGTAGACAGCCAGGCGGTCATTGAGGTTGCACAGGTCTTCCTTCTCCTGCAGCCTGCTGATGCGGGTCGGGGAGGCAGCACCACGGCTGGTGCGTTTCTGGCTCGGGGTTTCCATGGTAATGATGGCTCAGCAAGAGGTGTGGAGGGGGTGAGTCACTGGCTGTGGGGGAGGAGGGCGAGGAAAGAAGAGTTAATGAAAACTACAGTATCAAGGCTGCCGTGCCTAGCAACGCAGTGCACCTTATCATGGTTTGAATCACACGTTAAACTTTAATGGAGTTTATACTGCAGAAATGTTCCAGTCTTGCGTAACCATGATCCTTGTCTGGGCAACCCGCCTTCAATGCTGGGCCTGCTCACAGATCTGCATGATAATGTATTCCAGAATCCTTTTTCCCACAGCCAGCACATCTATACAACTTCATTTAATACCTCTTCAGTATTTAAATTGCGTGGGGTTCAAAGTAATTTGCAGAGGCAGAGCTCTTTCACAGGAATGTGATTCGGTTTTCCTCAGTTATTTTAGACTTCAGATCTTTTGGATACAAAACCCCTATTATTTCATAAAAGAAGGTGCGACAGCTTTCCTGCCCTGTTACTGCTTTTAGTGCTTCTGATAACAATCCTCAGTCACACTGGTATTTCCACCGCAAAGTGTGACACACTGTCATAACATACGCCTTGCTATTCTCTCCTCCGGCTCCATTAAATTGTTGTAGGAGCAGTTATGCCACTTCCTGCAGTTCACTCCTAAGCAAAACATATTTCCCACAAACATCAACTCCTCACTCATGCAGCAGCCAGGGACACAAAAATAAATGAAAACACTTCCCTTCTGCTCGCCGCAGACTTTTTTGGTAAAACAGAGGCACGCCACACAAAAGAAAGCTTTTAATTGCTTCCACAGCATGATCTGCAGTGATCGTCTCGCACCAAACCACTTGCACCAGCCCAGATCGTTATACCAAAGCGTTGACTCATAATATCAATAAATGCTGCAAGATGCCCTGATGAAGAGACGTAAATCTGCTTTAGAGGTGTGCCAACAGAATAATGAATTAAAGAGCACAGGGATAGATTTGAAATTGAGGGGGGAATAAGAAAACTATCTCAACATTTCAATCTGTAAATCCTATAAATCACTGGGAAAAAAACATGTGCAATTGGACTACGTTATTTTTTTTTTTTTTAATCAGAGAGCTCTATACAACAATTATGGATGGATGAGGCCTTGAACAATATTAATAAATGGGCCCGTATTGTTATCATCAACTGCAACTGTGGCTAAACAGGTTTGATTTCAAAACTTAAATCATATTTCTCAGCAGCTAACCACACACAGTACCTAACAGCCCTTTCCCACTGAACGGCGGGAAAGCCTACTCCAATTTGGTTCGGCGGTGGGTGGACTTTGCCATCCATCCCTCCACCCCCCCATTATCTAAAGTGCACAGAAGGACATGCACGCCCTGTGGGTGGGATGGCGCACACATGCATGCACATGATGCGCGCACACGCCCACAGGAGCAAACCCATACACTCACACAAGTACTCTCTGGCCTAACTTTGAATAAATGAAGCATCCACTCACACGCCAAAATGTGGTGTGCACTTCCAGGTGCTGTCTGATGTTCCACTTTTCTCTAACAGCAGGCAGGAAAATACAGCTTTTAAAGTTACAAAGTCCTTCCAAACCACTCCCTGACAAAATGAAACTATGAGCTGACCAAACAAGCTAAACACGCACACAACAGCAGCACTGTCTATCAGCATAACAAACACAAACAGAAATCTGAGTAGAACCTTACCTCGGCTGTGTGGGAACCTCTTGACTTCAGCCTGCTGAAGGGACTAAAAGTGAGAGTACAGGACCTTTCTAGAAGTTTATCTGCTGGTTTGAGTGAGTGAGTGTGTGTGGGTGTGTGTGTGTGTGTGTGAGCTGCTGTGAGTGTGTGTGCCATACCCCAGAGGAGTGTAGAGAAGAGGATCCGTTGAATAATGCAGTCTTGCTCTCTGCTGGTGGGTGTGTGCGCCTTTGGCTCGTGCCCTGAACTGCTCTCCTAGCTGTCGCTCACTGCACACTGTACCTACTGCTGAAGAGGGAGAGAGAGGGCGGGAGCACAAGAGAGCGGGGGAGGGTGGGGCGGCGAGGAGGAGTCAGGCTAGACAGACTGTGTGCGCACTCACACACACACACAGAGCAGCTGCTGAGCTTTATCTCTCCCTGCACGGGCCCTATCTTTTCCTTTCTCATTTCAAATCGGACAGAGCCCTCGCAGACAGACTGACCTCAGCGACTGGTGCAAGCGGTCGGTCAATAAAACGCAGTGACACTGATGATACTGAACAGCTCCCAGGTGGGTGAAAGTGTGCGGCTTTCACCGTTCTGCTCCCTGCTGCTATGAAGAATACATTCCTAGTGCGCTCTTTACTTAGAAAATGGCTGTGACAGTGAACTCTAAAGCATATACATAAAGGAAGAATTTCTGTTTCAATTTCATAGAGCAAAAAAAATAAAAATAATAATAATCCTCTCCGCTTCGGAAGGGAGCAGAGATGACCTTGGCACACACGTCACACAACTTTGCAAGGTAATGAAACCAGTTCAAAGTACATGGAAATCATTCATCACCTTAAAGCGCTGTTTTGTTGTTATCCATGGCAGAAAAATAACCTGTTGGCAAGCTCGTCCACTGAATCCAAAGAGGGAAAAGTCCACAAATCCTTAGCACCATATTCCCAGTGAGTGATAGAATAATTCCCACAAGTCATCTTGAAAGTCTAAAGGTCTGACACTCAAACCCAAGTTGATTCTGGCCTTATATATTTATTTCCTCGGGGTGGAGTTAATGGAGTCACAGGTCCAATCAAGTTCTGATGCAGGGGGAAAAGACGTTTTCTGTTTCTGTGTGTGTGTGTATGTATCTCCTCACCATGGAAATGGAGGTTAGTCTATTCGTGTGTGTGTGTGTGTGTGTGTGTGTGTGTGTGTGCGTGTGTGGTTAAACAAGGGGCAAGACAGCATCTCCGTTTTTGGGTATGGGGCAGGTCCAGTGGCTAAGGGAGTATCCTAGCTTCAGCGTGGCCTTCCAGTGGAAAGGAGCCGTCAGCCTCCGAAGCTGCCTCTGAGTCACACAGCCCTATTCAAACAGCTCACTTGTTCACCATGTCTTCTCTACCTCTCTCGCTCCCTCTCCTTTTTTTTTGTTTTTAAATTTTGGGTTTCCAATGAAAGTCACACCAGGACAAGAATGCCTGGAATGCAGCCCAAACGTCTCTCTTCCACATGTTTTGCTACGCCTCTCCAAGCCCTCTGGCCTTTTCTTGTGCCGTCTGTGTGCACAAACATAAATTCTATTGCATCACAAATGTTATCGCGTTGAAACAGGGATAATCAGGTATGACGCAAGCTACATCCCTGAAGCAGAAAGGCGCAATAATTGACATGTTGCCTAGATTATAGAACAAATCTGCAATAATGAACTTGTCCTTTCAAAACTCGGCTTATTAGCATTTGAAGACACATCGTATCCCTTCATTACGCCTAAATGCTTGTCAGTTTGCCATTTTAGCAGCATCTTCTACAAGAAGGGACTAACAAAGAAAACCATTACAAGGCTTTAAAAAAGAAAAAAAAAGAAAACTTGGTTCACAAACCAACAAAATAAGACAAAGATATATTTATATGGCTGCAACTAAAATTGTAAAATATAGGCAGTGGTGGCCTAAAGGTTAGAGACGTGAGCTTTGACCGGGAGGTCGTCAGTTCAATCCCCAGACCAACAGGATAAAATCTGGGTGGGGAAAGTGAAAGAGCAGTGCTTGTCCCTCCCTCATTACCACTACTGAAGTGCCCTTGAGCAAGGCCCTTAACCTCCAACCGCTCCAGTGGAGCTGCTCAGTGGCCAGCAGATCAGACTGTGGTTGTACTGGGCAGCTTCCAGGTATGGATGTCTAACTGTGTGAATGTGATCTGCCTCTAAGTGAACCTTCCCTGAATAAATAAAAGGTTAAAAAAACAACAACAATAAAACAAATGGTACCCAAAGATTTTCAGTTTATCACAACTGAAAAAGCAGAAGAAAAAAAAAAAAAAAAATCACAACTTAAAAATGTTTACTTTTAAAGCAAAAGTGCAGAACCATTCATTGATTATGAAAAATAGTTGCTAACTAATGTTTTGTTAACTTTTTGTTGTTGTTAACTAATTGATTCAGCCGTCAAATGTTCCTGTAATTTGCACTGTGATGTATTTCCAACTGTTTGATCTCTGCTGTTACTTCTGTCATTGTTTGTTTGATCTCTGCTGTTACTTCTGTCATTGTTATTGTTACTGTTATTACAACGAGAGAACGTTTTTGAAATAAGATATAAAAATAAAAAGGTTCATAATTGTTTGTAGATTATTTGGATGATGCTTTAAATGAGATGAGATATGGCTAATTCAAAAAATCAATCTATCAATAAACTACTACCGATGCATTCAAGTTTTCAGCCGCCTGTCTGACCCACACTTTGGAGTCTGAATCCCAGAAGCATTCTTAAAGTTATTACACAACAGCAGGCAACTCCCTGTTTTACTCCATCTTTTTTTCCTGCCCTCACAGCATTCCACATGGCAGCACAAAATCAAGGCGGGCTCATTGTGCAATCTAGAGGTTTTATTTCTCCATTATGAGCCACTTACTCGCTGCTCTCCTGAAAAAAACAAAAAGAGCACTAACAAATTAGGATATCAGCATGAGAATATTTGGTGTGAAAGGGAACTCTACGTTCAGACTGCAGGCAAAAGTGGCCCAAATCTGACATGCAAATCTTGCCCAGATCAGATTTTTTCAAATCAGATTTAGACCACTTCCATGTGTGGTCCTGAAATTTCTTTCAATGCGGCTGCAGTGTGAACAACCAAGGCGGATTTGATGCGACTTTTACGTCAATCTACATCGACATTTGTCACAATTCTGTGCCGGCGGGAGTTAGCCCAAGACGCAGACAGTCAAATTAAAAACTTGACTAGGCCTACAAAATGGAGAACAGTGATGGATCAAGTCAATGGAGGGAGAGTGAGGTGTTAGACCTAATTAGTGTATGGGGAGATACTTCAATGCAATCAAAACTAGAAGGATCATACCGTAACCGCTCCATTTAAAAAAAAATAATAAAAAAAAATAAAAATCGGATCTGAGCAAAAAATCCGAATTAAGCAATAAGACTTGCGGTGTGAACGTAGCCTAATCTCTAGGATACTATAAACACCCATTCCAGTTTCAAAACCTAAGCAACAGCTCCTCTTTTTCATACCTTATCACCTCATTTCCATTTCCTGCACAGACGTACAGCGAATCTCATGCCTTGATTAGTTTTCAGATAACGTTGTAAAACAAAGATGGACGATTTGTACAATTTAACAGTTCACAGGAGCATTAATCTTTCATTTGACAAACCACCACAGTCAGTTATTTAGAAACCCTTCAACTGTCCAGGAGCGTGCTTTGTATCTCAGCAGCAGCTTCCGATTGTAAAGCAGTCTCCCACTCCGTTATCTCTGCTGTTCAGGAGACCATTGTTCACACAATGTGCATTAATCATTAATAACCATATCTCTTCCCAACGCACAAGAGTCTGTTCTTCAGACTTCTGATTGTTCTTTGTTTGCTTTTCAAAGTAAAACTAAATAATACATTTGATATTCTGTCCTTTTCCATTGTACCAGATGTACTCACGTTAAACGATTGTTGCTTTGCAGCCTGTGACCTATGTAAATCCATTTCTTTTATCATTTTGTACAATGTGCAGGAGAAGATGTGGAATAAATATTGCTTCATCTTTGAGGTTTTCTTGGGTACGTGCATCTAAACAGATAGGAACCATGACGGAGGAAGGATTAGAAGCTTGTCTCGTTACTTCAATCAGCAACATGAGGAAGTGACTGTCCCAGGAGGAAATTGAGGAAACTGTACATGGGACAGAATACCCTTACCAGGTCAAATAATCCTACTACTGTGGGTGTAAAATGTGTGTGATGTCGCCGACCTCTGTTTCCACCAGCACCTTTTGTCTCATCCACTCTGTATGTCCAGTTGTGTCAATAAAACAATCAGTGGCCGAAAGTAACTAATATACATCAGTACTAAAGTACAACTCTGAAGTACTTGTACTTCACTCAAATATCTGGATGTTACTTTAGACTTCTACTCCATTACCTTTCAGAGATAAAATGCAGTACTTTTTGACTCCGCTCTGTTTATTTGACAGCTACAATTACTTTTCAGATTAAGATTTTTACAAAACATATAATGAACATACAAATGATTCAACCAACCAACAGTATAGTTAAAATGTGTAGAATAAACTGTTTTTTTAAATCAATTTAAACTTCATCTATTTATTTTAAATGTTTTTTTAATTGCTTTAATTTTTTTATTTTATTATTTCATAATCTTTATTTTGTGCATTAGGATAGGTGCACATTTTCAAGTCTATCTCCTACTTAAAGGACAAGTCTGGCGCAAAATGAACCTAGGGGTTAATAACACATGTGTACCGAGTCGACCGTTCTCTGGGATATGTTTTCATGCTAATTGAATGTGACCAGTTTTATTGCAAACTGCTAATTAGCTTAAAACGCTAGTTGTCGGGGCATGTGAAAGTAAAAAAAAAAAAAAAAAAAAATTGCTATTTCTACACCACTAACAAGGCTCAAAATAGCACACTTCCACAGCAGCATAATGAGGGTCCCTACATGTAAACCGAAGCATTGAGAACTTTGTAAGTGTACAGACAGTTTATTACAAATATAGTTTTATAAAGACCGTACCGTTCGGTATACAGGTAGGCGCCATCTTGGGAAAATAGTCACGACCAGTTCAACGACGTATCAGTATCATAGCTCAAGCACAGCGTTCGTTCTTCGACTGGTCATTTCTTTTTACTTTCGCAATGCACCGACGACTAGCTGCCAACAAACTTTGTTTTTTAAATACTTAATGTGGTGTAACGTAAATGTTAATGTAAGACAGGTTAATGACTGTTTCAGTGTCAGTGTTTTTTTTTTTCTACTTTAAAAATTGTAGTCTTATCTCTTGTTCACGAGCTGCTCCTCAAGTCATGTTTGTGGTTTGTAGGGCTGCCACCTCTTAGTCGATTAGTCGACTAATCGGTCGTTTTGGACTTAGTCGACTAAGATTTCTTTAGTCGATTAGTCATTTTTTATGCTTATTCATGCTTAATTACTTATTTCCAAGAAACTTCTGAGCACATTTATGGTAAACACAAGATTTAAAGTGGTGCTTTTGCAGGATTAATTGTGGAGAAACTCAGTTTTACAGATGGTTAATTAACTACATTTATATTGTGCTTTTCTAGTCTTAACCTCCTCTCAAAGCGCACAGCTCTGTCAATTAAATCAACTAATCGATTAGTCGACAAAATCGTGTAAGTGTTAGTCGACTAAGAATTTCTTTAGTCAAGGACAGCCTTAGTGGTTTGACGATGGTCATTATTGGTTCAGGTGACAAATTGGCTAAAGCAAGCCAAACATAAAATGAAATTTTTTTTGTTTTGTTTTTTAGATACTAAATATTTGGTGTTTTCAATACATTTAAAATAATAAATTGTTATATTTTGTCACTCATTTTTTTGTTGTGGGCTTATTTGGAACACATGTGGGCTTAAATGGTGCCACGGTACCAATTAAGCCCATGCCAGACTTTTGACTTTATTCATAAAATCTCTTTATTTTATATGAGAAAATATACACAAAAGATGAAATGATTTTTAAATGAGAGATTAATCTCACATTTTAACAAATGATCAGGTTAATAAACTATGTCAGTATGTATGAAAAATAACTGAACTCAGATTTTGGTGGGCTTAATGGGTACGTTTACCCTACTTGTACTTTACTTGAGTCGTTCCGTTTCATGCCACTTTCTACTTCTACTCCACCACATTTCAGAGAGAAATATTGTACTTTTTCTCCACTACATTAATCTGACCGCTTTAGTTACTAGTCACTTTACAAATTAAGATTTTTGCACATCAAAATACATGTAGTTTATAAGATACAATGTTTTATTATAAATTAAACTACCCAACAATATACAGCCCTACCTAAAATGATTAGACGGTTGACTGACAGAACTGTTTGGATCGTTTCCAGTCTACATTGAGTACTTTTAATACTTTAAATACATTTCCCTGATGATACTTACATACTTTTACCTACGTAACAATTTCAATGCAGAACTTTTACTGGTAACAGAGTATTATTTTTTTTTTACAGTGTGGTATTAGTACTTTTACTTAAGTAAAGGATCTGAATACTTCTTCCACCACCACTGGGTGTCCATCCTCTAGGCTCCCCTCCTCATGAATGATGCTGCAGCTTTTCTCCCACTGCGCCTCTCTGGCGCCCCCTGTCTGCCGTGCCGTCTTGTCTTTCACCACATGTCATTCACAAGCACAGGGAAGATGGGCTGCTAAGCGCCATCCACTGGCTGACACACTGAATGGAAACGTATGCTTCCTAGTGGCTGATATCTCTCAACGTCGGTCACTGAGTTCACGAGTTTAGTTCAGCACCCTGTCTGCTCGTCTCCTTTAAAAAAAAAAAATAAGACCCCGAAACACAACACAGCCTACCAGCTGTTTACACTGCGACATATATATATTGACTCATCAGTCTTACCGTGTCTCTTTGGAAACGCTTTTCTTCAGTCGTTTAAAAACACGTCCCCTCCTTTCCACGGTCACTGTTGACCTTTCAAAATGTCGAGTTAATCATGATATCATCCCCCCCCGGGCCAGGTTTTTCTTTGAACCAATCTGTGCGGGAGAACTCCTCTTCTTCTGAACAGGCAGTCGACAGCCACCTGCAAATCAACCCACTTGATTAGACTGCCAATCTCTGCTAATTACAGGGCAGCCTACCGGCGCCACCTGGCGATCAGCATTAACGCTTTGGTCCGCGTCCTATTCTACATGTGGGTTTAGCTGGTGAGGATTTTCAGTGAAGGCAGGTGAAATTTGTAGAAATAATAGCTATATAAAAGATATAGATTTTTGTAAATATTGATGATGCACAAAGACAGAGTTGGCTGTTCACATGTGAAAGAATTAGATTTGAAATAAAGCTCTCTACCAGGATACACAGGTATAGTTACTGTATGTAGCAGTTCTTTTTTTATTTAAAAAACATAGCACTTCATAATGTGGTAATTTATTTAGAATATTTATTTTTTGCTCTTTTGTTTTTTGTGTATATGTAGCCTATGACCTGATGATACATTATGTTTTCTAAAATTGTGGTGTCTTAGAATCCCATGTGGGATGGGCCAGATGTTTGGTATGACATATAAATGAACTAACTAACTAATTAACTAACTAACTAACTAACACTATATATAGGCCTTGGAGTAAGAGTAATCTCAAGTTTACAGAAATCGGAGCAAATTCGCCACAGATCCTTTGCTAGAGGAAACTTTTTTTTCACATCCCAATTCAGATACCTGTTATCACAACATTATCAATACACTTGACTGTCATCACCTTGAAGTGAGTAGCCTACAATAACAGTGGTATTCATTTCGTTCTGGACCCCCCTGAGGAGCTCTTGAGGGCCCCTGTGACTCTGTGAACCCCACTTTGACAATGATTGATATACTGACCTGTGCTGGATTTCACATGAATTGACAATTTAATTAAACCAGCAGCCAGGAAGCACCAAACTACTATTCCTCAAAACAGCTATACCAGCATGACTGACACTATCAAGCTGTACAAATGGCCCAGTTGAACAGCGTAGTCAGTTTAATTCCCTGCAATCCCAAACTCATTCTAAACGCAAACAGAAAAACAACAAATTAAAAACAACTAAAGTGTGCTGCTGGAGATATTTGACAGAGCTTTTCGTGGATCTGCTTACCATTATGCAACAGCTGAACATGATTTTTTCATGACCTATGTTACTGAGCTGTACATGGTTTGTTTACATTCATAATGTTCATAAATGATGGAACAGGACTGTGAAAACAAGGCCTGAGAATGTGCTGTGATTGTAGCCTAAAACTGTACCTTCTGGGGCAGTATTAGTTTGTCATCTGTAACGCTGAAATGATTGCATAACCCAACTAACAAAGATGTTCATACGCTTTTGTACAAAACTGCACCTTTTCAAAGTGTCCCTGTTAGGATGACCAAACCCACCAAAAGTACCTTAAGAACCACAACAGCATATGATTCTGACATTGTGGTAGTAATAGTTCAAAAAGACCAATCTCTGAATGAAATACAGTTGTGGAAGAAATACTTAGATCATTAAATAAAAGTAGCAACACCATAATTGTCAAATACAAACAAAAGTGCCACATTCAAAATTAAAAGTACTATCGGCCAAGGCACCAGTATACAAAGTAAAAGTTCTCATTATGTTAAATTGACCCTTTCAGAGTGTTACATTATCATATATATTATATATACTGTATATATATCAGCATTATTATTGGCATTTTAATTTTTTAGCTGGTCAAGCTGGAGCTAATTTAATTTATTTAGTTAGCTGATTTTAATTTAATTTACTTTAGTTCAGTTTATTCAAAGGGACTATCAGGGCAGGGTGAATGGCGGAGGCAGTCAGGTTAAAAACGTCTGACCATTTTCATATTTTCTGGGCTTGCCCTTTATGTTTTTCTTATTGGCAAGAGATCACTAAAGAAATAATGGAAGATTTTTGGAATGGAAATTTATTTCTCATTTGTTACATTATACCTGGGCAAAATCCCAGACAAAGTCATGGCTCAAGATAAATATCTCTTTAAAATACTACAAGGACGAATGGAGTGCAATTGGAAATGAAATAAAAGGCATGGAGAAACTGACCTTTACCTTAAAACTTAGATCTGATTAATATGTAAAACACTGGATGAAATTGACAACATTAAAGCATTAAAAACAACCCAAGAGAGACCTTGTTTTCCTTGATATACTATTGGACAGTTCAATTGATAACAGTGAATTAAATTAGATTTGTATATGTGTTTTAATTTCAAATCTTAATCTGCAAAGTAACTGTTAAATATAGCCATCAGATATATGTAGTGGAGTCTAAAGCACCAAACCTCCCTCAGAAACGTATAGGAGTTAAAGTGCTAAGCAGTGGTGGAAGAAGCAAGTACAGTCAGTGAAAGTCGAAATACCACAATGTAAAAAAAATCCTCTATTCAAAGGTTTACTTAAGCAAACACTAAGCAAAATGCACATAAAGTATCAAAAGTACACAGAAGTTCACATGAAGTGAAATAGAAGTGAAAAGAAGAATTAAATGAAAATACCAATACCTCAGAATGGTACTGAAGTATATACACTTGAGTAAATGTATTGAGTTACTTTCCATCTCTGATGATAAATGTGTGACTATGACATCAGCGGTTTTAAGGCTCATCTACTTCAGCTAATCAACGCGTTTCATTTTTTATCTGATATGAAAAAAACTTAAATCTTAAAGTGCATTCAAGTTACATCATGAGTAATCAGGTGTCGAGTGTGTTTCTAACAAGCCATCATAATTCAGTGGCAACAGCTCCTTAATTCCAATGTGACCCAATGAGTCCTTTTACAGTGTGATACTGTCCCTGTGACCTAATCCTTTAGCAGATTAAAAAAAATAAATGCAATCTTTCATTGTGTACAGTAAAAGCAACATCCAAATCAACTGACTGACACATTGTTTGTAAATGAGAAAAGAATGCCAAGATTAAAGAGCCGACCAAGCAGGACTCTTGAGTTCAAAGCTTTCTGTGACGTGTGTGAGATCACCACCGTACGGGAAGCAAGCGGTGAGGTGAGCCTTACTCATCACTAGGCGTGTCACTGCTGTACAGCATCAATGTGATTAGAGAGACGGGGGGGGGGGGAGGGGAGGAGGAGGAGGGGCAGAGAGTGAAAGAGATGACCTAATACCCTGTAAAAAGCAATGAAGTCATACTACCTGACTCATATTCCCAGCTGACACCAGCACTCCCAATCACAACATCCCAGTGCATGTTTGTTGTTAGAGGGTGTGTGTGTGTGTGTGTGTGTGTGTGTGTGTGTGTGTGTGTGTATGTGTGTGTGTGGGTCAACAGCTTTAATGTGAGTATTTCACAGCAGGTGAGGAGAGGCTGTACTTGTGAGAGTTTGCTGTTTTTTTCTGTTTCGTCATTTTTGAAATTGAACATCTTTGCGTTCTGGACAAAACAAGACATTTAAACACGTCCCCTTAGGCTCTGGGAAACTGTGATTAGCATGTATCACTATGTTTCACCATGTGTAGACTAAAATTGATATTTATTGACAAATTTGAAGGAAAAAAAAAACTAAGATGAATACATGATGAAAATAATCGCTGTAGTGTAATCATTGTAGCCCTAAAAAAACAGCCAAAGATGGAGATACAACACTTTTAGCCGTCACAGACAAACCATTTTGTAAAAAATCCCAAAAGAATTGTAAAAAGTGAATAAGCATACCCAATAGGAGTTTGAAATCTGTGAGCATACCATACACATTGAGCTTCATTTTGTTTTGCTTATAAAACTGGAGCTTAGTGTGGTGATTTTTGCTGACTTACCCCAAAGATGGAACAGAGTTTGGGACGAAAAGGCCTCATTATCTGGGTCCCTGCATGATAGTCAACCTGGAGAGAAAAAAAATCAGAAAGAAACACTCAGTTGCTTCAAGTAGGATGAGATTTTTGCATTTTAATTGTATTCTACCACCACCACCTCTCCTAACCCCTTTTATCTCTCTTTTATTAAACTATTGTTTGCTTGTTCTTTTGTTTTATTGTATCATCATCATGGGCCGTCTGTCTGTAAGTACTTGTGTTGCTGCTGCCCTAGCCTGTTCTCTTAACATTGGGAACAGGATACAACAAATAAAAACAAACACAAATAAACAAACAAATGAAAGTAAACAAAAATAGAGGAGGGGAAAAAGCACGCAAAAAGTGGCCTTTGGATTTAATCTTCTATCTGGTCAGCTGATCGACTTCAGGGCTCTCGTCAGCTTATGAGCACAAGATGTGCTATCATTTGCACGAGGTCTTACATCATCCCCGAGAGTCGCTCACTATGGCATCAGCACGTGGTGCTTAGCCAACATGTCCCTTTGTGCTCGCAGAAGCCTCATTCAAGTGACAGCGGGGCTCCAGAAAAGTCTTGAAAAGGACATCTGGCCGTGGAAGTCAAAGGGATGTCCTTTAGGGATTTTTAGACATGTCTGTACGGACGATTAAGCCTGTCCTCTTTGAGTGAGACAGACACTGTCCATAGGTGAAAGCGATATTTGCATGGGCTCTTGGACAAAGAGGTTGGTATGTGTCTCTGCGGCACAGTAAACCACAACATCTCCCCAAAGATGCCACTCAGCCTTTCATCAGGGGGGGAATAAAGAGAAACAGCACTACTGTGACGAACAGATGGTCAAGATCATTGAGGGTTTTTTTTTTTTTTTTATGTACAAGTAACATGACCTCAGCACTCTGCGTTTCACAAGTATCCCGCAGCTAACACACACATGCACACAAGTGTGCAAATGACAATTGTAGCCCACAGCTATAGACAGTGAGGTCTGAATGAAAACCAGACCTGCTGTGGTCCATTCAGAGCACAGAGACAGTTTAGTTCAGGGTCACAAAGGTTATGCGGTACAACAGCATCACCTATCGCCAAACTCACACATCCAAGCAGAGAGGGGTGTGTCGAAGGGTGAAAAACACTATCCCCAGATCCATGCTTTTTATTGATTGGGGCTCTGGACTCCCACCGGACCCCTTTTAATGGAAATCCAGACGGCCTCTTGGACACACTGGAATACTCAGTGCACCACTGAGAGGCTGGCCCTTATGGGGTGCTTGTCCCCATCCTAACCACGCTCTCACCCAATCCTCATGCCTCTCCACTGGGTGGGGTGGGGGTGTTGGGGGCAGACCTCCTGAGCCCACCCTCTGGTCCTTTATGCATCACGCAATCCTGTTCTCCTCCTGCTGCTGTTTTTTTTTTTTTATCCATGCTATTGGGTGGAGTGGGGATGTTTTAATCCTGGACTCATACCAGGAGTCTCCCTGTGAGTTCTCATCTGTAACACACCCTTAGGGAACGAACCCCTTTCTGATTGGCACCCAGAGAGTGCGTCTAGACTGTGATTATGCACAGAAATACACTTGCTCTATATCTTTCTGGTACCATTTTATCACGTTTCTATTTCCAGAACCTGGTGTTTGAATATTTTTTATTGTATTGTTGCTCCATTCTGCGTTATTAAAAGGCAGAAGGCCTTCTCACAAGAAATGCTAAAATATTCATACTGAATCTCACATGCCATGCTCAGTCTGCCATATAAGCCAAAATGGAAGACTGTGTGTGTTTTAGGTTTTTGTCATTATAGTTGTAACACAGTTACAGTGTAGGAAAACACCACATATGATGGGGGGATAATATACTGAATTTAATGAAGGGGGTTAAAATGCACAAGTTATCTACAGAGTGAATTCAACACCTCCCTTGGGATCACAAAGCAACAACGTCAAGAGATTTCACATAAATTTCATCTAACAACAATTTAGATATCAGTGAATATAAAGTTCAGTGTTTCCCTAAACAAATGTAGGATGTGTAAAGATATGTATTTTCTGGTTGGGTGGAGAAATAAAAACAAACAAATGGTAAAACAGTGGAGCATATTATGTTTTCTCAAACATCCTCAGAGTTCACCTTGTTATTCAGGTAGCCTTACGCAACACGTGCTCACTGTTCATCCCTTCATGCATATGCACAGATGGTAAACGACAGGCTAAGCTTGAGTTAGACGGACACTTTGAGGAAGCTGAAAACATGGACATCATCCTGTGTGGCAATTTATATATGCCAGGTCCGATGTTTCCTCAAAGCTTTATTCATGGTGGTGACCCACGTGCAATAATTTAAAAAGTCAGTCAGAAAATCAGTAGGCCTATTTCATATTAAAAAAAAAAAAAATCCCACTATATTGCCTTCTGATCTTATTTATGTATTGTAGATAAATGTAGGCTACATTTCCAAATTTTAATGACAATTAATGGAAGTTGCAGGTACTTTGCTACCTGTTTGAAACCTAAAAAAATAACTATCAATATATTTTATTAATATTATTACTATTATCATTATTAGTATCATTGCTGCAGTTTGAGTCTTTGTGTAGTAACCTACTACAACCATGCCGTCAGGCGTGGTTTCTGTCGAGGACATCTTGGGGAGTCTATAAGCGAAACAAACGGTTCTTTGTTCACCGGGGCTGCTGCAAAACCCTTGTTTTTGTTGTTTTTTTTAACGGGAAATGTGCGAGGGCTTTTCTGATGTTCCCCCGCTGCATAGGTTCTGCAACGCCTGTCTGACAACTCCCTTTCTCTTCTCCTCCTCGTATACAGCCCCCACCCCCCCCCAGACCCCCCCCCCCCCCCCCCCCACCTCCTATACATAACATCCTCATGCGCAACGGCGCCGGAGACAAAAAACGCGGTGACCTGCCGCAAAGCACGGCTACACAGAGGTGGGCGGACCCCCCCCCCCCCAAAAAATGTCATAAACTCCTTTACTCCCAAAAATTCATATCAGATGGTCCACGATCCCCCTCATAAAATACAGGAGCTGTTCCTTGTTTTTGTTGTTGTTGCTTTTTTTTTATCTCTTAATGATAAAGTTGACATCATCTTTTCAGCAGCACAACTAGACGGCCATGTGCGCACTGTACTTGCACCTTTTGATAACGCAACTGTTTACATCCTGGATGGCTATTCTTACATAAGTCGCCGAAATGCGGTTTTCAGGCTACACTGCAGCTCCAGAGCTGCGAACGAGTCCGCGTTAACACGAGTGCGGCGCGGGAGGTAAACGATGAGGTATTTTCTTCTTTTCTATAGGTGACGGGGAGGCAAGCCTGATTTGGGATGCCACGGGCACGGGAACCTGAGACGGAATGGTAGGCTACAACGGGAGGGCGGCTCGTTTTGTCTCGGCGAGGAGGGGAGCTGTGTAAACCAGACTGGGTGGAGCAACACATCGCCCGCCCCATCTATCGTGCAGACGGCCTTGTGTCCCGTTCGCCTGGAGCTCGGAGAGAGACTACTGTACTGAAAAGTCTGGCGGACAGAGAGAGAGGGGGCCGGCCTATGGGAGGGACTAGCGCAAAGGGGGGATTTGGAAGGAGGAGGGGGCGAGGAGGAGGCGGCACGGGTGCTGTTTCTCCAGTCTCTTTCCCCTGTCTTTGTCTCACACACTCTTTTGTTAGCCATGCCTAGCCTGCTGGTTCTAGCAGGGATCATGGAGAAAAATGGGGGTTACGCCGGGGATCTGGCCGGCTCCGGCTTCGGAGGCGAAGGTCTCCTTGTGCCGCCCGACGAGGAGGAAGACGACTCCCGTGCCCTCAGGGTCGCGCTGGGCCAGTTGTCTCTGCTGGGGCTTGGGGAAGGCGAGGACGGCGGCGGAGCCCCAACAACAGGAGTACAGGACCGGAGTAACAATAACAACAACCACCACAACCACACGAACAACGTCGGAGGTGGCGGAGACACGGCGATTCTGCAAGGGAAAAGCAAGTTGTGCGCCCTGTATGAGAGCTCCTCAAGTGAGACGAAAGGACGAGGCTGCAACATAACAGAATGCGTCCCAGTGCCCAGCTCTGAACATGTGGCCGAAATAGTGGGGAGACAAGGTAAACCGCTGGCTTGCAAATTATTTCCCTCCAAACTTGTGTTTTTATCCCGCTAACAGTGCTGCATTATCCCGCCGTGGTTTCCCGTGTGCTTTGTTTTTTTTGTTCTCTAACTGTTACCTGGTGCTATTTGACAAAGAAAAGGGAGTGGTGTGTGTGCTCGCGTGTTTTTTTTTTTTTGTACTCCCCCGAGACATCAGCCTCCCACTTTTTTTTTTTTTTTTGCTAGCAAGTTCTCGTGCACTCATCATTACACTCGTACATTGAAACAAGTCGGTCGCTTCTTGGTGTTTTTATTTTGCCTTTTTGAGTGAATTTGCACAGAGGCACGAGAGAGCCCCGTTTCCTCCTGGGCGAATTATTCTACATCCACGCCATCAATGTCAGCGCACAGACACACACACTGGAGCAGGGGAGAGCACTTGCTTCCTTTGTCGTCTGAGACGCGCCAGACTGTTCAAAAAGGCAACGTGCAGCTGGCGAAGGGAGGAATGTCTTACACTTGAATTCATGGCTAAGAAAATAACCGAACCGTACACGTTTGGTCTCAATGGTGGACGGTGTTTCGCCTCTTTCCAGGTTTATTCAGCTCGTTGTTTATGTTGCGCACTGCCCCAGTGACACAATAGAGCAAGCGTGGTCCACTTGTTTTTTTTCTCTTTTTCTTCAAATGAGGGGAGTTGGAAAGTTCATTTCCAGACACGGTTCAGATTATGCCCGTTTTTCCTACAGTTGAGTTTTCTTTTATTGAACAAAAACCTGAAGTTGAATGACAGCAGCTGTCAAACAAAGGTGTGAAAGTCGGGGGGGGGGGGGGGGAGGGGCGCATTTAAGACAGTGTTGCTGCTCTGCACACGGGATGGCCTTAAAGGGTGACTCAGCGAGAAGTTGCACCAGGAGGTGGGAGCCCTTTTTTTTATTTTTATAAAACCTATTTGCAGTAGAGATGTAGTCAGGTGACAATATTTATGCACACTGGAGCTTGAACCTAAGTTGGTTTTAAAGCCAGCAGTAGATTTTTCATCTTGAGCTTGGTGGTGATGTTTATGTGGCTGCACCCCTTAACTGTTGTGATGAACGCATGGGTGAGAGGGGCAGAACAAACCCGGATGGGGACGGAAGGGCAGTACAGCATCTAAAAGCTGAATGGGAGTCACGCCTTGGAGCTCAACACAAGGGGCTCCTCATGAGCGCCACTTCACTGCACACTCTCAATACCACATGGTTGCCTGTCAGGAGAGGGAGAAATTGGGGGGTTGGATTGAGAGAAGTACAAAGACTGCAGGGTGGGTAAGGTAGCATCAGCAAATCCTAATTTAAATTGCAAAGAAAAAACAAACGGGTTTGAATAATGTGACACAGGATGAGTTGATGAGTTGAGCTGGTTTCTTTTTCTTTTCTGCTGCGGTAGTGTGGATTTAGTTTGTTTGCTGCTAAGTGCCCCTTGTCTCCCATTGCGGATCCTGTTCTTTACTTCGAAGTGTTAAGTTTAGAATTTTAATGGGGTAACTGAAGACTGCCGGAGGGTGGATCCAGTGAGCACAAGTGCAGCGAGAGGGCCCTTTTGCCCTGGCCCGAGAAGAAGTGCTGATTTGGGGGGGATTTGAGATGAGCTGCTTTTGATTCAGGCCCTTCGTTTGTTGGCGCTATGTACACACCCCCTTCTTCTCGGCACCGTGCACCACAGCCCGCCTGGTGAATCTGGCAAACGGAGCATCCTGCCATGCAGAAAGGGTTGGATATGATTGTTTTCTCCTGTCAAAGTCACAGGCGTTGATTCCCAAGGATGCTCTTGTGCCTTCCTCCTGAGCTCCACGGATCAAGGGTGGCTTTGTTTTGAATCACAGGCACCTCTTGCAACAGTTGCAAAAATGAATGCACCTCCAGCGGCCTTAATTTCTGGTAGCGATGAATTAATCTTTGCCTATTTTGCTTTCAGATAATTCTTTAATCGAGACATTAATTTGGACTAATTAAAAGGTGCAATGTAGTTCGAGAAAAGGAATTTGGCAATTGCTCTTTGATCCCTCGTGGCACAAACCGGTCTATTAGCCTAATACCAAGCAATGGCCACAAAGGGCATTTTAAGATTTTGGGTATGAGCAATTCTAAACCCTCCCAGGATAACTATCCTTCTGTCTGTACCTCTGGTCCCTGAGAAGTAAGTGTTCCTGAACAAAGTAGGCCTATTTGGTAGCAGAAGCGACATTTGTCTTCACACTTAAGGTGTCATTGAACCTTTTGATACCCGCTGCTGTGATTTTTTTATATATTTTTTTCAGATAGGTAATGCAATGATTTGTGTGATCTGAAGCACCTGGAGCCTGGTAAGATGTGCTCAGATTTGTTCACTGAATAGATGCCTGATAGTTCTTGTTTGCCCAAAGAGTCTCTTTAAGACACGGCCGAGATGAGAAAGGCACGTCGGAGCCGTCAATGAATGTGGATATCTTAATATGGGAGCTGCCTGAATTTCTGAATGAAAATTGACCCCAGGAATGCTCGACGCATTCTTCATGGAGTGTAACATGAACACAGTCTTACCATGTTCCTCTTACCCTCAAATGTACCTGGAAAAATGTCGGGTAATTTGTCATGAAATAACATTAACCTGCACATCAAGACTCTGCCTTAAAAGCATTTAATAGAGTACAATATTGCTCTCTGATCAAAAACAGGGCAGATGTAGAGCAATAAATGGCCCAAAACAAAGCATGTGGGAGTTGACTGTATTGTATTCTAAGTTCAAGGAGAGGTCAGGAAGTGATTGCATCTGCTGTAGCTCTTACAGCCCTCCAAAACTGTCATGTCGATGCTGGCCAATACCTCTGCACCATCCGTGTAGCTCAGTAGGATGTGTGTCTGATTTAGAGCTAATAAATAAGTGCACCGAATGAGTACGCTAATGCTTAAGTGCTGGAAACCTCCATAAATCATGGTAATTACTGTGTATCCTTTGCCAGCAGAAACCTGCAACATATTAAGTTAAACTGCTCACAATTGGTAAATAAATCTGAATTTGGAGGATTTATGGTAGCTCAGGTTGATAACAAAGTGTGTTTCTACTTTTTAACTTGATTTGTGTGTCACAAAATGTAACTGATGTATCATATTTACTTATTTTAAAATGGATGTTGTTGACTCTGCAGGTTGCAAGATCAAAGCCCTGCGGGCCAAGACCAACACCTACATCAAAACCCCCGTTAGAGGAGAGGAGCCTGTGTTCTTAATCACTGGGCGGAAGGAGGATGTTGCACTGGCCCGCCGTGAAATCATCTCTGCTGCAGAGCACTTCTCCATGCTCCGGGCATCCCGCAACAAGCTGGGAGTGTCCTTTAGCGGCTCCCCGCCCACACCTTTGCCAGGTCAGACCACCATTCAGGTGAGAGTGCCATACCGTGTCGTGGGGCTGGTAGTGGGGCCTAAAGGCTCCACCATCAAACGCATCCAGCAGCAAACCTGCACTTACATCGTCACTCCCAGTCGAGACCGGGACCCTGTCTTTGAAATCACAGGGTCGCCCAGCAACGCCGAGCGGGCCCGCGAGGAGATTGAAGCACACATCGCCTTCCGAACAGGAGGCCTGCACGACCACAATAATGAGAATGACTGTCTGGGGCCGAATGGTGGAAGCAGCCCAGCGGGCAGCAGCGGTGGTCTGGAGAGCCGGCTACAGCAGGTGTGGGGGCTGCAGGGGGGCCAGCGCAAGCCTCTCACCAGCAGCTACCGCCAGAACTTCTCAGATGCCATGGTTGGAGGGGGAGGAGGAGGAGGAGGAGGAGAGGGAGGGGGAATCTACAACAAGAGCAACTTCTCCAGCTCCGGGGAGAAGCCTTGCTCTTATTTTGGATCAGAGGGTACCCAGAGCTGGGGCGATCCCGACTACCCCAAACAGGTGGCCTTCTACGCCCAGCAGCGGTCCAAGAGCTTTGGAGGCCTCCCACTCCCCCTGACCAGACTCTCCCCCGGCTTATCCGAGTCCTGCGGAGGTGGAAGCAACAACAACTCTTCAGTCACCAGCATTGTGCCCGTATCCGGCTCACCTCACGCCCAGGCCCGCCGCGCCCACAGTGAGCCCACCTCAGCCGGCGAGGGTTTCCCAGGCCGTCTGCCAGTGCCAGACTCGCCACCGGCCACTGTGCGGGACTGCATGACCTGCTTTGAAAGCAAAGTGACGGCTGCCTTGGTGCCCTGTGGCCATAACCTCTTCTGCATGGAGTGTGCCATCCGAATCTGTGAGCTCAACCACCCGGAGTGCCCAGTGTGCCACACCCAGGTCACACAGGCCATCCGAATATTCTCTTAAGGAACCACATCAGTTTTTATCATTAGTTTTGTCAGTGTTCGTTCAATAATTATTTACTGTTATTATGATTATTATTATTATTATTATTATTATTATTATAAAACACATTTTTGTTTTTCAGAAAATTTACAAACAATCAAGCAGATATTTTAGAAGGCACTGCTTGCTTTACTAAAAAGTATAAGAAATATTTTTAAGTTTTTCTTTTATATATATATATGCATATATATTTTATAAAAGTTTTGTTTATAAGAGAAGTATAGTACCTTGCATTTTCAGTTTTTTGACTGCTGCTGTTTTTCATTCATGAATCACAGTGTAGGCAGAGGTAGACAGTAATGTGAACATTTTATTATTCAAAATTTTTTATTTTACCATGAAGTGGGTTTATATGGAAGGAAGAAGATGATTGTTGAGGTACCTAATCTGCACCTGACTGACCCAGAAAGTTAATGTTGTTATCAGAAGGAAAAAAAACAGAATTTCCATTGCACCTTACAATCATCTTGGTCTAAAATAGGATTTTTAATCATACCTTGACATTTTGGGAGCTGATGTGAAGGTGAATTCTGCTTTTAGTTTTTACTGTGATTTGTGGTTTGATATTATTGGCCCAAATAGATATTCATTTTAGCTTAACGGAAATGTGAATAGATTGGTTCGAGTCAAAGCCTTGTAATCTTTACAAGAAAACAAAAGACATTTTTACACCTTAAAGTCTTATACACCAGATTGATACCACAAATAGGACATTGCATCATTTATTTATGCTAATTGGTCACATTTTATTGGTGTCATCATTCACAGGGATAGATGAAAGTTGTAAGAAGTATCAGTAACCAGTTTCCAGTAACCATTGGTTACACATTGGTCACTGGTGTTTGTTGAAAAGATTCAGTAATGCTTGCTCCTCGTGGCACTTGAAAAGCATGTGGTTGGCTTAAAGCACTGATTTAATTTGAGGCCGAAAGCCTTGGAATTCATCCAGTTGGCTAGTTCTCGATATTGGTCTCCCAAATGGACTTGTTTCAAAGCCACCTTAACCATGCTTTATTGTCTTGTGTGGTCATTTGGCCACAGTCGCTGAACGATATAGGACACTGCAAGAGCTCCAGATAACAAGCATTTCAACGTAGACGAGAGTAAATAAAGAGGACAATTGGTATGTGGACAGAAGCCGAGTAAAATGTAAAATGTTTCCTGAATCAGCAGCAGACTCCGATTTAAAATAGTTGACACTGTAAAATACAGAGTCCCAAATCAGTAATCCTTACTCCACGTCCCCCTTTATGTGTGAGCTCCGAGGGGCCAGCTGTCTCCCCTGCAATTAGCAAAGCTGTACAGGAGCAGGTGTTTCATGGCACACTGTAGCTGTGACCCCAAGTTGGAGGTCTCGCCTAGCACCCTTTCTTTCTCTCTTTTCTTTGGGAGTGGCTTTTATGTCTCCCCCTGCTTACAGTTTGATCGTTTTGCTTTCGAAAGGCCTCTCTGACTGGGGCGTATTGTCTGGGCCCGGTAGCGGCGTGGGCTGCAGAGTGCTCGGACACGGCCTGGATCTACTCATTGATAATTAGGCAAATGGGTTGGTCCAGGTGCGGACCGTGTGGGGACTCTGGAGCTGTATGAGGGGTACGACAGGGTCCCGCAGTGAGCCCCATACTTCCCCCGCCCCACTGTTACAAGCACAGAGGGGGCTGGATGGTTGGGGATGCAGCTGGGCGAATAGGACCCCCTCCTTCCACTCCCTCTTGCCCCTTCCTCCCCCCTTTTCCTCTCCTTTTCTGCTGCTCTGAGCTATCCCTACTGGGGAGAGGGGGCCTCTTTTGTCCCAAAACACATACACACACACACACAGAATTTGAAAGACACTAGCTGAATTTGGCAGCGCCTGTGAAATGAGGGGAGGCTTAGAGCAAAATAAATTATCTTCAGTTATCAGGAGACACCCCAGTTACCTGTTTTCAACGTTAATTTGACGTAGATTCTTTTCCAAATTATGAAAATGTACATGTCCCATACAAAACAGAGATTGCGTGATCTCATCACACGGGGTGCAGCATTAACTCTCTCTCCCCCCCCATTCCACTCCCCCAACAGCACCGCCCTGAAATTTGGATAGGGGTCCTGTTTGTGTGACAGCGCCAGTGCAGATCATGTCAGCTCGCTACTGTATGGGACACATCCTGCAGCTGCCCCTCCACTATGGACACCCGGGCTTCAGCCAATGGCAGCCCCCCCTTGCTTTGAGCTTCCAGAATGAAATCAGACAATTGTAATTGACAGGAAAGCAGAGGAAACGCCCCATTTAACCAGCACTCATGCTGAATCAAATTACACACCCTCTGCGTCTGCCTTAGCCCCAGCCTGGGGATTTCTGAGGGCTGGAGGAGAGCGAATGGGGGTAGGGATTAAAGCTGTTGAATGATAGGAGGGAAGGTAGTGGGGGTGAGAAAGAGAGAAGTATGCTCCAAAAAAAATGAGACCGTGCAGATCTAGAAATTGTATTGATCATTCAAGTCCTGCAGCAAGTTTTGAGTTGTCTCACGTGGGCCAGTGCTGATGACAGGAAACCTTTCTTGTGTTGTATTGGAGAACTTTTCAACTCGGCTTCTGTCTCCAAAAGAAAAAAGAAGATCAACCATTACAGATTGTGTCTTCCAGCACACAAAAGCCCCTGCTTTCAAAAAACAAAGATATAAAGCAGACCACTCGCATTATGTGTGGACTGCAAGGAGAGCACTGTACTTGCACAAAGTACCCTGAAATCTATCAGATGTAGAAATAAAGAATAGTTATGATTTTATGGATGGAGAAATTGCACAGTGGTTTGGCCTAAGCTTTCAACGTCACATTCAAGACAGTATGACACTGTTCTTAGAACTTTGTATTTTTTGTTATTTTGTTTTCTGCCTATATATTTTTTATTCAAATATTGCCATTACTTTGGCATACAAGGTAGCAACTTTGGCCTTTTTGATAGAACCGCCCCCTTAAACAACTTTTAAAGTTCTTATTTTTGGAGAAAATAATGTGACTCAAACTGCTTGTGTGGGGATAAGAGGGATTCAGGAAATTAGGCTCTTAAAAACAATTTACTTAAATTACAGAGTAAAGCACCTTATTACAAAACATGCGCATTTGATTAATACCAAACCGACCACTGATGGTGAAGTACATTTCATAGAATTTGAAAGACATGCACATAAGGATTCCCTATCATTTTTTTGTATTATGGTGGTTCTTGTTCTTCTTAATACTACAGTAGTACTAGTGGTCATGTGGGAGACCTCTCATCCATTTAGTCAGTGCTAATGACTTGGTTGGGTTTTGCACTGGCTTAATGAAGAGAGGGGTTATTGGAGATTCTCCCTGTTTAGACGCTGTATAAGTTAATAAGTATTGTACTTTATGGAAAGCACTCTGAGCATCTATGTAAATACAGTATGTGTATCAGTTATGAACATCCAAAGGCCTGCTTGAAGTGAGGTTTTGATTTTTTTTTTACAAGCTGAGGGTGTCATTGTCAACGTTTTAGCATATGGAATTCAAAATGTCTCTGAGTTTTAGGGAGAGTAAATCTTTTATATATGCGTCCCATCATCCGTTTTGACTATAATAGTATATTAGATAGATCCATACATTTAAGAAAAATTATTTAAACTGATTAACTTAGTATTTCATCCAAATATATAGATGAGAAATGAACCATACACTATTATAAACTGTAATAATGAATATCCTTTATGATGCCGCTGATGTATAAATCAAATCTCAAATAAAAACAGGAATGAATAGTATGTGTAATAACCCCTAATGAATAAATCATTTTCTATGTATATTAGGATGAAAAGCAATAATAGGACTATACTGGGACAATAAACAGAGGAGCCTGCTTAGTCAGTTCTTTAAATAATATTCTATTCAGAAATTGACCTTGATTATTAGGATGATACCATTGCATTTCTGTCTCATATCTGCTTAAAATTCATTATGGATTCATGCCAGTGTAGAAACAGAGATATAATTCATTAGTAACAGTTTCAGGATAATTAATTGTTCTTGTTGTGTTCATCAGGTCATTTTTTTTTAAGTCATTTTGATTGTTTGTTTAATTTTTTTTTACGTTGAATATCAATCAGGTCACAGGGTGGGTCAAGGATTCCTGCTCCTGAAATGATAAAACTGCAATTTCTGTGACTTAGAGGAAATCTCATCGCGCTGTAAAAGTGATCTGTCAAGTGTAAACAAACAAGAGCTGAGCATAAGCACCGAGGTCTGTCCTGTTTGTTAAAAAGCAGGAGCTGGTGATTTTGCTTATGACAGACTGATGTCTCGAAGGCTTTGGTCAAAAACACAGCAGTGAGAAGAAGAGGGTAGGACAAACATGATATGATGTGCTGTACCAGTCACTCATGTTGATTCTTTACCCTCATTAGTCCTTAAGTTACATAAGGGCAGAGGTGTTACTTATAGCATATCTTAAGATGATTTCTGTTTACATAGTAATGATATGTTTCATGACTCTATTTTATATTTGTTTTGCATCTACATTTTTTTTTCCATCTGTATTGTTTTTGAAAGAAAAAGGTCAGACATAGCCAAAGAACAAAAAACACAAGAAGAGGACTTACCACTTTAAGTTAACTTATTTTAGAATCAAAATCAACTTGGTTAAGAGTTTATCGAATCAGGATTATTAAGAAATAATCTCATAGCTAGAATTACTCTGTTTACCCAAAAGTCTTAGAGGCCACTCAATCGATATCTGTGAAATGAAGGCATATCATGTTTCAGTATTGTAAGATTAGTTTAATACTACAGAGGCGCCGGTAACAGACTTACTTCTCCCCAAAGAGATCAGCTTAAAGCACATCCTGGCACTTACACAGTCCTTTGAGTAGTTTTCTATTGTCATGGTTAGGTTAATGGGAGAAAAACAGTCCAGTGAATGTCTTAATCGTTCTGAAAAGCTTGCCTGATCTGGTTGAGTTCAGATTAAAAAAAAAAAAAAAAAAAAAAAAAAGGACTGCCCACGTATTTAAAAACAAAAACAAAAAAAGAGACTGTGATGACAATGACAAGCCAGTGAAAATTCAGGCTGAATTCCTAATTTTTAAGACCCTCAGAGTAAACCGTAAGGGATTAGAATAGATGTTAACAAGGTGGCAGTGTGATAGCGAACAAAACAACACTGTGGTTTTAGTTAATATCGCTTAGAGAGCCATTAACTGTATCCTTAAGTTTAACTGCATGTTAGTAAAATATAGTACAGTAGGTAAGATTTATCAGGAAAAAAAGTTAAGATCTCATAAAGAATTCATCAGCCTGATACCTGAAGTGTATAAAAAGCTTTAAGACCTTTTAAGTGAACATTGGTTTAAAATCATATATTTACCGTGTAGTTTAACTAATTGATACATTAAGTTTAATTATGATTCTTAAGAATATGCTAAGGTGTAAGTTTTATTTGTCCAGCACACCCAATATGAAAAAGTTTTTAATTCAGTGGCGCAACAAAGGGGTGGAGTGACTCAGTGACATTTGATTCATTAAGTTCTTGTTAGTATTATTTACGATATTGTATTAAGCTTACTATTATAGTAATGGTAGAAACTGTTGATGTTTTTTCTTCTCTTGATATGAAAAGGTCTTTATGCATTTATGTAGAATCCCTTTTAAGGAGTGATAGGAAATCCTTATTTTCAATGGATGCACTTAAGCAATTGTACCAACCTGTCTAAATCACACATTGAGCAAGTAATGCATTTGAATGTTTAAAAAAAAAAAGAAGAAAAAAAGAAAGAAAAAAAAGACCACTCAACTCAATGCACTCCTTATGCTTATTGTTTTGTCAATTTACAAGTGAGCTTTAAGTTTTGTTTCTATGGAGAGAATTTGCGATAGGTTTTCAACGTAGACTATATTTGAGTTCTTCCACATACATTTATAGAAAGTAACTTAAAATGAATAAAAAAAAATATTACAGTTTCTCAAATCTATTTTGCTAACATGGGTTATTATTTCATAGAAAGCAGAGGAAAAAAAAAGTCAGTATCTGGATGTTATTTATGAAAAGTAAAAAAAAAAAATGAAGCAACATATTTATGAGTAATCTCAAGACATTTTGTTTTTTAATTAAAAGGACAAGAAGTTAATATATTTCTAAACACAGGGAGGTCAGTTTCTACTAATAAGAAAAATGAGAAAAGAAGTTTAGAAGTTTTATTTATGAAAGCTGTGGACGCTCACCTTTCCATGTACTTCCTGCTAAATGATGTACATGGAACGAGAGTTCCCCATAGCTGAAATTTTAACTTCAGACATGCACTACTTTAACATCAGTGCATTCACAATGGAATAATTACAGAAAATAATATAATATTTTTTAGAATTTGGAGATATTTTAGTCACAGAGCATCAATTTTGTGCCTCAATTATATATTTTTCCTGCATCAGCATTCTTTGTGCAGTGCTGCTTGCAGTAACCCCCCCCCACCCCCCCTTCAACTAACCCCATGTTACTGACTGAAACACATAACTCATTTCCTCTGTAATCTAAACTCGCTTTTACTTATCAAACGTATAAAACATGTTACGACTGCAATGCTTGGAATGAATGAGGCAGCTGTGACCCTCTCGCCAATGGGGCCACACATAACTTGTACACACTTTCATTCACACATTTTTCTACATCTACTACTCGGGACAGTTTGTGATGAATACTGACAGAGCCTAATCAGCTTAGAGGAAGCCTTTTATGAGAGACTTTCCCTAATGTGATAATTAGGTGAAGTGTGCAAATCGAGCGAAGGCACGTTGGAGAGGACAACAGCGCACCGAGTAGTAGATCTATGTAACTTGATGCACACATATACACACAACAGGTTCATTACCGTACTAGCTTGCATGTATGTTGTATGGTCACTTAGACAGGAGAAATGGTGCAGGGCCTGTGTTATCCTTTTAACACCAGTGCACTGGTTTCTCCTCTGTAGATTTTCATAGTTGGAGTCTCTTTGGAAACTGAAAAAAGTTGACATGAGTTTGGAGCCAGGCAGAGACCATTTCAGTCCCCACATCAAAGTTGGATTTTGTATTCTCAGTTACCTGTTGAAATGATGAAAGACTGTTTGCACCTCATATGAATTAACTTGAAGTTCTTAGTTTGTGTACGAGTTGATACAGATAAGAAAAACTTGACAAAAACACTACAATGGCACATTTTCTGTGGCACGTAAAGGATGGGGACTGAAGTGGCGCTTGCTGGTGAAACTCGCAACCTTTTCCAAAGAGGCCACTACAGTCTGACAGTTTGTCTTTGGTAGCGTTTCCAATTTTTTCCAGCACAGTAGAGGTGTTTCATACCGGTCTAATAGTGGTTGTAGTGCATTAGCTTTTGGGCCAGCATCAGCTGGCGTTAGTTTCTGGTTTCTCTGTGAACAGTGAAAGAGGGTTGCCAATGTGGCCCTCAGTGGCTGACCGTCAACTTTGATGGATGGAAAAAAAAAAAAAAAAAAAATAGAAAAAAAAAATATGAAGTCTTTGAACTCTGTTACAGTATGCCATGCCCTTACAAGGCATGTGCTATTGCAGGTTTATTTGTTATAGCACATGTTTTTTTTTTGTGAATTACATTTTTTGGAGACATTTTTATTATTATTATTGTATCTGCGCCATGTTAGTTCTGGTTCTTTGTTATTTTTCCAAGATTCAAGATGTATTGTAAATGTTTCTAATAAAACAAAAATGAAATGATCTCCAATTGAAACCAATTGCATTTTTTGTTTAAAAAGTGGTTTGTATGGCTAAATTGATTATTTGATGATGACGCCTATTCATATTTTAATCGCAGTGATCAGAGGAAGTATTATTATATTATAGTGGACATTCAGAATAAATATAATTTAATCCTGCCCTTTCCCAGATTCATTAATGAAAAAGCCAGCTACTTGCAGCCTTACTGCTTAAAAACATCTTAAAAGAGACATAAGAAGAGGCAGGCTATAACAAATGAGATTTATTTATACATATGCAGTCCAAATATACATATATTAGAATAAATGTTTAAAAAGCCCTAACCTACACCACCCAGTTGAAGACCTGTGAAGTCAACAGAAGTCAGTGTTGATGTGGAAACATTAACCAAGATAAACACCATCTGTGGGCATAACCTTTGGAAATGATTAAGCCCCTCCTAACACTACCATCCTTTCACCTTTCCTCATCTATTAAACTATTAGATCCTAACAAACCCAATCCTGGCTCCTGAATACAACCGCCGCCCCCTCCACAGGAAATACAGACAAGTGAGAGCGAGGGCAGACCTCAGGGAGATCCCAGAAGGCAGAGTCCTGTTCCAGTTACATACAGTGTAGAGAGAGTAGGTAGCAGGCAGTGGAGGATTTCACTTACAGTAAAACAAGCCATCTCGGGTGCATCAGAGACCACAGGAGCAGGGCAGGGCTGAGTGCCCTCACTACCTCATCCCCTGAAACATTATCCATCTATCTATCCCAGCAAGCAGAAGCAGCAGCCGCAGCACAAGGTTGCCCATGCATTTAAACCAATTCTCTAATCTCTCCCACTTTGCCCAAAGGTTCAGGGCAGGGGTGAAACAGTCCTCAAAAAGAGCCAATACTGCCATCTAACTGACTTGTGATGCAGTTAACCCATTAACTAGTAGTGCAAGCTTTGCAAAGCGTTAACTCTAAATGAGATGGGATAGCTGCAAGAGCATGACTCATCTGTAGAGCACAAAGTGTGCTCAGAGCAGGAAAGCCTTCCAAACAAAGATCAAAAGCAATCAAAAAGAAATTACATGTCACTGGTAGGGAGCGATGTTATTGCTCTGTGTGGCCTGGTGGAACACAACTCGAACCAACCAACTTCGACCAAATTCCAGCATGTGCGTTTAGGAAACATGACTTGAAGCATTTGTTCCTCCATTAGTGAGGGGTAGTTGCCCTTACAAGCTTCTTCACATAGATATATGATTTTGGGCAAGAGCTACCTTTGCTGCAAAGCGATGTGTGTGGAAAATCTAATCCAAATAGTGTTTAATTGCAAACCCTTTGGCCAAACAAGACCTTAATCTAGTTTTCAATAAATATAGTAAGGGAGGTTATTTTCTGAATATTATACATTTAGGGAAAATGGGAATGACGGTGGCCACAGAGGGGTTGCAGTTCAGTCTTGTGGATGTGGATTTTTATGGCCCAATATCCTGGTGGTGGAAAACTGAGAGAAAGCATTTACTGACTTGTAAAAAAAGAGCTTTCAAAATAGACAGTTTTCAAAGACAGAAACCGTGATGAGATACAACGAGGGACCTCATAATGTGTTTATTTTTCATTAGATTGTAAATCAGTTCTGATTGTGACCTCTTTCAAAAGCTTAATGCACTGGGTATGGTGCATCACACCAGTTTTCTCCCCCCCCCCCTCCTCCTCCTCCTTCTTTACAATCCCTTGTTCACTGGTCTCCCACTTCAACTGTATTAAGTTTTCTTAACCAGACAATAGACAAATCAACCCCTGTACAAGTGTCCTCCTTGTGTGAAATGGTTATCTCTACCTGTCTCTTCATTCTCCCTGTCCATCTGCCTGTCTCTGTCTATCTGGCTGTTTCTCCAAATGCCTGGGAGGTGAAGGAGGAGGTCAGTGGTAAGGTCTCAGTTGCTCTGGCAGCAGACACCCTTAGTGGCTGAGTTTTGGGTGGGCTCAACCGTGATGGGCACTACGTTGGAGGCTGGTGAGAAGTCCGAGTCGCTTCGCCCTGACATCTGCCTCTGTGATACGATGTTGTAGATGGCTGTGATGGAGAGAAGGGTGAAAGGGAAGGAGTTATGTGTAGATGCCTATAAAATCCAGTCAACAGTGGGAGATATTGTGATAAGGACGAAAGGCATGTCAAAACTGAACAACAATTGTTCTATCCAGACTCCTGGCAGCAGTTAAGGATTCTTTCCATCCTAAACTTTCATTATTATGTCATGTGGCAATACCAAGTCTCATTTCAGGCATTCCCCACTGCTATAATATGCAATGCAGTTTAAATTGAACTTGCAAATAAATATTATACATTGTGGGACTTGCATCTGTGACCCTGCATGCTCATGCGGGTAAGAAAATACAATAAAGTTACATATTCGTCAGACAAGAGGTGTTCAAACACACCGGTAAACTTTTTAACTGCAGTTTATCTGTCACTAACATGGCTTAGATGCTATTGGGGTGGTCAGTTGATCAACCTGAGAGAGAGCAAAGCAGGTCTACTGCAAAAAAAACCTCTGATTTCGTGTTGTACACTGCCTCTTTAACTCTAAACTACAGCCAGATGTGTAACAAAACAGCCCTGAATGAAAAACTGCTTATGAAGCAAGAAGGTTTAAAGCAAAACAAGACTCCTGGTTGACTGAAGTGACACGTCAGGTGGTGAAACTATGACTCATTACTACAAACCCTACACAGCACCAACTGCTGCACATGTATAATCCACCAGGATGACCCTCTCGGACCTTAAATCTGTCTGCTGCGGATATCTATACATGTGACATCTTCTCTGCTCCACCGGGTCTAAAGTTCAGCTTTTACTGGCCGGCTAATGCACTGCATACTTCCTCTCTTCTCCTCCCTTAATGAGCTAATTAGCTACGTTAGCTCAATGAGGCCTGTTGGTTTGAAGTTTTCATGAATTTGAAATGACTGATAAAGCTGTGGTGTGGGCACAATGTCTCAAACGGCCCAAGCTGCTGCGTCTGGGAATTGAACATGGAGTAGAAGCAGAATATAAACAGTAAGTGGTGCATACTTGCAGACCGATAGCCCCTGGAGCAATTGGAGCAATTGAAGTGGAAGCACCACTCACTGTTGGATTGCCCCTTTAGTCACTCCAGGGGATGACTCAGTCACAACAATTGCTTTTTTTTCTCCATGTTACCAAATCTCAAACATCAAATGCACTTGTTGGTGTGGCTATATGTCTCCAGAGCACACTGCTCATAGACATTTACTTGAGAAAACATATCTGTGAACCAGTATCAGAATTTCTTTTCTTTCTTTCTTGAACAGATGCATCTGGTACAGTGGGTCAAAGTGGATTTGTGACCATGGACAAAGACCATTAGTGGTTTGGCCATCTTAAAAGTGGCCTCTCACTAGGACTGATTGGCCGAGTGGCCTTTCATTATGCCAATTACTCATATTTTTGACCTTAAAAAAGATCAAGGTGGTGTTCTTGCCAAAGACTGCACATCAGCTATGGGAATGGAGAATTGATATGTTGGATTCCGGTGCCATCTAGTGGCAGACAATGGGTGTTGTTATGTAAACCATCACAGTCCAGGTGGAAATGTACCATTCTTAGACAAATCAATATACAGTTTATAGACACAGCATTATCATTAGATGGCTTAGGAGCTTTAGACATCAGTGCCCTTCAGGACAAAATGCACTTCTATTCTATAACTTGATTAAAACAAACAAAAAAGGCAAGAAATAAACAAATGTGAAACTCACCTGTGAGAATTGTCTGGAAAGCCAGCTCCACATTAGAGGAATCTAACGCTGATGTCTCCAGGAAAGACAAGCCATGCTTCTCTGTAAAAAACACAAACGCACATAATGCCACAATATGTTAAAGGCCTGCAATGTTTTGAAGCGTTCATAACTACATTGAGCTGAGGTGCATTGTACTGTACTGGCATTAACACTGCACTGATTCAGGGATTGATTTCTTCTGCATAATGCGCTCACTCCAGGGTTCTCCCCAGTCATTTCAACTGCTTCGTGTTTGATTGCTCACTGTGTGAACTGCTTTGTAATTATAGAAAATCTAATAGCTTGTGTGACAGCTGACTGGTCTGCTCTGTAAAGTATATTTACAATCTGATGAAATGCAATACGGTTAGAAATAAGACTATAATGGTTTACATTCTGATAAAAAAATAAATAAAATACACATTCCATTAAGGTTATACTACTGTAATACATATGTAGACTAACTACATTTTAACTCTATAAAATAGTCACAGCAGACATTTTAACTTGTCATAGTATAAAAATCTCACGTCACTATCAATAGTGATTTTGTTCCATTCATGTGTCCCAGTATGTTATGACAGTGAGCCAGGACTCTGAAACCGAAGCAGCGAAATGGAATTCAGGAATCATTAATTTTATCATTTCCACCTGTTCTTTTTCCTTATGTGAAATGTCAAAATGTATTCCATTAAAAAAGCCCTTTAACAAACAGTAAAGGACAAATTCCTATCAAAAAGTCAAAAATGTTTTTATGCTTACTTGATCTGACTAACAACCAAAAACACCCAAAAATGTTGGACATGGAACTGAGAGACATTTCCCATTTGTGAAGACGTAACCAGTAAGTATTTGGCGTATTACGCTTTTACATAGTAAATGATAAGAAAGCTGCAACGATCAATCAAGACAATATTAATTGCTGATTTTTAAGCTTCTTAAAAATGTGAGACTTTACTGCCTTTCCTTATCTTACCATTCTAGTAAATTGAATAGGTTTGAGTTTTAGACTGTTGGTGCTGTAGGTGTTCTGATACTTTTAATCAAGCAATTAAATCAAGAAAAGAATCAACAGATTAATTGATAATAAAAATAATTGTTAATTTCAGCCCTAAATGATATCCATTAAAAATGAAATCAATAGATCTATCAACTGACAACTTGTTTCAGTATCAATTATACATCACTGTAACTTTCCAGATTTGACCTTTCTTTGGAATCTGTACAATCCAATTCAAGTATATAAAAGAAGATTATGAACACAAATATAATTTAGTATAAAATGATTAGTATCATTGGTGAGGGGATAATTGCCACACAGTGGCGGAAGTAAGACATCATCAGGAGAACTCATCATTCGTTGCATTATAATACACTTTGCATGGACATGTCCACCACATGGTCTCTATGTAAATGAGGCATCATAAATTAGGTTTGTGGTACAGAAAAACAAAACAGAATGCACTGGCAGGTACAAACGTTATTTATCTAGCACATCGAAAACCAATTTCTTCACTCTAAAATGGGTCAACAGGACACACGTTCTTAACAGGCAGTCCTACCAAGAGTCATTTACCAGTCAAAGCAGGTGCAACGCTGAATCGGACACAAGGCAATAAACTCAAGGTCAAGAGTAAAAACGCTCGAAAATAATAGTGCGAGTGTCAAAATAATGACA